>NC_051288.1:3303509-3651009 GCF_015220745.1 Sebastes umbrosus
GCGCTGCAGAAGATTAAAGTTATAACTCCTTAAGATTTTTAATTATTTTTCTATTTATTAGTTTTCTTTGTTAGTGGCGGGGTCCGCCCTGTCCCACGCTGGATTCAAATGAACCTACACAGGGAGGAATTTAGAGGAAACGATGCGGCACGTAATCCAGCGTTGCTGTTTGTGATTTTATCTCTTTGATATCAAATAGAGTGCTACAGTAATGAGTCCTAAAATCCGGAAATTAGTTAGCATTTTAGCACTTAGTCTTCCCTCGTCTGGGAGTCAATGGTTTTTTTTAATGGGTTTTCAGTTACATGCCTGAAATAAGGTCTGTGGTTAAGTCAAGCTTTTTGTTTTATGATATAAAATCCATCCGTACATATCCAACTCATGAAATTTTGAAGCCTTTATATGTCTTAAAACAGGTTGCTATCAAGTGGCTAAATGAGGCTACTTAACATAATTTTTTTAACGCAACTTGCGATTTTTAGGTTGTAGCGGGCTCAGTTTTGAAGCTAGAGTGAAGATACTGGCATCATGAAATTAGAAAAACCTAAGGAATCCATTGGTACCAACCATGTCATACCAGCCTGACGCGAAAGAGGCTAAACCTACGCAAAATTTTGGCGAAGAAAAACTGGCCATTTTCAAAGGGGTCCCTTGACCTCTGACCTCAACATATGTGAATAAAAATGGGTTCTGTGGGTACCCACGAGTCTGCCCTTTACAGACATGCCCACTTTATGATAATCACATGCAGACACACTGACAGCTGTTGGTGCCTGTTGGGCTGCAGTTTGCCATGTTATGATATGAGCATATTTTATATGCTAAATGCAGTACCCGTGAGGGTTTCTGGATAATATTTGTCATTGTTGTTGTGTTGTTAATTGATTTCCGATAATAAATATATACATACATTCTCATAAAGCAGCATATTTGTCCACTCCCATGTTGATAAGAGTATTAAATACTTGACAAATCTCCCTTTAAGGTACATTTTGAACAAATACAAAATTAATTTGCCGTTAATCGCGACTAACTATGGACAATCATGCGATTACATATTTTAATCAATTGGCAGCCCTAGTAATGTCAGATAGAGGTTATGTCTTTGTGTAGCTACCTGTGCCTATTTGACAGTCTCCGAGTCACTAACTAGAGGGACATTATCATGACTCTTTCATGAGCCTGAACAGTTCCTATAACAGCAGCAGAGATCAGAAGACATGTCTACATCTGAACTGGGTGCTTTTACAGGGTGCTGAGGTTTTGTTCTAGAAGAGAACAAAGGGAGGTAAGAAAAGGTCGCTGGAAAAGCTTCCTTTTAACAGTAGGAAAGAAAGAAAATTGTAATGATGCCTGCATCACAGGGATGATGGGACAGAGCTGAGAGTTGAGTTTCACTCCAGGGATACGTCAAAGAGAAACCCTCGACGTCGCAATGAGGGCAACCCTTTGATTCCGTTACATATTTAAAAGTCACCCGATCAAACAACTCTAGCACATTGACAGAGAATCCCAACACACATCTGCCTGTGTAAATTCAAAGTTTTCTTAGACTTTGTTTTGGCGCTTTTACTGTACGTGTCCCAGAGCAGAAGAACCCCGAGTCAATGAAAGTTTCACGAGCCGAGCTCAACTGTTGATGAGGCTCCCTACAGGGCTGTTGATGACCTTTAAGCCCCGGGCACACCAGGAAGGTCAGGAGCGCTGCATTTCAGCTGTGTGTCTGCTGCTGCAACTGCTGCTGTCAGCCCCTCTTTCTACATAGAGTTTGCCTTTTAATGGCTATTTCATTTCATTATAAATATAATTTATATTTATTTTAGACCGAGAAAGGCTAAGAAACGTGTGGTAATTAGTAAATAATAGTAATAATCCACAATTAAAACTCCGTACTATATTCATTCATGGAGCTCTCCAAGTCACTGCATGTTCTAAAACACATATTTCAGAATAAAAGCCTTGTGTTAACAAATGAAGGAATTCTGTCCACAGAAAAAACGCTTGAGGGCTTTCATTTTGAAATGAAAGCAGGAAGTGTTGATTTAAAAATAAGTCTTTACTTTTTTTTAATATCCGTAACATATTCTACAGATAAACATCGAAACTGTAGTAATCTTGCTGGTATGATGTTAATATACAGTCAATAGATCACCTTCACTGTCTGTGACACATTCTACAAATGTCTAGACATCAAAACTGTAGTAATGTAGCTGATATGATGTTAATACACAGTCAATAGATCACTTTCACTGTCTGTAGTTGCTGTGAGCCGCACGCGTCACGCGTCAAAAATATCTCTATTCTCTAGAAGAGAGAGACGCACGTCGCACGCGGGCAGTGTGGCTGCTCTAACCTGTTAACACGGACGCCGAAATAAAAAACAACAGGTAACGCAGCCGCCACGCGCTCCTGACGTTCCTGGTGTGTCCGAGGCTTTTGACCTCATTTCCAGCAACACATTCTCACTCCCAACTCATCAAATACCACCGCTTAGGTTTAGGCAACACGACACTTGGTTAGGGTTAGGAAACGGTTGTGGTTGACGTTAGCTTCACTGACTAGTAACTCACGTGACTCATGTGTCTCACGGGGCTGACGGTGGACGTATAAAGAGAACTGGATACAGCGTTCATTCCTGTTAAGAGTTGCTCAGTGTCACATGCCAAAATGGCGTGTCTGCCAAGTGAGTAATTACCCGTTACACGCGGCAATCTTTCGCATCCATTGGGCCCATAGAGCAGTCGCAGTAGCGTTTCCTTTAACTCCGCCTTCCAGCCCTCGCTCCAGTCTCGGTCTATAGTAGGTCACATGAACGGAGGAAGGGGAAATAACTCTGGATTTGGCTATTGGTTCATTTTACAATTTTTAGGAACTAATAAGAAATGGTTGCTTAGCCAACAAAAAACATCTTGGGGTATGCTATTTTGGTACGAATTATAATCATGACATCATAACATTTTTAAAAAAATGATTATTATTACTGATGGCTCGAAGTCTTGTACATTTTATCACCTCCTCTTTCTTTATTTCAAAAATGCCTCAATTCACAAGCATTAACTGTGATTCGCCCTTTGTTGCTCCCCAAAAATTTGATAAGCCAAACCACAATCACTAAACCTGATCAAAGCAAGTCAACGTGGAGAGCTTTTCTCACGTCTTCTCCGTTAACCGTTCTTTTTCCACATCTGTTGAACTACTTAGCTTGCTGATTTCACTTTAGGAAGATCACAGGTTGGCTTTATTGGTTTCTCTTTTATCCCCCTCTCCCTCTTGGCTCTCTGATACACTCTTTCCTGCGCGTGTGTGTTAATTTCATGGCTTTCCCCTTGGCTAGTCACGTCAAGGTGGAAGAATATAGCATGGATATCTTTATACCCCACGTGTCACATTTCTCTCGACTCAAAGCAAATTAAGGCTGGAGGAGACTTGCCGGCACAGCGCTACTACTTCAGACACCTTGATCTCCTTTCAGAACAACACCGGTCTAAGTTCTGGGAATCACCCTCTTGATTATTTCTCAGCTGAATGGCAGACCAACCAATTTGAAAATACTGTTGTCTTGATCACAAGCTGTATTCGAAACCACCTACAACATACTACTGACGAACGCAGTATACAGTACATACTGCATACCGCGTTCCTCAGTAGTATGTGAGCTGTGAGGCTTTAGCCTTTAAACCAGCTCTTAAAGCACTGGTCAAAAAAATTAACAGGTACCACTATTACAATATTATCGAAAAACACGACTTTGATTTTGTTGTTTATGTTATACTTGTTTACTTTATAAGATACTGCAGGTTTAAACTATTTACTCTAACAGCTCTTAATGAAGTGAGACAAACAGGATCATCCACGAAGGGAGACGGGAAATATAAAATATGAATCCACAAAATATACGTTTCTCAAACTGCTTTTTCAGTTACAGCAACTAAACAGTGGACTGATCTCCCTCCAGATATTAGAGGAATGTTAAAAAAGGTTGTGTTGTCTCATCAGGTATCTCTCTGCACCGTCAGAGGAGGCTCTTTCCCTCTCCTCTTCCCTCTCCTCTTCTCTCTCCTCTTTCTCTCTCCTCTTCCCTCTCCTCTTCTCTCTCCTCTTCCCTCCTCTTCTCTATCCTCTTCCATCTCCTCTTTCTCTCTCCTCTTCCCTCTCCCCTTCTCTCTCCTCTTCCCTCTCCTCTTTCTCTCTCCTCTTCCCTCTCCTCTTCTCTCTCCTCTTTCTCTCTCCTCTTCCCTCTCCTCTTTCTCTCTCCTCTTCCCTCTCCTCTTCTCTCTCCTCTTTCTCTCTCCTCTTCCCTCCTCTTCTCTATCCTCTTCCCTCTCCTCTTTCTCTCTCCTCTTCCCTCTCCCCTTCTCTCTCCTCTTCCCTCTCCTCTTTCTCTCTCCTCTTCCCTCTCCTCTTCTCTATCCTCTTCCCTCTCCTCTTTCTCTCTCCTCTTCCCTCTCCCCTTCTCTCTCCTCTTCCCTCTCCTCTTTCTCTCTCCTCTTCCCTCTCCCCTTCTCTCTCCTCTTCCCTCTCCTCTTTCTCTCTCCTCTTCCCTCTCCTCTTCTCTCTCCTCTTCCCTCTCCTCTTCTCTCTCCTCTTCTCTCTCCTCTTCCCTCTACTCTTCTCTCTCCTCTTCCCTCTCCACTCTGCTGCTCTGTGGCCAGCTCTCCAGCGAGCTACGCCCGCGGGCAATTGTGGAGCTTTTCAACTCCAAAAAGGCAGATAAACACAGATTCTTGTTAATTTATAATGGACATCTGTGTTGTGGTATTTGAACAAACTATCCATCAACAAGGAAATAAAAGCCTCTTTAGAGAGCTCCAGCCAGCTCATAGCGATCTGTGAGCGTGACCGCCCGGCTGGCTGGCAGTGCCTCCGGCAGGCATTAGCTAGCTGTCACAGCATTTTGTGGAGCTTCTAAACTCCGATAACGGTGGAACAAATGTTCGATTCGCCATCTAACTTCGTAAAACTGCCGATATTAATAATCTACACAGTTGGTTTCTCACCTCTAAAACTTTCAGAAGTGAATTTAGTGTTGAAATAGCTACGGAAAATGTAAAAAAGGTGTTTTTGGCTGCTGTTGTTGTAACCGTAGCCTGAAGCGGTCCAGCGCTTTGCATTGTGGGATACAGTAGGCGAGGTAGACCGGTTCGATGCATACTGGAGATTTTTTCCAAATCAGTACAACATCCGGGTGTTTTTGGCACAATGGAGATTTTGCTTTTGTTCGCATACTGCATACTGCATACTACATTTTGGCCAAATCAGTACGTACTACTGGTATAGCATGCGGTTTCAAATACACCCACAGTCTTCCATTAATTTTTTTTATTGACCCCTTTGGAATGTTTTCTTCAGATTCTCTGGGGCTGCAGACTAATGGATGCTGGTTGAGCTGAGGTTTTAGTGGTGACAATAGAATAGCAGCAGCAGCAGCATGAGCAATGGGAAACACAAGGGCCCGATGCAGGAGATAAACAGAAGGCTATCGGGTATCTGTGATTGTGTTTGCTCCGATGCTGTTTATTGACAAGATTACTGTGAATTGTTCTTATATTGTGGAGAAAAAATCCCATTCAAATGTAATGTTTATTTATTTATCAATAGCACCATCCTGAGGGGGAATTAGTTCATGTTTGTATCTCAATTTAATTGCTTTCGTTTGACTCTGATTTAATATGGCTGTTTATCGCCTATTCATTTTGACTGGCTTCAAATGCTGTAATGGGTTTTGAGATACGGCCAATTACTGAAGAGTCCTTGAGGAACCGTCTGTGAACAGTGTAGGCGAATGTTGTGCACTGAAATGACTTTCATGACTGAATGAAGTGCGTCCATTATGTCCTATAGACTCTATAAGACATAATGGAAGCGCTTCATTCTAGTTATGCAACTGCTTTCACCTGTCTAACATACCAACCATGACTATAACAACATTATGTTCTCATACAACTAAACTGCACTCTCAGTTATGTTTTGAGGGAATCGAATTTTCTCCAGGATTATGGTCGCAGTAAAATGACACAAAAAAAAACACAATAAAACTACTAGGTATAGTAATAAAACATCATGGTTTAACTTAAAGGACCAGAGTGTAACAATTAGGGGAGTTCTATTGGCAGAAATATAATATAATATTAATAACAGGGCTGTCAATCGATTAAAATATTTAATTGTGATTAATCTCTTGATTGTCCATAGTTGATCACTATTAATCGCAAATTAATCACACATTTCATCTGTTCAGAATGTACAACCTTACGAATCGCAAGTTGCATTAAAGAAATGAATGGCGTTAAAATAATTTTGAGTTAACGTGTTATTATGGCGTTAACTTTGACAGCCCTAATTAATAAGTAGTTCTTCTGCACGCTACGCACACAGGATAAGTTTCAGTCTGTTTCATTCTGCAACCTCACAGCTAGATGCCGCTGGAGCTTACACTCTGCACCTTTAAAATTGACTACAAAATGGAAACAAAACAAAAATGATTTGGTTAGGTTTAGGCAACAAAATTAGGTGGTTACTAGTGATGCACGGGTTCTGAGTGAGCTTACTAAAAAATATCACAGGTTCAGGCGGGCGGTTAAAAAAGTAACATAGCAGTGTTTTACGAGTAGTTATTAATAACTTACAGAAACATTGCTTCTCCTTCATCTTAACCTTCTCCTTTTGTCCTACCTCCTTCCCTACGCAGACTATCTTTCCAAACATATTTGAGATACATCGCAAACAAATGCAATCCGCTACAAAAATTATGTTTCCCTCGAAACATATTTCACAATGCAATTTCGTTGTATGGGAAAGTAATTCTTAGAAGACAGGGCTGGCTGTACATATGGCATTCTATGCTTTTTATAATGCACTAGCCAAAGCCAATTCTGCTTTTTAGTGTTCATCATTTCTTGCTTCCGGCACAGCTGTGTTGCTGCCTGTGATGCCTCTAATGGACCAAAGCTGCTTGGCCAGCATTTGAACATGTTCCATTAGCCTACCCTGTGCTCTAAAAGCTGAACTGAGTGGTCAGAAAGGTAAGCGGTAAGAACAGGATGCAATGTATTTTTCATATGTTATTTTAGTGCATTGCAGTTTTCCTCCTAGCTAAATTACTGTGTGAAATATATCATTATGTCCCTGTTCAGACCTGGTATTAACATGCGTCCTCAGTGATCCGATCACAAGTGGACAGCTCTAAGTACAGGTGTGTGAACACACTCAAGACGCATTGAGGACACATTGAGATCGGATCTTTCAGGCCACATTCAGAGGTGGTCTGGGCCACATATGACCACAATCTTCTAGCATTGTGTAGTGAATGCGTCCTGGGTCACATCAAGGACCGTCTACTCATCTGATGTCCAGCTGGGATCCGCGGGATCACCGCCCCCCTCGTGAATAAACAGGCAGACACGGGCGCTTGTCAGCATGGAAATGGCCTCTGTGCTCTACTGTATCCTGGGTACAACTGTATTTTATTAAAATATATCTTGTTTATAGGCTACATATCTACAAACTATCAGACCAGGCACGCAAAGTGCATTATTATCATACTGTCGGAGATGTGTCTTTGTTTTTGTTCCACTGCTTTGCGTGGAGCTGACACCCGACCGACTGCCCCCGTTCTCTGTCCTCCCTGGCTCTCTGAAGCGCTGTACCCCACTGTTGTCTGGCAAAAGCAGCGGTGCTGGTGGCGCGGAGGTCTCCGGGGACCGTCGGTACAATAACCTTTTATTTTGATCTTATTAAAATGTACTGAATTCACAATATGTAGGATATTACTACTGACATTCATGTAATATTACGTCACAACGTCTGCTGTATTAGCCGTGAGTTTACTACTTGTTTATTTGCATATAGAGCAGGGAGTTGAGATCAGATCACAAGTGGCCACTGAAGACGCATGTGGAGACGCATTCTAACACCAGGTATGAACAGACGTATTTAAAGCTGCCAACTTGTGATCTGATCACTGAGGACGCATGTTATTACCAGGTCTGAACAGGGCCTATAACAGTGTATGTATGCAGACATAAATATATGCACAGTTGATCACAATCAGTTGTTTTCACGTGTACACAATGGTTCTTATAGTGACCAAGAATGCATCCAACTTATTCTCAGTCTGATCAGGTCCATGTCAGTTCCAATTCTATTTTTTTTTTGTGTGTTTATATCCATGTGAATCAATTTAGACTCAATATGAATTGTAATCACATGGTATATCGAAACCATCAAAGGAGAAAAACGAGAGAAAATCTCACTGTGTATTATCACGCTGCCAGTGTTGAGGGGGTGGGGGTTAGGGGGTTTCTCCCTATTTGGGTCTGTTCGGGTCAACCACATTTTGGGTCGGGTGTAATACTCGCATCCGGTCTCACGGGATGGCATATAAATAGCCCAGGACATTACACGCACATACCGCGTGTCATGAGGACGCATTTTAGGCTTTTTGCGTGTCATTTGTACGCCACACAACAAAACTACGGTAACGTCCTCAGTTAGGTTTAGGCAAAAGCCCTTATGCACTTTAAAAATGTATTTTAATTAATTAATTATTTAATTCATGTTTATTTCTGATTAATGACTAGAACAACTTGACACACAGTGTTGAGCTGCATCTCTAATTAATCTTCAGGTTCTCAGCTTTCAATTCTATGTGACATCTACTGTTAACCTGCTATCTCCCCCTAAAGCCCCCCTGTGCCCTCCTAAAAAGACAAAAACGGGTCTATAGTCGGTCTCAGAGGGTTAAAAAATCTGCACATCAGAAGGCGTTCTCAAAAATATCCGTTTTTTTTTACCCAAAACTCTGTTTACGTGTGGACGTAAACATAGAGGAAAATATCCATTTTTAAAAATATCTTTATACGTATAGACAGGGCCTTAAAGGTCCTATATTTGTAAAAAAAAGTGAGATTTTCAGGTCTTTCATATTATAAAACAGGCTTGAGTGCTTTATAAATACTGTTACAGTATCAAAACGCTCAATAATCAGAAATACACACAGCCCGTATTCAGAAATTGCGCGTTTGAAACAAGCCGTTAGAATTTCTGTCCATTTGTGATGTCACAAATATACAATATTTAGACCATTACACGGTTTTAAAGGTAAACATTCTAAATGTGTCCCAGTTTATTTCCTGTTGCAGTGTATGTGAATAACATCAGTTGACAGGAAGTAAATATGGACCCAAACTGTTGCCTAACAACGCAATTCCATTGCAATTCCATTGAAATGCACTTAAACGGAGCGTTTCAGACAGAGGGTAAATACAGGTATATTCAGGCAGACCGTATGAGGAAAATAACGTGTTTTTTTAACATTACAGCATGTAAACATGTTCTAGTAGAAACACAAAATACAAGTATGAACCTGAAAATGAGCACGATATGGGACCTTTAAGAAAAATGATTGTCTCCAATCAACCAAAACCCTATAATGTGACTAGCGACTATAAGGTCTAGACATTTCCTCTATTCTATTTTGTCTAGTTTTGTGGGATTGCTGACTGAGATCACGTCTTATCCAAGGCAATGAAAATTATGGAATATGAGTAGAAATTCCCTCCAGCTCTGACTTTCTACGAGCTTCACCGGAACCAGCGTCTGATTTGGTAACTAAAGGAAAATAAGTTCCTCACTCCTGAAAGGTTAGCCTCACCGTCAACCCAGTAATCACAGAGCTCACCCTGTGCATCCTACCCCCCCTGTCCCCCCCCACCCCCCCTTTACCTGAACAACAAAGCCTGCAATCAGATGCAGTTCCATGTGTGTTCCATCTCTGCCGGAGTGTTTTCCTCTTTGCTGGCATGTTTGTTTGTATAATTGTCTTTTTTTTTTTTTCTTGTGGCAGTTAATTACGTAAATAACTTTTACATGAATTTGCTGTCATACAAGAAAACAATCCCTGCCATTATTTCATTGTTGAAGTATCTGGTAGATACCGTATAATGAAACAGCCTTGGCAAGCCACGTGAAATAAGGGCATCCTCCCACATGAACCGATGGCATTTCCAGTTAATTATGTAGCTGCGTCAAGGTGTGTGTTGTGTGTGTAGCCTACACGTCATGATGTGTATGCAGGACTGTATCCATTAATGAAGGTCTTTCTACTGGTGACCTTGCTCTCGTCTCAAATGGCACTCTGCAATATGCTCCTCACTGATAACATTCCAGTGGTGGATGTTGTGATGTGACTTCAATGCTCGCCATCAAAAACTTCCCAGTCTATCATGGAAAGTAGTTGTTACTCAGGAAGCTGCTGAACAATGGACATTATTACAAAACATCTCCACGATGAAGATTGCTTCAGTTTCTCTTTAATCTTTCCTTTTTCTTTAAAGTCAAAATGCAGATACATTATTGCTACGATATCAGTAAACCAAGGAGTTGTTTTTTTTTCTCCTCTGATAGCATTCCCCCCCATCAGTGTTCTCCGGGGCACACTTCCATGCGTTACTCCATTGACTCGTATACGTTGGTATACAGAGATCTGAAGCTTGTCATTTGCAATCAGCCCCACTGGACCCATGAAAAAGAGAAAGCTAACGCTACCGAAACACAGTGTGCAGGAGTTGCTGCTGAATCTGCAGGTGTTCAAATAACATGAGAGAAATGTAACAGTGCCTGTGGCTCAGAGGTAGAGCGGTAATCAATCAGTAAGGTTGGCAGTTCAATCCCCGACTCCTCCGGTCCATATGTCGAAGTGTCCTCCCTGGGTAAGATACTGAACACCAAACTGTGTGGTGTGTTTGATTAGATCCTGATGAGCAGGTTGGCACCTTGCATGGCAACCTCTAGAATGAGTGTGTGAATGTGTGTGTGAACGGGTGAGCGCTGACATGTAGCGTAAAGCGCTTTGAGTGGTCGGAAAACTAGAATAAACTATATAAAATAGATATAAACTAGATATAAATTAGGGTGACCATATTTTCAAACCCCCAAACCGGGACACTTAAGTGTACATGCGCACGAGCACGCGCTAATATGCACGCACCATAGGCATTTTCATCAGGATGGCTAACTTGGCACACCTGTGGCGCATTTGAGCAAGGAATGGGATCAAAAAGAAGGCATTATTATTATTAATATTATTATATTATTATTATACAGGCATTAGAGGCTGTGAGTGACAATCAGGACTTCACATTCACTACTTTCACCCCCTTTAATCACAGGACTATCCCCGCCATGATGCACTGACAGTTTGGGAGTCCTGTAGAGAGTTTCCCTCAGAGGAAACGTATTGTTGTCCGGGCCTACGTACATTATTTTTCAACTTGTTTTGTCTCAGGCTATTATAATTAAAATTGTGGAGCTCAGACGACATTTTGGTCAGGATGGAGACACCGTCCGGGTGAAAGACGGAACGGCCAGTCATGAGGGAGTTATAAGAGGAGTGAAATGCCTGTTGATGCGCAGAAGGAACTATGTAGAATTAAGCAAAACGGCACGTTTGATGTCCATATAAGCACGGAGGGTTCTGTGGATAAAAACTACACTTAATGTAACCAGCGGATATCTGTTGCGTCCGTGCGTAATTGTGGCTTGACCGCGCGCAACATCACTCTCTAGAGATTGCATCGGTGCGCTGTGCTGCCTCTCTATATACTTATCTCATGCGCACACATTAATTAATGAGTGGAACATGATAAATGTCTATGAAAGTATAATATTATTAATTTAATTGTAGTGAAAACCAGGACATTTGAGTTTTTTACAGATATGTGTCGGGACTCGGAAACCGGGACTGTCCCGGACAAACTGGAACGTCTGGCCACCCTATATATAATTGCAAGTCCATTTAACATTGAGTGAGAATTGGTGCTAACTTGTTAGCAAGCTTGGTGAACTAGCTTGCACTTTGCTGGTAGAAGCTACCCACACTAGTTTGCTGGCTTCCACTTTCGCCACTCTCTGAGTGGAGTACAAACTTAAAGGGCAACTTAATTCCCCCCATTTCAGCTTGAATATGCCCCCTTCACAAAAAATGCATTCAAAGGCAAAAATTGGATGCCCTGCAGCCACTGTTGCCTTGATGACCCCACCCACACTGCCCCAACTGATTTCACAGTTTTTTGTTTTTTTCCCGATTCTGAACTCTTACTTGCGCAACATAAGCTGAAATGCTGCGTACATAACCAGCGGTAGGTTCGATTTTGAGCCTGGAATGAACCTCTGTAAAACCGGGCTATTAATGATGATAAATGTTTGACAACAGGCGGAGTTGCGCTGTTTTCTGGTTGCTCCATGGCCGCTGGAGCTGGTCGTGGTCACTCTAAAAATATGCATCTTGTCTGTTTTTGACAGAGCCACGGCGCGCTGCACAGAGTGTCTCCTTCACTGGTCGAGGGGATGCACCCAAAAGCGTCTCCTTCGCTTGGATGAAATTCCAGGCCTGCCCCCTGACCCCATTCTACACCTTCAATGACAGCTAACATGTTGTTCAGAAATGTTTGAACTGCTAGCTTAACATTAGCTCAGGAGACTAGCAGAGACAGTGGAGAGTGACAGAACAGGGGATGTGAATGAGTGGTAGGGAAGGTGTTAACATTATAAGTAAGTAAAAGTACATTTAATGTTAAAGGGATAGTTTTAGTGTTTTGAAGTGGGGTTGTATGAGGTGCTTATCCATAGTAGGTGTATTGCCTACAGTAGATGACGGTGGACGCGTCCCCCAGCAGGGAAACAGACAGGAGTACCGGCACCAGAGCAAAGCAATACAGTGCTGTGGACGGGGACAACAGCATTTTAGCCCCTTAAAAGAAAGGCTCACCTAAAAAAAATTATCTCCATTTAAGTGTACGCTATAGTTAGAATATTTTCTGATGAATGAACTTTTTGTCATCTGAGCCTGCTGGCTTTAGAGAGAGCATAGATAAATATCACTTTCAGTTCAGTTCCCCGTCGGAAAAGGAGAAGGAAAGGGCGGTCTGACGGCGAGATAAAGCGGTGAAAATATTTTAAGTATAGCGACTTAAACAAATATACATTTTTTAGGTAAGCCTTTTTTTTTTAGGTGGCTAAAATATGTTTTTCTGTATTGCTTTGCTCTGGTGTCGGTACACTGGGGGCACACCAACCGTCGTCTACTGTAAGTAATACATCTACTATCGATACGTACCTCATACAACCCCACTTAAAAACACCCAAACTATCCTTTTAATTTAACTTAAAAAGCACAATAGTTCCTTTCATATGCTGAATATTATAAAGTGACAGACGTCTTAAATTGCTAGATGAAAATAAAATAAAACTAGCTGCTGTATTATTATAGTTTATGTATATTTCCTGAAGGAGAATTCAAAATTTGACTTCAGTTTGACTTTTCCCTTTAGATTCTTACCTCTACGATTTAGACGGAACCACGTTCAATGATACAAACATTTCCTTTAGCTCTCACACATGTGGCCTCATATCACAGTCACATCTGTATGCACCCCAGTTCCTCGAGAATAGAGGCAGTGATATATCATTAACACGCCTAGTTAATAAAAGATAAAGCCTGCTGTCATTGAACTCAGCATCTTTGAAGTGGCTGACTGTGCAGATGAAGCATTGCTCCGTGCCTGGGAGACCCCGCGATGAAATTCGGCAAACAACACGCCTCTGGCTTTTGAAAGTCCTCCGCTGTCTGATGCAGCGTTACAACAATTGAGAGAAGAGAAGCCGTCCTGACGTGGAGCGGCTTCGGCATGTCACCAGATCAATGCAAAGGCACTGCGGATGACCTCATGAATAAAACCGGGGAAGAGATTGCCTGTGACACTTGCCGTAGTGCAGAACAAAGCACAACCTTTACTTCCTTTTATTCTTTCTACAATCAAAAGTTGTATGGGAAGAGTTGACAGAAGACTTTCAGGAGTTAACAGGATTAAACCAGCCTACTGTAATACCATCAGATAGCTGTCACAAGCTGCTGGCAGTTTGGAACTCCAGAAAACTTTTTGAAGCTGCCGTTCCTCGCTCTGGTTGTTGCAGAGTGCGCCAGCGTGAATGTTGTTGAGACTCTCTGTCATGTCACTTATGTATATCCAGCGTATGCACAAATAACTAAAATAACGAAAGAAGAAGAAGCAGCCAGGTTACTCAGGTTAAGAAAACAACTCAAGCAAACTTATTTGCCTTGGGAAATAAAATGAAAGCACCTCATTAGAAATGATGGGAAATTGAAAATGACTGCGACAATCTCCTCTCCTCTCTGCTGGTGAAATAGATGTTGATTAGGGATGCTCATTTTGAAAAATGTTCTTAACCAATAACCGACCCTCGTTAACCGATTATTAATCGTTAACTGACAAGATTTGTGCCTCGTACCAGCTGCAGGAGCACAACAGATGTTGGTTGACGGGAGTCTCCAGTTCAGGGAGCGTTAACTTAGCAGCTACGGTGCCGCATATAGTGTCGCGGACATGCAGCCACTTTCCCAGTAAAAGTCTCCACCGCACTTTTAGTGTAGTTTAGCAGGTTGTCAGCTGTGTGTCTGCCCGGCATAACTTTAGCGAGTGGCCAACAGACAGTGTGTGTATTTGTGCTATGTTAGCAGCTCTAGTATTGCCGGAGGCTTCATGCTCGCCGCCGCACACGTAGTCTGTGTAACTTTAGCGAGTCTCAAACAGACCGTGTGTGTGTGTGTTGGCGGTGAGTCTGAGGTTGTTGGTGGCGTTCTAGCTGTGAACGTAGGTGTAGCAGTGTGTCTACAGTTTATTTGTCTGTGAATAAATGCTATGAAACTACAACTGCTGCGCTCCGCTAAAGCAAGCCAGAGACCGGAGCCGACTTCCTGTATCCTGCAACTCCGGCGTTGCCTCTTAAGGTGGGCTGTTAAGGTGGACCAGCTTTTCCTCTAAAAGTGACGAGACGCTCCTCTGAGCCGCTCAGCTTTTTAATTAATTAATTAACATTTCTTTTAACCGATAGCGTTAATCGGTTAAAATGACTTCCTTCTCGTAACATTCCGACATTTTTTCTCGGAAATTATAACTTTATTCTCCTAGTATAACGACTTTTTTCTCGTAATATTATGAATTTATTCTCGTAATATTCCGACTTTTTTCTCTCGTAAAATTATAACTTTATTCTCCTAATATTACGACTTCTTTTCTAGTAAAGTTATGACTTTCTTCTGGTAAAATTACAACTTTTTTCCCGTAATATTATGACTTTATTCTGGAAATCTCAGATTTGTTCCTCAACGTTACCCTATTACTTCGTCGTTCATTTGCACTTGGGCTATACTATATACTTAGCCTAAAGTGGCTCTTTTGATAGTAAAGGTTGCTGACCCCTGGTCTAGGTCGTTGGGCAGTGGGTACCGCTAGAGTTTTGCCAGATTTCCCAATTTTCGGGTTACCTTTTAGACAAAACCACTTTTGCCCAGAAGGCCGGTGTTCGTGTCCCGTGTGAAATCAGAGTTACATTGGAGTTAGTTGAAGGCCCGGTTTGTCACATATTGTTGCTAAAGGGTGCCTCCGTGCGTCGGTTTCCGATGCCGAGGGGCGCTGACCAAACGGTGGTATTTGACAAGTTGGGAGTGAGAACAGATTGATGGAGGTGGTAACAAAAAAAGGTACCAGATACTATCCACAATATTTGCTCATGGAAGACCAAAAATGAGTCAAGTTGAACATTTAAACAAACATTTATTTAGGTTTTTCTCTTTAACGTGTCACCTGTCTATAGGTATAAATGGAATCACATACAATTATACATATTATCACGAGATTTCCTTCACCTTTTGTAGCTTCGGCGTTTTATTCTGACTCGTCAGCCCTGAGCATTAGACAGGAGAAGAGGTGATTTGTTAGTCTTGTTAAGGTGGAAACATGGACAACCAGGGAAAGGAAAGGGTCCCAGAGATGTCCCATCGGCCTTAAACGCACCCTACTCGGGGTCTCAGGCCTTCCTTTAGATCATAATTCAAGCAGTTAGACGCCCATCATGTGTCTCGCTGTTGAAATAATCATCAAACGAAAGAGAGGAAATCTTGAATGAATGAAATGGTTTAAGGCTGTGCTACAGAATGAATGATTGACCCACAGTGGAAAAGTTTCTGCTATATCTGGCTCACCACAGGTATAGAGCTGCAGTCACTTTAAGTGCAGGCCTGGGACGATAAGCCTATCTCCCGATTCAATACTATCATGATACTTGGGTACGATTTTTAAGTGTTGTGGTTCTACAAATATTACGATTCGATATTACAATTTATTACTTTTTTAACACTAGACCATGGGGAAAAAGTTGAATACACTTCTAGGGACTTTTAATTTGAAAAATATCTAAATTAATACAATAAAAATGCATTCAGCATGTATGTAGTTAGAGATTTCCTGGTCAAATATATCAGTCATTGTCAGGAATTATTTATTACATTTTTTTCCAGCAACCCAAAAATCTAATTAGTGATATTTTCTTTTTAATTTATAAGGGACAAGTAATGTTTTATACTTCCGGTGAATATAATCCAATCAATCTTATTTCCATATATGTATTTTGTATTTACAGTTCCCCTTTAATACCTTATTTTGAAAACCAGACGTAGTCGCACGTGTCTACTTCCTCTAACTTCTCCAAGGTGGTCTCTAGCTCTCCTGTCAGCTCCGTTCTCTTTATCCATCCATGGTCAGCTCCATCGGGGCCGTTTGAATGAATTTAACAGAAATGTCAGTATGTGGGTGCTCTACAGTTGTAGCGTCATCAGATTTGACCACAGAGATGAAAGCGACGGCCGGCTCGACCGTAACGTTACCGCGATACGATAATGTTTCCTGTCCGTGACAGAGTTAGCATGTAGCTTTAGCCGTGATGTCTAGCTCTGCTTTTCCTGTCAATGTGTGAAACCCAAAGTGTTTCCATCCTTTACTGAATGTGTAGTGTTTACCACGCTGGATTTAAACATGTGAGGGTGAAGGTCGTATCCACGCGGACCCGCTGCCGTTTTCTGCTTTTTTGTTTCGGCTCGCTTCGGCCGACTGTGGTTTGTCTTGGTTTAAACCAGGGTCAGCAACCTGCGGCTCTTTAGCCCCTCTCCAGTGGCTCTCTGTGGATTTTTAAAAATGGAAATGAATAATTTTTTTTTTGTTTACATTTTCTTTTTTATTTATCATTGTTGTAGGTCTACGGTACGACGGTACAACGGAGTATTAGGGCCACATTGAGGTTTACGTGAAAAAGTCGTAATATTACAAAAATAAAGTCAAAGGTTTACGAGAAAAAAGTAATAATATTATGAGAATAAAGTCATAATATTATAAAGTAGTGATTTTACATGTTATTTTCTTTTTTTCTCTTAATATTACAACTTTTTTTCTCGTTAAGTTCTGACTTTATTTTCGTAATATTATGACTTTATTCTGGAAATCTCAGATTCTCAAATGTTTTGCGGCTCCAGACAGATTTTTCTTTCTTTTTTTTACTAAAATGTCTCTTTTGATAGTAAAGGTTGCCGACCCCTGGTTTAGACGGATACAGAACAGATATAAAGTCATGTTACTCAGACTACAACAATAAAAGTGGTAACTTCCTTCTATCTCCACATGGACTCAAATGGAGCAAATATATAGATTTTGGCATTAAAAAATGTATTTCAAAGTCGCGATACATTGGTGAATCGATTTTTTTCACCCACCCCTAGTACAAGCGACTGGATGTAATGCTGACAATTTCATGCTGACAACTTAAATGTGTGTGTGCCTGAATGTGGTGAGCATCTGCACCGTGTTCATGTTTGTTTGTGTGTTTTTGGCTCCATGTTAAAGCTGCGGGTAACTGGGAAAAGTACCCCATTAAGCAAATTGCGATGTCCGCCCCACCACCTTCACCCTGTGTGATTGTAATAAGCCCTCCATCTGTCTACCATCCGTCGTCCCCCCTACTGCGTACCCATATTTCAATAGGCTCGGTCCACTTCTCGCATATGGCCCCATCATGCCCAACTGCTTCGATTCACAATCTAATCCCAATGGGTAATCTATTTACCTGCGTGAGTTGAAGACCAGGCAGGATGTTTATGAGATCTTCCTCATGCCCGGGTTGACGACAGGAATGTTTAGCTGCAATGCAGCATCTGCATGGCCATAATTGAGACGCAACGCGCCGCATGCCAACGGATTCATTTATATGCAAAGTTTGTGGCGCCCAATGCATCGAGTCTGATTCCGAGTAATCCACAGTGTCAGGGAGTTATTGCTGTAATCAGGCCCCATAAAGACTTTTAATCTCCGAAAGGCCCTGAACTCTGAAGGGGCCCTGCTGGCTCAGCAGGCGAAGGTGTGCAGGATGTACTTGAAATGTCCTTTCAATTATGGCTCACGCTCTGTGTTGAATGTCATTCCCTCTCCCTGTCACTTGCTGCTGTATGGCATCTAATGGAGCAGCAGAAAAGCCGGAAAGTAGATAAAAACATAATAAGGGATTAAAATGTGCTACATTTAAATCTCGGATTGCATAGCTCCTATAACTCAAGTGCATTTTAACAGCCATTGGCCATTAGTGTTCTGGCTCCTTTGTGCCTTTTTCTGTAATTCACAGTTGGCTGTTTATCTCTGTTTTTATGAAGTGAGACTTGTAAATTTTACGTTCGGCTGTGGCTCACTTCAAAAAGCGACTTTCATCTTAATGTGGCAACCCCAGTTCTAGAAAGGTTATAGAAGAGAAATGAGCCGCGGCTCGGAGATGAATGGCCTCTTCACTGAACCACAACTTCAGAGGCGATGTCATGTGGGTTAAAATGCCGCTGGACTCCCAAGAGTAAAGAAACATCCATGTTTTTGGACCAAATGATACAGCTCTTTGGAGTTCAGACCAAGGAGAATCCAATGATGTCACCAAATGCACCAGTAGTTTGTTACTTAACTTATAATAAACTAAGCCGGTCCACATGAAATACCTACAGAAAGTAACAGAGCAGATCTATGGTACCCAGATTTGATGGATTGTCTTGAAATTTGCGACAGATATTCAAGGTTCCCAGTGGATAAATTCTGATAACTTTGTTGATCTCATGACTTTACATTTAGCGCCACCAGCAGGTCAAAAATTTCAATTTGCCAAATCCTTTGCTTTATTCCCATCAGCCTCAGGTGTGCTCTGTGTTTAGCAAATATTAGGATGCTAACAGGCTAAAAAGCAAGATGGCCAACCGGGTGAAAATGACCTGTTAAACATTCCGAATGATAGCATTTTCACTGTGAGCGTGTTAGCATGCTGAAATTAGCATATAGTTCAGTCTCACGGAACTGCTAGCGTTGCTGCAAACTGGTCGTGTCTAGAAGGTAACCAGAGAGTTGGGAAAACTCTCTCTCGGTTAAGATTAGGCATCGATCTCGAATAGTTAAAGGAACAGTGTGTAACATTTAGGGGGATCTATTTGCAAAAATAGAATATAAATTCTTTTTAACGCCACTAATTTCTTTAAAGGGACTGTTTGTAACTTTTTAAGCGTATAAATGTACCGGGTCGGGACACATGCGCGCCCGCTGTACTTTCCTCCTCTGCCTGCTCGCCTTCACTCAGACAGCCGCTCACTACAAACTGCAGAATAGTTAGTTTAGCTCCGAGAATATCTAGTGAATGTACAGTGGACGTTTGTGCAGAAATAAATTCTGCAGCTCCTCCAGACCAACGGAGGTTTTCCGTGTCTTGTGAAGTGACGGGGCTCCGCAGAGAGAAACGTTACTGTCTCGTTACCGACCGGGTGCCGGTGTCTCCCTGCTCTCTCCGGCTGCGGGCGGAGGGAGACGAGTTTCTCGCTGCGGAGCCCCGCTGCCTCAGCCTGCGCTGAGGCAGGAGAAGCAAACACAGCATCAGAAGTGATTCATGGAGAGACCTTCGTCTGGTCAGCTAACATTACTGCCAAGCAGCTGAAATATAGAGTGATATTAGTGACTTTAGTTGATTTCGAGGCCACAAGTGTTGCTGTTAACAAGCAATTCTGAAAGTTACAAATAGTCCCTTTAACGCATTAACACAACTTAAGTTTTTGTTGTTGTATAGTGCTCAATTTTAAAGCTAGAGTGAAAATACTGGCATCATATCAAATTACAGAACCTGAGGAATCCATTGGTACCAACTTTGTCATACTAGCTTGTCTCGAAAGAGGCTAAATAACGCTCCAACTCGCGCTAAATTTTGGCGAGTCATAGTCAAGTCAGCACACTGACACACTGACAGCTGTTCTTGCCTGTCGGGCTTCAATTTGCCACGTGAGCATATTTTCCAGGCTTAATGCAGTACCTGTGAGGGTTTCTGGACAATATTTGTCATTGTTTTGTGTTGTTAATTGATTTCTAATAATACATACATTTGCATAAAGCAAGAATATTTGCCCACTCCCATGTTGATTAGAGTGTTAAATACTTGACAAATCTCCCTTTAAGGTGCATTTTGAACACATAAAAATGTTAGATTAATGGCGATTGAATATTTAATCGATTAACAGTCCTACTAAATTGTTATTCCTTGTTTTCATATTCAAATGAAATACTGACGGTGGGATTTGAGACTTCCCTGAGTGCATTTAGGATTTATTTGTGTGTGCGCCTGTAGTAGACAAAGCATGTGTTACCATACGAGCCATTTACTCTTGTCTCTAGGAAGCCCTCTGTTTGTATTTGTAGACGTGGCATACTGATTGCATCTGTGGCCTTCTCCAAGTAAATGAGACTCACAGGACAATTAGTCTGCGAGAACCATCGGTTAGAGACATTTAATCTCCGACTCTGATGGATGCTAAACATTAAAATATTCAGCATTATAAATCATCCGGATCTAACCCTGTGGGCGCTCCTTCTTAGCTTTCGTTAGGAGTTTTAGACATTTATTTCTCTAGTTACAGGATCTAGACTCTCCGCCAGATATCCTTATTTCATCCCTCACCACTTCAAATGTCTCGATTATTCCCCCATCTCTCTCTGTTGCTTCCTCCATCTGTCTTTAGCTCTCCACTTTGCTGGCTTAGTACGCTTGCGAGTGTGTTTTATGAGTTTAACAGGTCCGCGCGAGGGGCCTGCAGTCTGCTCGGACATCATTTGTCTTCTCCCAGATTGGCTCCAGCTCCATCTATCATTGTTGCCTTTCTGCAGCTATTCATGTCAAAATTAAAAGAGTGTATGAAATAGAAAAAGTCTGTTTGAGTGTGTGTTTGTTCCACATATCCCTCCAACATCCCAAACAACCTCAGGATTGGTTCAGGTGAAAAGCACTACAGTAAAAACCCTAAGCTTTCCTGCCATGTTGTGAGCTCACTGCCCTGCCCTCCAAAGCTACTGGAATCTCCCTTAACCTTGTATTTTCTTACCTACCGACCATATATAGTGTTCATTATCAGCACCTCCCACTGCTGTATCAGCCTGGTCATGTTAGGTAATGTTTCAAGAGAAACACATATTTCTCCCTGATTAGGGCCCGAGCACGAAAGTGCCAGGACCCTATTGTTTTTCTGGGGATTATTAGGGCCCGAGCACGAAAGTGCCAGGACCCAACGGTGTCCTGGCACGAAGTGCCAGGAACCTATTGTTTTTGTCAGTATTATTATTTTTCTGCTGCGAGATCGCGTTTTTGAGGCCTTTCCCATCCCCAAAAACTCACCAAAATTGGAACATACGTCGGGAGTGGCGAAAATTGCAATGTTCTGTAGTGATTGGGAACGGGCGTCGCCAGCGGGCTCCATAGCGCCCCCTAACGCGTTGAAATCTAAAGTTGATCCGATATTCATGAAATTTGGTATGCATATCCCACTCATCATTTGAAACATATTCCTCATTGGGTTTCATTAGCTCCGCCCACCCAGAAGTCGGCCATATTGGATTTCATGTCACTTTTAGCGTTTTATAGGCCGCGTACTTTAACGAACTCCTCCTACAGATTTAATCAGATCGAGTTGAAATTTGGTCAGGACCATCTTAAGACCTTGAGGATGAAAAGTTATTAAAATGGTGAGTTTTCACTTAACGACCTGACCGTGGCGTGGCGGCCATTTTGAGCCATTCGCCATGAAATGGAAAAATTGATATCCGCGCGCCGGTTTCACCTACAAGTACAAAATTTGGTAGACAGATGTAAGATGTGGAGAGAAACAAAAAAGCCTCTTGGAGGTATGCCCAAAACTCAACAGGAAGTCAGCCATATTGAATTTTATGTGCGATTTTGCCCATTTTTCGCCCATTTCTGGGGGTTTTTGTAGGCCGTATACTTTAACGAACTCCTCCTACAGATTTGATCAGATCGAGTTGAAATTTGGTCAGGACCATCTTAAGACCTTGAGGATGAAAAGTTGTCAAAATGGTGAGTGTTCACTTAACAACCTGACCGTGGCGTGGCGGCCATTTTGAGCCATTCGCCATGAAACAGGCAGTTATTGTAACTCAACTGTACATAGTCCGATCTGCCCCAAATCTCTCAGGTATGATGGTGGTCCAGTACTGATGACATGTATATGAAAAAATATACTCATAGCCCCGCCCCAAGACGTTAGCCCCGCCCCCTTTCATATCTCATGAACCGTTTATAGTAGAGTCTTGCGGGATGTGTCATATCACTCAGCAGAGAGTGGGTTAATCCTAAGTCCCCGGCTTTGCGATCCCCTGACTTTTTATCTAGTGCCATCATCAGGTTTAAAGCTGCACTAATGAATGGGGTTGAAATGACTCAGGCTGTTCTCATACACCATTCATAGCTATACCTACGAAAAAGTAATGTACTGCAATTCATATCTATCTCACAAAATCAATTTGTAAGTAATCCACATAATTATGAACCAGGAAAACTAAAGAGTGACGAATGCCCCGTAGGGAACAACGGACTTTTACCCAGGAGACCGCTGTTCGTACCCAGTGTGACACTACAAATCAGCGTTAATTTATTGTCACATATCTTCTGTACTTAAGTTCACTGGTTCACATCCGGTGTTAATTTAACCCAAACTGTGATCTTTTCCTAAACCTAACTAAGTTGTTTTTGTGACGTAACTTCCGTACTTAAATTACGCCACTTCCGGTGTTAATTTAACCCAAACCACTATCTTTCCTAAACCTAACTAAGTAATTTTGTTGCCTAAACCTAACTAAGGAGTTTTCTTTAGAATATACTGGAGCAGAAATTGACACGTGTGTCATGTGTTGCTGGACATTCGTAGGAAAACACTTGAAAAATGAGGAATAACTATTCATAAGAAAGGGTCACATATAGAGATAAAACCACAGATAATTGTTACCCAACTATGTAGTTCCCTAAACAAACAGAGCTAAAAGAAGAAGGATTTGCCAGAAACACGACTCCAAATGAATGCTAATGTTGTTTTTTTCAATTGTTTGCTAGTACGTTTGACCAATCAACTTTACAAGGTTGTAATAGGTCAATGGTGTGTTGCTCCGCTTAATAAAAATAAATGCAGCTTTAAGGAATACTTTGGTTTATGACCAAATACCTGAAAAACTTTCCCATGTCCCATCATGCTAAACTAAGATGGTGTACAAGGTAAACGTCATACCTGCTAAAGCATGTTGCATGGCAACCACTACCATTTTTCCATTTATTTCACTTCAGTCTTGTTAAACAGCCATAGGTTACTGTAATTATGCTACTTAATGGGATATTTTGAAGTGGGATTGTATGAGGTTCTTATCCATAATAGGTGTATTACTTACAGTAGATGACGGTTGGCACGCCCCCAGTTTAGAGAAACAGACAGGAGCACCAACACCGGAGCAAAGCAATACAGTGCTGTGGACACGGACTGCAGAACTGTATTTTAGCCACTTAAAAGAAAGGCTCACCTAAAAAAAAAAATGATATCCGTTTAAGTGTACGCTATATTTATAATATTTTCACCGCTTTATCTTGCCGTCAGATAGCCCTTTCCTTCTCCTTTCCGACGGGGAACTGAACTGAAAGTGAAACGTATCTATGCTCTCTTGCTCTTGGAAAAGGCTGTCTGACGGCAACATAAAGCGGTGAAAATATTCTAAATATATATTATCGATAGTAAATGTGTTGCTTACAGTAGACAACGGTTGGTGTACCACCAGTGTACCGACACCAGAGCAAAGCAATACAGAAAAACGTATTTTAGCCACCTATAAAAAAGGCTTACCTAAAAAATGTATATCCGTTTAAGTGTACGCTATACTTAGAATATTTTCACCGCTTTATGTTGCCGTCAGACCGCCCTTTCCTTCTCCTTTCCGACGGGGAACTGAACTGAAAGTGAAATTTATCTATGCTCTCTCCAAAGCCAGCAGGCTCAGATGACAAAAAGTTTCACTTTCAGTTCTCTTTGCCATCAGAAAATATTCTAAATATAGCGTACACTTAAACGGATATACATTTTTTTAGGCGAGCCTTTATTTTAGGTGGCTAAAATACGTTTTGCTGCCGTCCCCGTCCACAGTACTGTATTGCTTTGCTCCGGTGCCGGTGCGCCTGTCTGTTTCCCTGCTGGGGGACGCGCCCACCGTCATCTACTGTAGGCAATACACCTACTCTGGATAAGTTCTTCATACAACCCCACTTCAAAACACACAAACTATCCCTTTAAAATACTGCAAATGTCTGATGTTTTTTTTGTTTAAAATGCAACAATGGATTTTCCATGTTGCCTCCGTGAAAGCTGATTTGCTGTTGAACTCATAATTCAAAATAGAAATAAACATCATGTCCCGACCTGCTCTGCTTGCACTGCTGTTACCTCGGGGACACCGGTGGTGTCGTATTGGGTCAAAGAGTACATATAACGCCGTACAGTACACTCAGCATCCCTCTAATTAGGCATGTCTACTAATTTATTCAAACAGCTCAAACGCCCAGACAGTGACTCATGTATAAATAAGGCATGAGTTTGAAAAATGCAGGCAGTGCAGAGAAGCTGGGAAGGCATTGATTTTTGGCATGGACCAAGTTCACAAATTGGAATGCGATTTTGGCAAGGGTGCAGATATGCTCACAAGATGATTCGGCAATAACAAGAGAAACACACGTGAACGAATCCTGCTGAATCAGGTAAATGTCTGAATACATGTTATGCAATCCAGCAAAATCAGCATGTATTTTAAAATGCTATCATCGATTATGTATGTATTAGCATACACTGATGAGATGGAAAATGAAAAAAAACACTCATGTCACGTTGAAATTGTCCTTATGGGACTGGGGAATTGGCTGCTGCCTCACAGAGAAACAAATATCCCCGGGCTGCAGCCCTGTTAACAAAATGCCTCGCTGATGACAGAAAAGAATGCTAAGATTTAGGCCAATACGGAGACCACAAGTAATCAGCAACAACATGTCAGGACAAAGATGACGTGCAGAGAAGTAGTTCAACACAAAGCTTATCAATTTGACTAGTCAAAACTGAATTACAGATATCGCTAACTGTTGTTTTGAGTCAGAATGTTATAGATATGTAATTACGACTAGTCTAAATGCCGTTGTAGATATCTCTAATGTTAATTCTGGATAGTCAAGCTTAGCTAATAGATGTTAAAACGGCTTGCCACACAATGCATGCTTTTTCACCCTTGTAGAACCAGGCCTGAAAGCGTGCAGTAGGCCCTGACTCACTCAGTCAGTCAGTCAGTCAGTCAGTAAGAGAAACAGATCTCAGTCAGATGTACAACTGCCAGAAAAATATTTTTTTAGTGCTTTAAAATGTAAAAAACCTGAAAATCTCACTTTTTACAATATGGGACCTTTAAGCCCAACCATGACATTTTTCCTTACCTTAAAGGTCCTATTTTGTAAAAAGTGTGATTTTCATGTCTTTTTTATCATAAAGCAGGTTTAAGTGCTATATAAATACTGTTAAACTATCAAAACGCTCAATATACGGAGAAATACACACAACCCGTATTCAGAAATTGTGCGTTTGAAACAAGCCGTTAGGATTTCTGTCAATTTGTGATGTCACAAATATACAATTCATAGATTATTACACGGTTTTAAACATAAACATTCTAAATGTGTCCCAGTTTATTTCCTGTTGCAGTGTATGTAAATAACATCAGCTGAAAGGAAGTAAAGATGGACCCAAACTGTTGCCTAGCAACGCAATTCACTAGCAATTCTGTTGAAATGCATTAAAACGGAGCGTTTCAGACAGAGGGTAGATAAAGGTATATTCAGGCAGACAGTATGAGGGAAATAATGTGTTTTTTGAACATTACAGCATGTAAACATGTTCTAGTAGAAACACAAAATACAAGTATGAACCTGAAAATGAGCACGATATGGGACCTTTGACTAAGTGTTCTTTTTGCCTGGTGGTTTTCTTGCCTAAACTTAACTGCAGACCTTTTTGCATTGTGTACAAATGACACCTAAAAAAGGCTAAAATGTGTACTTATGACATGGGGGATTGTCTATGTAATGTTGTGGTGTTTATACGCCTATTCTGTGAGACTGGGTTGCCCTGTGCAACAGTTCCAGCACCTGTATGCCTCAAGGTGTCCAGTTCCTGTCCTACATGATACTAACAAGGTAAACTTGTTAGTGGTTACCCGTGCTTTTGGCTCAGCACCGAGAGCATTGCGCTCCCACCGGAAACTTAAATCATGACTGTGTACACACATTTAGAGTGCTTACTAAAAGCAGCAGCATCTCATCAAGCCTCAAAGGACAGTCTCTTAAATCCAGATTAAACTGTGTAAATGTTTCCATTTGACACTCAGCATACTGACAATATTGGATGTTCCCAAGTGATGGATCACTTGATCCCTTTTGTTTGCTGACTAAAGGTGACACAGCAAGGGCGAGGCTATATTTGTATTCTGTCTCCGAGGTGTAAACACATCACTAAACTGGAGGATTACAGCATATTCAACTATTGGAGATAGCCGCATGATGCAAAGGAGGTAAATAAGGGAAGTGTGAAAAGGACAGAGATAGAGCATAGGGGGCAAAACGAAAGAGTACAAAAAGGATTACATACAAAAATAATGAACTCAATGTTGCATTAACATGTTAAGGTTAAATGTTAAGGTTGTGGTCCAGGTGCACCTTTTTAAATTATTTATCCTGGCCTCTTTTAGTTATTGATGGTGGAGTCATATTATTTAAAATAGTTAAAGGGGAAGTACACCAATTTTCAAAATGCATACATGTTATTCCTATGGTCTACAGTCCAACCATGTCGTACAAGCTTGCTGCAAAGGAGGCTAAATAACGCTCCAAAGTTAAAGGTCCCATATTGTAAAAAGTGAGATTCTCATAACTTTTATATCATAAAGCAGGTTAAAGTGATATATAAATACTGTGAAAGTATCAAAACACTCAATCCATGGAGAAATACACCCAGACCGTATTCAGAAACTGTGTGTTTGAAACAAGCCGTTAGGATTTCTGTCCATTTGAGATGTCACAAATCTACAATATTTAGACCATTTCACAGTTTTAAACGTAAACATTCTAAATGTGTCCCAGTTTATTTCCTGTTGCAGTTAATGTGACATCAGCTGACAGGATGTAAACATGGACCCAAACTGTTTCCTAGCAACGCAATTCTGTTGCCATTCCGTTCAAATGCGCTAAAATGGAGCGTTTCAGACAGAGCATGAATACAGGTATATTCAGGCTGACAGTATGAGAAAAATAATGTGGTTTTTTTTAACATTAAAGCATGTAAACATGTTCTATTAGAAACCCAAAATACAAACATGAACCTGAAAAATGAGCATGAAATGTCCCCTTTAACTCCACTCCAAAAACTGGCATGGCCATTTTCAAAGGGGTCCCCTTGACCTCTGACCTCAAGATATGGGAATGAAAATGGGTTCTATGGGTACCCACGAGTCTCCCCTTTACAGACATGCCCACTTTATGATAATCACATGCAGATTGGGGCAAGTCAGCACACTGACACACTGACAGCTGTTGTTGCCTGTTGGGCTGCATTTTGACATGTTATGATTTCAGCATAATTGCTATGCTAAATGCAGTACCTGTGAGGGTTTCTGGACCATATCTGTCATTGTTTTGGGTTGTTGATTGATTTCTAATAAATATATACATACATTTGCAGCATATTTGCCCACTTCCATGTTGATAAGAGTATTAAATACTTGACAAATCTCCCTTTAAGTTTCACTTTTTACCTTTTCAAGCGTAGTTATTTTAAGCCAAAACACAATCTATTTCCCTAAAATAGAGGCTCTAGTGGTGTCTGTACCTCAGTGGGTAAAGTGGTTGTCCTTTGACTGCAACGTTACTGTCTGCATGTCAAAATGTGTCCTTGAGCGAAAGACTGAACCCCAAGTTGCTCACCGGGTGCTTTACAGCAGCCCACTGCTCTTAAGGATGGATTAAAGGTCCCATATCGTGTCCATTTTCAGGTTCATACTTGTATTTTATTTTTCTACTAGAACATGTTTACATGCTGTAAAGTTAAAAAAAAAAACTTTATTTTACTCATACTGTCTGCCTGAATATACCTGTATTCACCCTCCGTCTGAAACGCTCCGTTTTAGTGCATTTCAACGGTATTGCGTTGCTAGGCAACAGTTTGGGGCCATGTTTACTTCCTGTCAGCTGATGTTATACACTGCAACAGGAAACAAACTGGGACACATTTAGAATGTTTACGTTTAAATCAGTGTAATGATATAAATATTGTATATTTGTGACATCACAAATGGACAGAAATCCTGACGGCTTGTTTTAAACGCACAATTTCTGAATACGGCCTGTGTGTATTTCTTCGTATATTGAGCGTTTTGATAATTTAACAGTATTTATAAAGCACTTAAACCTGCTTTATGATATAAAAGACATGAAAATCACACTTTTTACAATATGGGACCTTTAAATGATTGAGATTGCCCATGATTGTCCATAGTTGATCACAATTAATCGCAAATTAATTGCATTACTGTCGCATAACAATTTATGCTCATGGGGGGGGATCTCTCGTTGGGTCTCTAAAAATATAGAGTACGGTCTAGAACTGCTCTATATGAAAAGCGTCTCGAGATAACTTCTGTTATGATTTGACGCTATATAAAAATAAATTTAGTTGAATTGAATTGAATAGACAATGGGATGCTAACCCAGGCCTCCTTCCTGGATGAAAGTACTGTGTTCCTTAATTCTTTCGGTGATCTCCCATGTGAAAAGTTGATAAAACCCTACTGGTGTATGTAGCAGGCTCCTTCTGACCCACATCTATGAGGCTGATAACCACTGATAACGCCCATTTAATGACCAGATAGCGGTCTAACCGGCTTGAGAGAGAGCTGTAGAGTTAGATTACGCTTAAAGGCTGTTCTGTGAGGACACATCCAGACCTCCTATTAATTGGAATATCTTTGTATGACTGCTAGATGATCAGATTAGCCTGCACAGAGTGCACACCCCTCAGTAAACAGCCACACACAAACAGATATAAAAACATTTTGGTTTACTGTAATAGGAGATCTCTTTGTTCCCATGGATACCAGTTCAACCCTCCACCAGCGATTAGGACAGGAACCCAAACATGTGAGCTGAGCTTCTTGATAACAATATTCAACCTGATTGATTTTCTTTGTTTGGATGGGGAGATGGATACACACAAGGTAGGCAACAGACAGAGAAACAGTAAAAGGTTATTCAAAGAGTGGAGAAGGAAACGGGGGGGGGCACGTTGTTTGAGGGCGGTTTAAATAATGCATTCTCCTCATTTAGAGTCTTCCTGGTGTCATCGTGATCAAACGTGCTCTTGCAGACGAGAAAAAGTCTGCTGAGGGATGAAGGTATCGGGTCCTAACCCTCCCTGGCCTTGGGGAGGCCATTACAGCAGAATGCGCTTGATTTTCCATTATAAATTATGCATCCATTTTGACGTGATCTCAGTTAGACTTAAAAATCTTGGTCCCGTGCCAATTGTGTGGTATTTCACGGACAAGCAAGCAAGTCTCCCTAGGAATCGTTTCTACTAGATAATTCTGTAATACGATTTACTTTCAAGGACAAGACAGGCCTTTTTTACATGGCAGACATTATGACTTGTCACATCAAGAAAATCACAAACCTCTAGACAAGTCGCTACCACGGGATCGTCTGGTCTGGGAGTTGTCCTTGTTTTTGTCTTACAACTTTAACCCTTTTACAGTGTTTTCAGTTCATGACAGTTAATTGTATTATTTTGGTCGTCTAAAAATGTCTTATTCAGCGTTCAGTCTAATTAGCTCCACCCTCTCGTGTCACTTCTATTTGCAAAAAAAACAAGATGTTGATGGCCAAAATTAGGGATGCACCGATACCAGTATCAGGTATCTGGTCCGATACTGTGCTCATGTACTCGTACTCGCAAAAAGGCTCCGATACAACGGCAGCGATACCACTTTACGGCAGCGTGTCGTTAACCTCTCATCACCATCTTTCAGGTCCTATCGCACGCACTCACGCTCAATCTCCCCGACGGTGCGGGCGAGACGGGCCGGTGGTGCGTCCGACCCCGCGGGGCCAGGATCCCACCTCAGCCGGCGCGCGCCAGCCCTCACTTTCATTGCGCCACAGGTTTTTTTCTTGCACCCTCTGACTCGCCGGGAGTCCGTGGTCTGTGTTTCAAGACGGGTCGGGTGGGTTGCAGACATCGCCGCAGACCCCTGGCACCTATTATGTGGGGCGAGCCCCGCCCTGGGGGCACGACGCGGTTGGGGCGCACTAAGGACAGTCCGCCCCGGTGACACTTTGGCCACGGCCCCGGGAAGCACCTTCGCCCCGAGCCTTTCCAAGCCGACCTAGAGCCGGTTGCGGCGTACTGCCTCGTATGCGGGACTCCCCAGCCTACCGTCTGTCGCTCACACCCTCCAGCTGGCTGTTAACGAGGGTCTTTTGGCACAGAGAAGTACTTGTATCGGTACTCGGCATCGGCAAGTACCCAAATGTCTATAAGTGTCTAAAAGTCTATAGATCTAACTAACAACACTAATACTGGTAGTATTCATGAAAGTAGCCATGTAGCCATGGAAAAGACAGCATCTGTGTCCCAAACAATGTCTCTTGAGTTGTCTCTGAGTTTCAGAGACTTTGTTTCCTGCATTCTGGTGACTTTAAAAGAATGAAAATTGAAAAATAATCATATTTATAAAATACACTGCAATAGCAGTTTTATGTTAAATACTTTTTGAATTCTCAGGAATGAATACAGAGTAATTGGCCCCTCTGGTGTGACCTTGTGTGAATCTCTGGCATCATCAGTTGTCATTCATTCACTCATTCATTCACTCATTCATTCATTTTCTGCCCCTGCTTGAATAGGCCTATCTCATTCTCCTACTCTCCATTTCTCTCTCCATCTCTCACTCACGCCATGACAGCTTTTAACCGCATCGGTGCGCTGACCCCGGTGGAAGCGCAGCTCAAAACCGCGAGCAGCTCTCATCCTCCAGGAAAGTTGGTGGACATTCGGTGTAACTGTATTGTTGTCTGGGAGGAAACCGTAAGGCTTTTACATGCTGTACAGCGCCAAAGTCAGGTTGAGATAATATACAATAGAAAAAGGAAAATAAATGTGTGACCATTTGTCATAAATCAGGAAAATTGTGTCACCGGGAGGAAATCGAGAGAGGACAAAGAAAAACGAAAATTGGGAGGGTTGGCAAGTATGAAGCTAGTGCTGCTGGCTACTTTCATTGGAAAAGAGTTGGTAACACTGGGCTGGGTTTTTCAGTTGTGTACTATTGCTCTCAACATCACCGACCCTAGCTTTAATGTGAACTCTAAGTTTATTTGGAAAGCTTTATGAAGCTCGTGGTGCTTGCCCCATTATACATTGTTTTTTGAGTTATGTGTACTTCAGCCCTACAACGGAGGCAGTGAGTGCAATAGAGGATAAGATCCCGGTTGAAAAATATTGAAATGTTTCTTTAAAGCTCCCATATTATAAAAAAGTGAGATTTTCATGTTTTTTTTATTATAAAGCAGGCTTATGTCCTATATAAATACTGTGAAAGTATCGAAACGCTCAATCCACAGGGAAATACACACAGCCCGTATTCAGAAACTCTGCATTTGAAACAAGCTGTCAGGATTTCTGTTCATTCGTGATGTCACAAATATACAATATTTAGGCCCTTTACACAGATTTAAACGTAAACATTCTAAATGTGTCCCAGTTTATTCCTGGTTGTAGTGTATGTGAATGTCATCAGCTGACAGGAAGTACACATGGACCCAAGCTGTTGCCTAGCAACGCAGTTCTGTTGCAATTTCGTCACAGCGTGTCGAAATGCGCTAAAACAGAGCGTTTCAGACAGTGGGTAAATACAGGTATATTCAGGCAGACAGTATGAAGAAAATAAAGTTTTTTTTTAACATTACAGCATGTAAACATGTTCTAGTAGAAACACAAAAAAGAAGTATGAGCCTGAATGAGCATGATATGGGACCTTTAAAACAAAACCCTCTACAGATCAGGCCACATTAGCAACTAATGCAGGGCCTAATATTAAACTTAAATGGTGCTAAGTTTTTGACAAATTAACATTTAATTGAATTACATGCGACTTGTTTATTGACTTATTAAACCTAAAGGCTAACGTTGAGGCAGTTGCCTGCTTTGCCCAGTTGGAAATCCAGCTTTGGTAAACCGTTATCTTACTTCATCCTAACCATACTGAACTTTAATGGAAAAACTTACTGCAGTGTGACAGCATGGGTAGCCTGCAGTATGGCGCACCAATGCAAAAAGATATCAGACCTCTAGCTGCTGGCTAAAGTGATAGTGGACCATTCTTTAGAACCTTGTACTCTGCATGCCCTCAGAGAGTTGAGGTGTTACAGGCTGCTTCTATGAGGATTTAGAGCTTCTGGATTTGCCCTGAGGGAAAAATGAAGGAAAACAGAAATAAGGGTGAGGAGAGGAAAGATAGAGAGGACTGCCAAAGTGTGGTATACATTTTAACAGAAAAACAGAAAGACAAGAAAATCAATGGAATTTGACGGTTAGGGAAGAGCAGAAAAGTTGCTATACATAGATTTAGACTTGTGAGTGATGGAGCTAAGGAGAATATGGATTAGGATTGTGTAAAAGGATTGATGTGTGTGTGTGTTGAGCGATGTGACGGACCCAGGACAGCTGTGTGTGTGTTTATAGTCCTCAGGTCCTCGGCTGCACACATGCTTGTAAATACTTATCCTCTGACCCTGGACAAAAGTGTCTGGCATCTGCACACAATTTGGCATCTCAGTCTGAGTAGGGGGGAAGGGAAGGGGGGCAAGGCAACACTTACACAAGCAACACCACGGCGTTAAAAATCAGCCCTGCACTCATCCGTGTTAGTCTACTGTATCGAACACCTCTAAATCAGCCAGCTGGCTATCGTTGTCACCCTCCCATCCTGCCGTTTCCCTCTTAGCTCCCGTCCTGTTCTCGTAATGGAAGTGTTTGTGTGTTTTTGCCGAAGAAGAAGAGGAGGATACAACTCAGTGTGAAAGGTGTTACAGAATGTTCCAACGCAGAGAACCATGACAGAAATTGAGCATTTTAACAACTTTTTTTTTGCTTCCCATTGCTTCCTCTCACCTATGAGCAGAATTTGTGTGTTGAACTGTGAAGTCGTTTTTTCGCTGCAGCGTTGTCAATCACGGTGAAATATTGTTGGACCCCATAACTGCAGTAAATGGAACTGCAGAGCTGTCGGTTTTTCATGTTCAGGCCGCGGCATCCTGGGATGGATGCTGACCTTGTAAAATGACTGATGGACCTTTTAAAACAACGGAATACGATTGATTGGGCAGTAGTACTGTCCCCCTGACAGTAAACATTTGTAACATCCATTCTCATCTCCCAGCGCCCTGGTCAAACAGAGGGTTGGTATAGGCCTAATGGATGACCTTGGAAAAACCCATATAATGACAACATTAGGTGAAGGTTAGGGATTCTGGTTGTGGAACATAATGTATGGCTATGTTTACACGATTAAAGTGCTCGGTTAACCCTTAGGATTGTCCATAAATCCACCTGCAAATTATATAAAAAGGCTGCTGCAGTAATCTTTACAGCTATCCATGGTTACAACGCAAACAGGGACTGCCTGTAGACAATTCAGCATGACTTTCATGGTACATATTCAAAATGCAAGTATTATATTATATTACTAAAAAAAACAGGGCTCAGGTGTAGTTGACAGCACTGACTCCATGGTAACATTACATTATTATCATTTTCAAATAAAGAAAGACAATAGGACTAACAAAATATGGGATTTTCTTTGTGTGTTTAGTACATTTTTGACATCACTAAGGTACACAATGGTTGTATCCGTAATTCCTTACTGTTATGCTATTTAGTACGCTAGAACAGTATGTGAGATATTTTAGTGTGTCCGAAACCTTAGTATGAAACCAATGGTACGCAAATTGTTGTCTGAAATGCTCCGTTTTAGTACATTTCAACAGAATTGCAATGGAATTGCGTTGCTAGGCAACAGCTTGGGTCCATGTTTACTTCCTGTGTGCTGATGTCATTCACATACACTGCAACCGGAACTAAACTGGGACACATTTACAATGTTTACGTTTAAAACTGTGAAATGGTCTTTATATTGTAGATTTGTGACATCACAAATGGACCCAAATCCTGACAGCTTGTTTCAAAGGCACAGTTTCTGAATACGGGCTGTGTGTGTGTGTGTGTATTTCTCCAAGGATTGAACGTTTCAATACTTTCACAGAATTTATAAAGCACTTCAACTTACTTTACAATAAAAAAGACATGAAAATCTCACTTTTTACAATATGGGACTTTTAAATGTAACAATGCCTACATGTATTGTTCCTGTCAAATAAATAAATAAATAAATAAATAAATAGGAAAAGATTGCGGTTTGGGATAAAATAACATGAAAGTGGCGTAACTTAAGTATGGAAGCTACGTGCCAAAAACTACTCAGTTAGCTTTAGGAAAAGATCGTGGTTTGGGTTAAAATAACACCGTAAGTGCTGTAACTTAAGTGCAGATGTTACGTGACAAATAAATCAAAGCTGACTTCTAGTTTCACACAGGACACGAACATCGGCCTTTTGGGCAAAAGTCTGGTGTTTCTTTGAGGTTCGCCACTCTTTATACTTCCTGGTTCACAATTACGTGGATTACATCAGATCATCAAAAAAAAAAGGGAAATTCGTACATGTACACGAATCAATACTTTCAATTTCGCGACTATTTCACCATCCGCTGTGCGATTAGGCTGACAATTCATACCCTGCACAGGTATGCCTGTACACTGCACGAACCACATGAGAGGTAATAGTTGTTTACGAGTTTCATAACTCTGACATCTTGCCAAGAGGAGGGATTTAAATGTGAAAAGAAAAAAAAACGTTGAAATATTTGCAAAGCTGAAAAGCTCAGAGCACCAAAAAGGATCTCTGAAAATAAAAAGCCGTCACTTTGCTGTCACCCGCTGGAGTTTCTTATGGACACTTCCTGTCTGCTGCTTACTTTGCTAAACCCTAACCCCTGACTGTCAGTCATTCCCAATTTGCGTGAGTTTTCTGGGAAAGAAGAAAAACATGACGCACGAGCTCCTCAAGTGCTGAAATGTATGTGCTCTAATCTAATGAGGATAAATGAGGAGGGAAAAAAAAAAGTATATGTAATACCGTTATGTGCATCAAATCATCAGAAAAGCCCGTGTTTCATCAGCTTAAGACCTTTCTAAATGAGGGTTGGAACATCAATGTGAACCCTGCTAAAATAAGGGGGGCACTCGATCAATCCCAGTCTCTAAATAATCTTTTAGAACAGCCAGTGAAGGGGTGAGTCATGGTGCTTATTGATCACACTGGGGACTTTCCCAGACAATACAGCTCATAGTTACAGGCGAAGCTTCCGATCACCTATGATGAGAGGAGAACAGCAATTCCCCGTTTCCAATTCCCAAAATGAGCCGAGCCGTCAATGCAATCAGCTTTCAGATATATATGGCTGGGAGATCAATAGTCCTTTTTACTATCATGAGTAAAGGAGAATGAGTTAGCGTGCGTTTCTGGATGACCTTTACAGAGGTGACCTCTGCTCAATTCTGCCAAGAGGCCCTCAGTCCAAGTGCTATTTCATTTCGCAGCTGAGATGGAAGCTCTACGGGGAAAAAAAGGCTATACGATGATGACCAAGTTAATGAGTCCTCTAGCAGTGTTTCTATAACATGCTCTGGCACAGCGTGTGACAGGAGAGGATGGCTTTAAAGTGTGCAGCTGCAGACGTGGGATTAAAGCAATTCTAATTAAAGACGGTGCGTGTCTGGTCTGTGAGGGAATGATTATTTCATTGCCAGCTCTAATAGCGGTCAGTTTTTTTCTCGTTTGATCTTTTATGGAGTTCAAGGGGCGAGATTCGTGCAGAGCCGCATGTAGACGCTACGGAGCATAATACAAAGCTGTGCTATTTGACGGCCTTTGATTTATGCCGACACTCAGACGTCTCGTAGTTGTTGAGATATTTCAATATAGATCAGAGTAGTGGACCAACCAACGGACTGACATTGATATTCAGTAGGGATGCACGATCCAACTTTCTCAGTCCCAATACCGATAGCAATACCTGGGCTTTGGGTATCGGCCGATACCGAGTACTGGTAAAAAATCTTCAAAATTAACAGGAACCTGTTAAAACCTTAACAATCCGTTTTAATGAAGCAACAAAGTGGATCTTTTCCTGGGAGCACAATAGACATTTATTCCCGTAAAAACACTGAAAGACAATACTTTAAAGTGAATGAATTATGCATATGAATGTGTAAGCAAGTGATTTTATTGTAGCAGTTTATCTAGTTTCTTTTGAATAATTCACCTCTTCTTTTCAGGCACAGCTGACACAGAGAGAAATATGACTCAAAAATCTTTTCTTTTATTAAAAGTCTTAACTTCCTTTGCTGACTAATTTCCTCTCCTTGCCTGGGAGGAAGAGGGCGAGCGTTCAGACATGACAATTAAAATGTGTGATGTATTACTGTATTTTTGGAAAATGCTACATACAGAAGGGGTTATTTATGATCATACAGGCAAAGATTATGTGAATGTATATCTCTGTGTGTTGCCATGAACAATAACCCAGGCTAGGGGTTTTATCTACACACAGCCCAGTGGCACAGCAGTTCGTGAAATGGTCACAAAATGTAATATATTGATTTGTGCGCATAGACAAAAATGTCACATTCTTTTCATGATGGTCAACACAAAATCAAATCGTATATAATAATAATAATAATTGTGAACCGGGAAGGGTAGAAAGCGGCGAACGCTGAGTAGGGAGGAGGTCAGGGTGGATGGGTGGGTCAAAAACACAGGACTTTTGCCCAGGAGACCGGTGTTCGTGTCCTTTGTGAAACCACAAGTCAAAGTTGATTAATTTGTCATTTAACTTCCTTAACCTAACCGAGTTGATCTATTCCTAAACCTAACTAAGTAGTTTGTTGCCTAAGCCTAACCAAGTTGATCTATTACTAAGCCCAACTAAGTAGTTTTGTTGCCTAAACCTAACCAAGTTGATCTATTCCTTAAACCTAACTAAGTAGTTTGTTTGCCTAATACTAACCAAGTCGATCTTTTCCTAAACCTAACTAAGTAGTTTTGTTGCCTAAACCTAACCAAGTCGATCTATTCCTAAACCTAGCTAAGTAGGAGTAAAGTAAGGAGTTTTATTTTGAAAAGACTGGAGCGGAAATTGACACATGCATCTCGTGTTGCTTGACATTCGTAGGAAAATGCACAAAATCGACGTTGTTGAAAGTCGTGCTGAGCGTCACGAAAAAAGAGAAATTTGTGTCTATGTACACAAATCAAATACATCAAATTTCACAAACTGCTGTGAGAATGTGTTGCCAGACTCTGTTCTTATGAGCCTTTTATTCTCTACATTATTGATAGCAGTGCACAAAGTTGCCATAGATGGAAACAGGCAATACAAAAGCAACTGAACCAGTGTCCTTATCTCATTCCAGTTAATACTCTAGGACACGAATAGCACATTTCAAGGCAATCTCAGACGTGTGTGTGTGGGGAATATCCATCCTTTAAATGTATGGAATAATTAAGCTTTTTGAAGGGTACATTCCATACGCCCTTGCTGATGCCGTGAATATTAAACCACAGTCCCATAAAACTGGTCTATACGTCTGTACATCTTTTCCACTGTGACTGCAGGAAAAGAGAAAGCCCGGTTCCTACCGTTTCCTGTGTACACTGGCTGCTTCCTGTAGTGGCCTGCGTTGCAGTAAAAAGGTTCCAATATATAAAAGGCTGTAAAAATGCTATCACCATTCATTAGGAGTTAGGGCACTTCCACACAGCCTGCCAGGCAGCCGTCACTATGTGGACTCATGAGTTTAGCTTGCAACTTTTTCTTTATTGAAGAAACATTTATGGGTCGTAATTTAGCGCAAAAGCATATTAGCCGGGACTGATGTATTGTCAGGGGGCTCTTTTATAAAAATGCACTTAGGGCAAGAAGTGTGTGGAAAGTAAAAAAAATAAAGATGTGATATGATTTAAATAATTTTAAGAGCATAGACTAAACGACCAACTGAGTTTTCCAATAGCTCATTTATTCCAAAACTGATTTTCCAAAGGTGCTGTGGTAAAGTCTCCCTGAGCCAGCCTTTGTACGCAGCGTCATACTTGCCAACCCTCCTGATATTCCGTGGTGACTCCCGTTTTTTATTGCCTTCTCTCGGTTTCCTCCCAGGGTCACAATTCTCCCGTTTTTCTCCCAATTTATGACAGATGTTAACACCTTTTTTCCTTTTCGTTATCTCAACCTGTTTCTGGCACTGTACAGCGTGTAAAAGCCCTACAATTTCTTCACTGACAAAAAATACAGCTACACAAAATTTCCAGTGCTTGAAGTGGAAAAAAAATAAGTGCCGGTACTCTCATTATTCAGAGGTTGGAGTGTGTATCGGCCGGTATCTTATTCCTGTTTATTCATTATTTCTTTAAAGGTCCCATATCATGCTCATTTTCAGGTTCATACTTGTGTTTTGTGTTTCTATTAGAGCACGTTTACATGCTGTAATGTTTGCACAGGGCAACCCAGTCTCACAGAATAGGCGTATAAATACCACAACATTACATGGACATTCCCCCATATCATAAGTACACATTTTAGCCTTTTTTACGTGTCATTTGTATACAACTCAAAAATGTTAACTTTGGGCAAGAAAACCACCAGGCAAAAAAGACAGTTAGTTAAATGTCCCATATCATGCTCATTTTCAGGTTCATACTTGTATTTTGTGTTTCTACTAGAACATGTTTACATGCTGTAATGTTCAAAAAACACATTATTTTCCTCATACTGTCTGCCTGAATATACCTATAATGAAACACTCCGTTTTAGTGCATTTCATCAGAATTGCAACGGAATTGCGTTGCTAGGCAACAGTTTGGGTCCATGTTTACTTCCTGTCAGCTGATGTTATTTACATACACTGCAACAGGAAATAAACTGGGAGAAATTTAGAATGTTAACATTTAAAACTGCGTAATGGTCTAAATATTGGACATTTGTGACATCACAAATGGACAGAAATCCAAACGGCTCGTTTCAAACGCAGAATTTCTAAATACAGGCTGTGTGTACTGTATTTCTCCATATATTGAGCATTTTGATAGTTTAACAGTATTTATAAAGCACTTAAACCTGCTTTATAATATAAAAGACCTGAGAATTTCTTACAATATGGGCCCTTTAATAGTTAAAATGCTTTCCTGTCTTATTTGTAGTATCACTCTATAATATATTATAGGATGTCTATAGCCTGGAATCAGCAGCAACCAGCCAGACAGGCAGGTATGCATGCAGAGCTAAGGTGTTTGAGCTCTTCATTCAGGTTTTAGAAGTCAAGATGCTCCTACATATTATACAGAGACACATTCTGAATTTCTACAGTCAATATAAGATACTAGGAGATATTCGGTTTGGGGGTCCTCCCTGAAGGTTTTTGACTTAAAACTATGCAATTTTTTCATAATTTTGGACCATTATTAGTACTAGTTAAATGATTATTTTGTTGTTTGTAGTTTGAAATGTTATTCCTGTAAAATCATATTCTATAAATCAAAAGAACAGATTCAGAAATCTTTTAAATAATATTTCATTACATTAATTTGTTCACAAATAAAAAGAAAGTTCCAACGAACAGTTCACTAATTATTCTACAAAAAGGACACGAACACTGTATTGATAAATTACAGCACCGTTCTTGTTTTTTCAAACAAGCGACAGGTCGCTCAGCATGTTCACTGAAGCACGGAGCAGGTTAGGACATCTTCACTGGGAAAAACTGAAACAATCTGACGTTCGCATCGCGAACGAGTGAAGGACAGGGGTCAGCAATCTTTACTATCAAAAAAGCCATTTTAGTCAAAATAAAAAAAAAAAAATCTATCTGGAGCTGCGAAACATTTAAGCATTGTGATGAAGGTAACACAGTTTATAGTCTAAGCATATAGTGTATAAGTCTAATGCAGTGAGGGCCAAGGTGCAAATGTGTGACGGAGTATTAGGGCCACATTGAGGGAAAAACAATCTGAGATTCCCAGAATTAAGTCATAATTTTATGAGAAAAAAGTCGTAATATTACGAGAATAAAGTCATTACTTTAAAGGAAAAAAGAAAATAACTCGTAAAATTACTACTTTATAATATTGACTTTATTCTCATAATATTACAACTTTTTTTCTCATGATGGACTTTTTTCTCTTTATATTATGACTTTATTCTCAAGGTCTCAGATTTCTTTTTTTTCCTCAATGTGTCGTACCATAGACCTACAACAATGATAAATAAAAATGAAAATGTAAATAATAAACAGTTATTTATTTCCATTTTTATAAATCCACAGGGAGCCAATGGAGAGGAGCTAAAGAGCCGCATGTGGCTCCGGAGCTGCAGGTTGAGTACAGGCCCACTTTGAGCAGTCGTATCCTGGGAGTAAAGAGAGCTGCTCACTGTTTAAGCTGCACTCGCTGCTGGGTTCAGCGCACATTGTCAGTGCGCGCTGCACTCAAAGTTGGGCTTTGCTCGATGCAGCAAAAAGCCGTTGTGGTGTGGCGCAAAGCCGTTGGAAATAATGTGTTTCAGAGTACTACGACAGTAGTGCCGTTGTCACATTTTGTCTGAAAGGGCCTTCAGTGAGTGAGAGATGGAGAGAGAAAAGGAGAGTATAGGAGAAAGAAATAGGCCTACTTAAGCAGGGGCAGAAAATTAATGAATGAAAACTATTGATGCCAGAGATTCACACAAGTTCACACCAGAGGGGCAAATTACTCTGTATTTGTTCCCGTGAATTAAAAGTAAAATTAAAACATAAAACTGCTGTTGCAGTGTACTTTATAATTATAATTATTTAGCAATTTTCATTCAGTCACCAGAATGCAGGAAACAAAGTCTCTGAAACTCAAATTGTTCAGGGGAGAGGACCCCGAGACTCCCCCGGTTTACAAATCCTCCCTATTTTCGAGGTCTCGAGTTTTGGCAAGTATGTGCACCATTTTTCCAATAGTCACCGACAGTCATCAGAGCCATTGAGGAAGGGAGGGGAAACTGCTGCTATCCAGTGATTAAGAACTGAATAATGGATACTATGGCAGTTTGGAAATAGATATGATCTTGCCTGGTTTTATAAATTTGTATTAGTCAGCTGAACAGAGAAAGAGCAAATTATATTATAGCTTCATGCTCGCAGAATCCAGTCTTATCTTTTGCTGCCATCTCCTCAGGCTATTTAACTACAGTGGTAGTAATTCCATAGAGAGATGATATAAAATCAATCCACACTCTCTCGTTTGATATTATGCCTTCCTTGTTTTGGCTCTATAAAAGCAAATGAGATGATTTTCCAGCAGGCGGTTTGCCATGTTTATGATACCTGTAAAATCACGCTGTGTTTCTCCAGGGCACATAGACTGTTTAAATGTCGTCATAATTAACATCTCGTACTGTATATTGTTATAGGTAAATTAAGACAAGCAATTTGTTTATTCAAATCAAAGCACTTTAGGCCAGACAGTGGTTACTTAGAAGAGAAATTGTCCTTAAGATTGGTTCATAAACTGTAGCCTACACCTGTGTGCCTTTGCAACCATTAGCTGCATATTTACATTGTATGTGACTAATGTCAATGGCAATCAATTAAATATAACATATTACTCAGTGAAAAGTAGATAAGTTACTTTATTCATTACTCAACAGCAAAGATAGTTCATTACATTACTTTTGTTACCCAGTACAGTTCCATCAAAGGTGCATTTAAATGTGCTCAATATGAAATTCAGAGCACATCTATTGCTTCCACACGGCTCTCAACATGGCGGCGGCTGAGCCGGCAGCTCGCAGCTAACGGTGCTAACAGTGCTAACAGTGCAAATGAGAGCAGTTCAGTGCGGCGGCCATGAGCTAACCAGTGGGGCACGCTTACAAACACTAAAAGGTACGCGTGGCCGGCCCGGCTATGTAAACAAAGCACGGAGAAGCTCGGATTACAACACACACACACACACACACAGAGGGAGAGTGACTGCGTTCTCTGCTCAGGTAGACATTACTCCTCTCTATCTTTATATCACAAATAGTTGTATGCTGCTATATTTATGCTCTGGATATTGTATAGCAAACCTTTAAAAATTCCAAAGCCTCCATCCCCAAACATCACATCTGCTGTATTTAATACACACACAAAACAGAGTAGGGTTGCATGGTGGTGCAGTGGTTAGAACTGTGGCCTCACAGCAAGAGGGTTGCAAGTTCAAACCCGGTTTGGGGCCCTTCTGTGTGGTGTTTATATGTTCTCCCCGTCTTGTGGTTTTTTCCAGGAACTCAGGTTCCCTCCCACAGTCCAAAGACATGCATGGTTAATAGTTGACTCTAAATGTCCCGTAGGTGTGAATGTGAGGGTGAATGGTTGTCTGTCTCTATGTGTCAGCCCTGTGATAGTCTGGTGACCTGTCCAGGGTGTACCCCGCCTTTGCCCAACGTCAACTGGGATTGGCTCCAGCCATTTCTGACAACATCAACAAACATGTCACAAGTCGTGAACTCTCAGCTTTCAGAAACCTTCCACTAATGAGGTTGTGAATACCACAAGAGGGGGGGGAGCGTTCATATGGACTCTTCTCTTGAACACGGTAAACATGACCCCATTTGAAAGCACCATTAATATCAGCCTTAGATCAACTTCCCGGTAAGACAGCAAAAAGGCGTTACTGGAACCGGTAACTATAATTTTATTACAGAATTTCAAATAATAATCCCTTACACTTCTTGTTACTGAATGTAATCACAGAGTGTATTGGACAAATACTGCGTGTGTGTGTGTGTGTCTCTGTGTGCACAGGCACAAATGTGGAGCCATATTCTCTGCCCCTGTGAGTTATGGTAGGTGTCACTCAGCACATTGTATTCCAAGGCAGAGTAGTAATATATGGCTCGCTGCTACTCTGTCTCTGCAGGCAGCCTGGACACACAGCACACAGTAATCAAGGGTAAAGCATTATTAGCTGAGTGCAAAGTTATGAATGGGATTGTAAAAATTAGATTTTTTCCTTCTTGTTTCTCTCTTGTGGGATGAATTGGAACGAAGCGATATTATTGCGGTACATAAAATAGATTCATTGGAGAGGTTATAGGGGAATAGAGATAAACACTTGGCTATAATATCCAGCCGCGCCCAATCTGGATTTAGTTATGATCCACATTCATTCTAGTTATTTATTTAGCAGATGCCATCATCTGCAAAAGGAACGAATAAATCCAGTGTGTTGTGTGTCAGCTGGCCTTTTCCCTGCATTACAGATATACAGTATGGCTGTGCAACCACACTCTCTAAGTGACAAGTTAGTGGCGTGTGTGTGTCTTTTATCTGACCTTGCTATATTCATGAATGAGTTCAAATGACTCAAGATTCAAAACCTGCCTATAATATTGGGAAATATTTTTTTCTCCTGACTCCTGAAGTTTTTAAGAGCAAATGCAAAATAAGATATGATCTACAGGATGAAGGGAACCCTCTTTATGCCTACTAATGCCTACTTCACCAATTAATGCACGGGTTGTAATCAATCTTTAAAATGTAACTTTAAGAATATATTTCATATAATTAAAGACTATGTAAAGTAAATTTTGTTGCTAATACTGCACACCTTGATATTGGTGCATGCAGCCAAGTTACTTCTGATTTGCATGTAAAACGTCATTTATTCTCAATTAATATCGCCATGATTATTTTATTTTTGTGTCACAGAGAAATATTTAAATCTTGATATCATTAAAGTTTCATTTTCAGAAAGAAACTAAGGAAATCTTTGTGGTAAACAAACACTGGTTAGGTGAAAGAATGAGTACAGACAGTTCCACTGCAGTATATGGAAGTCCCCTCTTTGATAGGTAGTCCCCTCTTGGCAATTTCTTTAAAGGTCCCATATTATGCTCGTTTTCGGGCTCATACTTGTATTTTGTGTTTCTACTAGAACATGTATACATGCTGTAATGTTCATAAAAACCTTTATTTTCCTCATACTGTCGGCCTGAATATACCTGTATTTACCCTCTGTCGGAAACGCTCCGTTTTAGGGCAATTAGAGGGAATTGCGATGAAATTGCAACAGAATCGTGTTGCTAGGCAACAGCTTTGGTCCATGTGTACTTCCTGATAGCTGATGACATTCACATACACTGCGACCAGGAATAAACTGGGACACATTTAGAATGTTTACATTTAAATCTGTGTAAATTTTGTATATTTGTGACATCACAAATGGACAGAAATCCTGACAGCTTGTTTCAAATGCAGAGTTTCTGAATACGGGCTGTGTGTATTTCCCAGTGTATTGAGAGTTTTGATACTTTCACAGTATTTATTTAGGACTTAAGCCTGCTTTATAATAAAAAAACATGAAAAAAACACTTTTTTATAATATGGGACCTTTAAACATTTTTTTTAAAAAGCACATTTGCATTAATATTCTGAGAAAAGACCTTAAAAGTAAATTTTCTGTAAACATTATTATTTTATTTTTTTAAAATGACCAGAAACAGAGATCCTCACTTGATTAGAGTAGCATGATAGCTCACTGTTGGTAATGTTTGTGTATGTGTGTGTGTGTGTGTGTGTGTGTGTGTGTGTGTGTGTGCGTGTGCGCCTCTTCTCCCCTCACCCTGCTCTTCACCGTCCGTTCCCCTCCGCTGCACTATGATTCAGAACTCCAGCTTCCTCTGCACGGAACATTTGCGACCGACATCTAAAACCCATTAAATGTGGCTGGAGGAAACATAAATACACAGGCAATATTTGTATATTGCAAGAAGGTGGGCATTTGGTGATAGTTCAAAAAGCAATATATATGTATATATTCAGACTTGATACAGATTCCACCCAATATAATAACAGGATTGTTAAAAGACTCAATTCTTTCAGTTAAAAATCCAAATAAATCTGACAAAAATATAAAAATGAATAGGAAAGGAAACCTTGAGAATAAGGATCCTTGAGGCGATATAAAAATAACAAGTTTACAGGATAATATTTCAGTCATAGAGTTACTTTATAGCTTTCTAGAGGCAGTAGAAATTTCATGGATAATACTCCACATAATGAGAGGTTGAGTTGAGCTAGAAAATCAGATTTTGACGTTATTGTAAATTTTGATACTGTGCATGTAGAATAAAGTGTTCCATGAATAATGTATTTGTTTTACTTTGAGAATCTAGTAATATTCATAAATATATAACAATGGTATCAGTACAGATATATGAGCATAGAAGTTAATTTTTTTTACCTTTGGGAAAAGTGTGTGAAAATAATCTAAGATCTAATTTGTCTAAACAATTTAAATCATGTTTTTTTCTATTAATTACTAACTTAACATAAAACTTACATAACTACATATTATTAAATATAATTATGACGTTCAAAAGTGGTGTAATATTTACATTTGATCAATAACAGCTACATAGCTTGTCAGTTATCAGAATCAGAAATACTTTATTGATCCCAGAAATTGGGGCATTACAGTTGCTCTTATAGAAACATAAAGAATTGTAAGAAAATAGGTGCTGCGAGCAGCATCGCTGCTAGCCAGCGGTGAGGGCTGAAAGCGAGAGGCGGAAAGCTCACTACCCACTACGCCTACACAGTAGACGCATCACAACAGCCATTGAGACACACAAATTATAATTATAAATTATGTCCATAATGCTACAATATTGTACATAATGCTACAGTCTAAACACAATATATGTAAAGAAATATAAGTAAGTAATACAATTTAAAATATGGAATTACAATATATGAAATATGAAATATGTACAAATATTTACATTAAAACGTGCAATGGCTATAATTATAGTAACATCTAAACTGCTAAGGCACGTCTGAAAATGTTCGATACCCGACAGACGACATAATCTATAGCAGTTTAAGCTAGCATTAACTATTAGCTTTGTGTTGTGAATACGTTCCAATGAAAATATATTTTGTCTTGGATTACGTTCGCTTTTGACGTATCACAAATAGGTTTGGAATTATAGTCCGTGGAAGTCCACGTCGGGAGGAGCTTTGGGTGGTGGATGGGTTGAAAAACACTGGATTTCAGCCTGGGTGGAAATCCAATGTTTACGTACGTAAACTAAGTAAAATATTTTCGTAAAATAAGTATGTAAACTAAGTAAAATATGTTCACTTATTTTAATTTATGTCCGTAACTTCAAATATAACAAACGTAGTTATTTTAAGCCAAACCATGATGTTTTTTCATGAAACCTAACCAAGTAGTTTTGTTGCCTAAACCAAACCAAACTAAGTCATTTTGTAGCATTTCTTGTTTTGTTTTGTTTTGTTTCAATTTACAACGTTATCCGCATGTAAAACTGTTCAAAACTACATTTCCCTCAAAACGTAATGCAGTTTGATTCTAGTTCTAATCACAGCAGTATAGTCCCAGGTGGTGACCTAACTGCCATTATGACATCAGGATTGACCAAGATAGAAGATTTGTATTTATTTATATTTTTGATTGATGTACAGGCTTAGAGTTAAATGAAAATGGATTGTTTTTCTTCTAACATAGAAATCGTTTTTCCTTTCCATTCATAGCTATTGGCTGAACTAACTCATGACTCATTCATATCAAATTGAAATATGAGTCTCATTCACTCGTGCTTTGCGCCCCTCGAGACAATTCTCGGAAAAACCGTTGGCACAAAAAGTTTATTGACAGATTCCCAGTGCTGTCCTGAAAGTTTTGGATTTCCCATGCAATTGAATATTTATTGTTGCTGAACATGTTTCATCAGCTCACCCAGTTCCATACATAAACAATCAAGAGGCACCACTTGTGCCAATATGGACATGTTTACACTTCATACCAGGAAGTAGGAATCAGACGTGTTTTCAGAGGGGCCAGAAATCAATGCCATCTGTAATCACATAACCAATCAGAACCAGCCTTTCCTCAGATAGAAAAACTCCAACAAAGCTGCCAAGTCTAAAGCATCCATGCTGGCGTCCAAGCTGTTGATGCACAACAGTTAATAGAAAGTTGGAAAAAATAGCAGGAAATTACTGCAATACTAAGCTGTGTTTAGGGAAAGGATGTAGTTTAGAGACTGTCATTCTTTTGGTTTTCTGATCAACCAAGAAAATCAGTCGGAAAAATCTGCTCCTACCTTACAAACTGCTGTTATGTGCTCGCAGGGAGGCCGTGTGTGTGAGCATAAAGCTCTCAGTACACTGCTGGCTGCTGGAAGATGGCGACCTGCGTGGCGAACGCTGGAAGCGGCTCCTCCTGTTGAAGTAGCTGCCAGCTGTCCAGGACCGCTTGTGCTTTCTCAGGTACTCCTTGTAGTTCTTAGTGAGCAGCGTGTACAGAAACGGGTTGATGCAGCTGTTGGAATACGTCAGACACGTGGTCAGATAGTTGATGTTGCGTTTGGCTTTGGTGGAGAGGGACAGTGAGGGGTGGAACTGGCACAGCAGCTGCCAGATCCAGAAGGGCAGGAAGCATGCCCAGAAGAGGAGCACGATAGTGAAGATCAGGTAGAGCACCTTCAGGGACATAAGAGATAAACCATTAATGAAAATAATTAATGCACCACATAGTTTTGGATAAATTATTAGATTAACTCTATGCATGAATATCGCCAAACTACACATAGATAAGTACAGTGTAGAAAAAATGTTTTTGTCTTTTTGAGAGGGCTCTCCTGTATTCACATGATGAAATTTGTGTGTGAATGTTGTGAAGCAGCTTTTCAGGTGTCATTTAATGCCAAGTCATTAACGTGAAACGTTGCGGTCAGCAAAACCACTCTGGTTAGGTTTAGGAAAAACATCATGGTTGGGCTTAAAATAAGTATGTAAGTAAAATATGGACGTAAACTAAGTAAAATACGTACATAAACTAAGTAAAATACATAGTAAACTAAGTATAATATGTACGTAAACTAAGTACAATACGATCATAAACTGAGTAAAATACATACGTAAACTAAGTAAAATATATATGTAAACTACTGTAAGTAAAATACGTACCTAAACTAAGTAAAATACGTAGTAAACTAAGTACAATATTGACGTAAACTAAGTAAAATACGTACATAAACTAAGTAAAATACATAGTAAACTAAGTAAAATATATACATAAACTAAGTACAATATGTACATAAACTGAGTAAAATACATACGTAAACTAAGTAAAATATGTAAATAAACTAAGTAAAATAAGTACGTAAACTAAGTAAAATATGTACGTAAACTAATAAATTAAGTACGTAAACTAAGTAAAATACGTAATAAACTAATTAAAATATATACGTAAACTAAGTAAAATAAGTATGTAAACTAAGTAAAATACGTAGTAAACTAAGTAAAATATATTTGTAAACTAAGTAAAATACATACGTAAACAACATAACACAAGTACGGAAAACACATCACAAACGTCACTAACGTAACTTAAAAATAACTCAAACAACATTTCCTGTGTTTGTTGGACCCATCCAACTCCACTCCCATCCGTCTTAAGCAGTCTCTCAGATTTTTTTATCCTACGTCACTAGCTCTGAGTGTAGCATATTTACATGGATGCGTTTACATTGCTGTCAGTACAGACTACATGGTGTACACTTGTAACAAATAGCACACCCTAATGAGAACATATGGCGATCGTTACTCCAAAAAGCCCAAGCTTATCACATCCTCCCATGTCCCAGTGCGATCACAGCCAGTGCTCGAAAGTTACACACAGCACTGGTGGGAGGGACAGAGAGTATTAATCATTAATGTAGCAAGTAGCAGCACTTTGGAAAGTCGGAGTCTGCATTCTCTCTTGCTCCAAGGTACAAGTGAATCCTATGAACAGCCTTTAATGCAAACTGAATGGCAGCATTCGCCACATTGTTAATCACACAGATAAGATAAAATGAACCCGTCTTAAGACCCAATATGAAGCAAATTGGAATGTTTTTTGAGCAGAGAACAAGAGGGGAGTGGAAAATGACAGAATGCTTTAAGCAGAGAGACAAACTGATGCGGCTAGTCATACGGCAACGATTTATCTTTTATGATGAGTTTTGTTGGCAAACCCTTACCCAGACAGAAGGTCATACAATTGCTGGGAGAAAGAATGCCACCAGCCTACTGTATGAGCTACATGATTGGACCCCTCCCTCAAGAGGTGGTACACTCTCCATGAGGAGTATGACTGACTCAACAGTCTTGGTGAGTGGAATGTCTTTGGCGGTAGTTTGTTCAACTGCGTCTTGCCTAGCTTCCTGCCTATTCATCAGGCTCTGCCTGATGGATGTGTCTGGTTCCATCTCCAGATGCGTTGCAGACAAAGTCCGCAGAGGGAGAAGGTTGGATGGATGTTGGATGGGTCAACAAAAGGTCAAACTTTTACACAGGAGATCGCTGTTCATTTCCTGCCTCCTCCTGACAATTTTTTTTTAACAATGACCACGATCATTCCCCAATCTTAGTTATTTTTACCCAAATGTGATCTTTCCCATACCCTAATCTCTATAAACAGTAGTAAATCTGTAGGCAACAAGACAAGAATTTAGCATCGGAAAGGTCCTGGTTTCCGTTTGTAGTCCGAGTAGTATTGACCAATCACAGGCTTTAGTTGAATGCAGGTAAACAGTCCGTGTGGAGAGCATAAGAGGCGGGTTGCATTGTCTGAATGCAATTTCGGAACCCATCGGCTACCGTCTGATGATGATTTTGCTTTTTATTGGTTTAAAATGAGCTTGTAAACTGGCTGCTTGTGAAACAATCCAGTCGCACAGGTCTCAACTCCTAGTCCAGTCTCGCAACTCAAGTTGCTAATCGGACTGTAAACAACGAGCAGCGCACGGATAAGTCTTGATATCTGCTGGCTACACTGGAAACCCCAGAACTATAGCCCCTTTGCCCCCACAGGCTTAGCCGTCATTAGACCGATAGCCGATGTGTTCCAATCTTGGAACCCTTTCAGTTTATCCTAACCAAGTAGTTTCAAAACCTAACCAGTGATTTGTAACGGTTCTGGAAGAATGTAGTTCGTTGTTTAACTTGGGGGAATGGTTGGGTTTGGAGTAGGGTTGTCAGATATGGCTGAACATATACATGCAAATATTCACTGCATACATCTTTGAAGATGAGCGGTAAAGCCCAAAAATCACTATTAAGGTCTTTACAAGGGGAGGGCCCCGCGATAAGATATTATCATGATACTTAAAGTGGCAGTAGGCAGTATATTTTTGGCATCATTGGGCAAAAATTCCATAACAACCTTTCAGCATATTGTAATTCAAGTGTTCTGAGAGATAACTAGACTTCTGCACCTCCTAATGGCTCTGTTTTCAGGCTTTAAAAAATCTAGCCCGTGACGGGAGACTTTGACCAATCACAGGTCATTTCATTGAGAGAGCGTTCCTATTGGCTGCGCTCCGGTCATGTGACCGTAACTTGGCGTTCCTTCAACAGATTTGACAATGGCGGCGGCTTCACAAACGTTCGCATTTTACGGCTAAACAGTACACTACAAGATTATTCTGAAAACATTTGAGGCGAGAAATAGGCATTACAGTAACATAATATTGATTCAGATTTGATCAGCGCTGCCTAATTTGACCGTTTGGTCGGCGTTCGCGAGTGATTGACGGCCAGCTCTCATAGACAGCAGCTGGACAGCAGACCTCAGATCAGCTCTTACTGCTTGTATACCTTCGGTCTGTGAAATCTTGCAGATGCCGTTAGGAACACCAGAGGACACCGGAGGACACCGGAAGACACAGAGGCACATGATTTTTTTCAGGTTACCTCTTTCATGTATTACTGTCAGGAAATAGCGACCGTTTTATAAAAAAATAACTTTTTTAATCATATTTGCTCCAATCTCGCCTATTTCAGTGTTATCAGCTTTAAGTTACGTTACATTCTTATTTTGATTTGAAACATTTTTTGATAAGCTGAGTATGGTGATGGGATATATTAGAATTTATTACCTTTTTTCAACTGCAAATGATGCAGCTTGTCAACATCTGTTTTATCTAATAAGATATAGTTTTCACTCTGTTCATCTCTGAGTATTCATTCACATATCTTGAGGTCAGACGTCAAGCAACCCCTTTGAAAATGGCCGTGCCAGTTTTTTCCTCACCAAAATTTTGTGCAACTTTGGAGAGTTATTTTGTGTTCTTCCTGACAACTAACAAGCTAACATGACATGGTTGGCACCAATCGATTCCTTAGTTTTTCTAGTTTTTAATGATACCACTCTAGCTTTAAGACTGAGCCCAATCTTTCAGACCACAAATAAAGGCATCAACCAATCAAGTTGTGCGAAACAGGTTGAGTTGCGCCTATATTTGTAAAACAACAACACAGAGGCCCCCCGGAGTCTGAATCAGGACGGCAAACTTTATTACTCCTTTCAACCTTGACAAAGGCAGTGCAGGCCAGATCCACTCTTTCCGTTCTTACCTTTCACAATAAAAGCTCTCGATGTATTATACTGACAGGCGAGTGTTTTGCATTTTTCTGTAAGTTACTCGTCACGCCTCCCGGTGTGTAAAGGCCTTTAGAAAGCAAGCTTGTGTGAAATAGAACCACTTGTAACCTTTGAAATCAACCTGGTCTCACGGGAAGGGCTTATAAATACCACGACATTACGCAGACATTCTGCGTGTCATGAGGACGCATTTTAGCCTTTTTCGTGTGTCATTTGTACACCACGCAAATGTTCACAGTTAGGTTTAGGCAAGAAAACCATTTAGTTAGGTTCAGGCAAAAAAACACTCAGCTAAGTTCAGGCAAAAAAAAACACTTAGTTATGGTAAGGGAAACGATTGGGTTTAAAATAAGTAAGTAAACTAAGTGAAACACGTACGGAAACAACGTAATACAACTACGGAAAACACGTCACAAACGTCAATAAACAAGACTCGGTCAAAACCGAGTATCTGTCTGGACCGTATATGGTCAGTATGTGAATTTGTGGCTAAATTGTTACACAAATGGTCATGTCTATAATGTTTTGTGAACAGTTTTTTTACACTTATATCTTAATATTTGATTGAAAGACAACTTATAATGAAGCATTCAGTAATAGTAAATGATAACATTTACTAGTCAGTATATTATACATTTTATACAAGGTGAAAAGGTATTAGCATGACATACAGTATGCAAGGTTCAAAGTATTTAATTTTTTTATTAAAGCATGTGTATCAAAAGCATCATATAAGTGGTGTGGAACAATATATACATACTGCGAAAGTTTATGTCATCACTGCTGCTGTATTTATTCCTAGATGGAGTGTTAATGGAGCAGCTGCAATGTTAGCATAGCCTGGCACTGCTCGATCCAAACTCCATTCAGAAAAATCAAGAAAGAAAAAACACCTTGCACATTATCGTGGCATTTATACGCTTTATCGTGCGAACGGGCTGTTGACATACACTATCTTGTGATGCACTGACCTTTTGATTGGGAAGCTTCTTTGTCTGTTTGAAGGTTTCCGTCTGTGAGACCCAATAAGTGCGAGCGAGCTGGATGTAGAGATAGCCGATGATCAGTCCCGGAGCGACGATGCTGGTGCAAAACAGGAAGGAGATGTAAACCTTGTAGGAGAGTGGCGACAACGTGGGCTGACACATAGCCTTGTTGCCCAACTTCGTTAGCTGAATGCTCACGATCATTGGCAGGGTGAGAATGAGGGACGCGGCCCAGACCAGCAGAGCAATGGCCTTCCGGTAACTTTTCGACCGCTTGACCGTGTCGAGCGGCTTGAGCACCGCGAAGTAACGCTCCGTGCTCATGATTGTCAGCGTGAAGATGCTGGCGTGCATGGTCAGGAAGTCCATGCTGATCAGAATCCGGCACCCTGCGTCCCCAAAATACCACCCCTTCAGGAAGTGCGTGCAGACGACGAAGGGTATGGTGAGAAGATACAGCAGATCTGCCAGAGCCAGGTTTATGATGTAGATGTACATGGAGGCGGCAGTCCTCATGGAGTGGCACATGACCACCAGGGTGTAGATGTTCCCCGAGACTCCGACGAAGCACATGATGGAGAGGATGATGCCGATGGTGAAGGTGGCACCTGAGTCCTCATGCCCGTTCAGAGGGGCGTCGGTGGCGTTGGCGCCCCTTTCCACGAGGACTCCCACAGGCTCCATGGACACCGTGGTCATATCTGGACACGTGGGAACAGAAACGTAACGGGTGAGGCTGGCAACTGTACAGAAAAATTTACATTTGGTATCCAACCATTGTTGAATTGGATCTTACATAAATGGGAGCTATTATAATCAGAGAAAAAACTATACTGGCCTGTTTTATTCAATTCATAATCTCCTTTTGTAACAGAAGAAGTCATCAGGGAAAGGAGTTAATGAGCTTGCATTCAATGCAAAGCTGCTTTTCAGGCTCCATGTCCACTAGTCATATTTGCCAAATCGGACTGCTTGCATGGTTGCAGAGGTGGAGACCTACCGTGACAAAACTCACTCACAGTGAGGAAAATGAAATCCTCGTGGCTGGGAAAGCAGCTCTAATAATAGCTTCGAGCTCATTCAATTTTTATTTACAGTAATATAAAACACCACAAAGTACGTTCTTGTAAGTTTACAAAAGCTTTCAGATGGCAGCTGTCTGGAGTGAATGTGAACAGGAGTGCCACAGTCTGATTCAAAGAGGTTTAAGAAACAAGAAACACAATTTGGGCTATCCCCCTCTTGGTCGATTAGTCGACTAATCGGTTAATACACGATATCAGCCCGATTTTAGCCCGACACGGCTGTTTTAGGGAATCGGGAACGATAAATGAGTGTCGTATGTTAAAATCAATCTTATCTCGTGTAGTGTGTCATAGTACACGGCAACCGCCCCACGACACCCCGAGGAAAAGTCTAGCCTGTCAGTATTTTTCTCTTGACACGCCTCGTGTGACAACACTCCAACAACGTTTTCCTTTTGCGTTGACCAATCAGGTGCTCTCTCCAGCGCGCAGTCGTAGTCAGGTCACTCGGTAATAAACAAACATGGCGAAAAGGAGGAGGGATGCCGAGTTTGCTGCTGTCAGGCGGGACAACGAAACTGACTGAAGTATGGACAGCCCGTACCGTCCTCTCTGTGCCACCCAGGAGCGCATCCACATCCGTTTTTTCTTTCTTTTCGCAACACAAGACCGCCAGCATCACACACACAATGCTTCTGTCACCATGATTGACAGTTGCTTCAACCGCCTCCCCGATGATGTCTGAACTCGCGCGCAATCGTGTAATACGACGTGCCGTGATTGGTCATGGTCATACGTGTAGTCTTGCCAGTCACCCGACCAAGACACTGCAAGAGTTTATGGCGCTGTGATCGTTAGATCTGACATGGCGACCGTCGTCAAAGACAAAAATATTGTGTAGTCTGATCACGGCATTAGTTGACGAATGCTTCTTTAGTCGAATGGTTATTTTTTTATGCTTTTTTCACGCTGAATGACTTTATTTACAAGAAACTTATGAGCACATCTCTGGTAAACACCAGATTTAAAGTGGTGCTTTTGTGTTTTAAAACTCAATTTTACAGATCTATCTATTAAATCAACTAATCGATTAGTAGACGATGAATTTTTTTGGTCGAGGACAGCCCTAAACAAAATGACAGCAACATATTTGGAAAGTTGCATTTTGATCATTTAAACCTGCAGTAAGCAGCTTGTTTTTGGCATCATTGGGGGAAAAATCCATAATAACCTTTCAGCATATTGTAATTCAAGTGTTCTGAGAGATAACTAGACTTCTGAACCTCCTCATGGCTCTGTTTTCAGGCTTTAAAAAATCTACTTTGACCAAAATCGACTTTGACTAAAATCGACTTTGACCAATCACAGGTCATTTCAGAGAGAGAGAGTGTTCCCATTGGCTGTTCATTCAACGGAGGCAGCTGTCAATCACTCGCAAACTCCGAAAAAAACGGTCAAACCAGGCAGCTCTGATCAAATATAAATCAATATTCTGTTACTGTAATTCCTATATGTACTGTTTAGCTGTAAAATGAAAAAGTTTGCTCTGGCTGGTGGGCGGTGCTTGGTATTTCCTCAACCGATCTCAACACCTAACTGGGTCACAAATTTTCTCATTTTACAGCTAAACAGTACACTACAAGATGTTTCTGAAAACATTTGAGGGGAGAAATAGGCATTACAGTAATAGAATATTGATTCATTTTTGATCAGCGCTGCCTAGTTTGATTGTTTGGTTGGAGTTCCCGAGTGATTGACAGCTGCTCTAGAGGCGGCAAGGCTCCAGCTTGGCTCTGATTGGTTGTTTTCCTCCGGTCTGTGAAATCTTGCAGATGCCGTTAGGAGGACACAGAAGCACATGATTTTATTCAGATTACCTGTCTCATGCACTACTGTCAGGATATAGTGATCGTTTTATAAAAACAATAATCATATTTGCTCCACTTCTACCTACTGCTGCTTTAATGCTGACATAATTAGCATATCTTATAGCGAAAGAATTTCCCACTGAAATGTTAGGTATCCTTATTAGGGTTGCACTGATCCGACTTTTTCAGTCCCGATACCGATACCTGGTTTTTGGGTATTGGCCGATACCGAGTACTGCTCTGATACCACTGTTTAATCAATAAGCTGTATGGAAGTGACTGGGGATCATCCTTTTATGTTCAGGCTTGGCTTAAACATTGCTTTCCTAACTAAACTAACTGTAACAAAAATAAATACTTAGATATATTTTAACTTAATTGTTATTTATTATTAAAATAATAAATCGTACACCAGCAACTTGGTAAAAAAATAAATATATTATTATTATTATTTTCTTTATTTTCATCACAAACAGACAAAAAAACAAAAACAAAAAGTAACATCTACAGACAGACTCACAAACATACCAACCACACATACAGAATAATAATAAAAAAAAAAGAAAAAAAAGAAAAAGAGACACCTTTTAAATGCAGCAACAAATTGGTCAAAACAAGAAATTTAAATTCCAGTATATAATGTATACAGCATATAAATATAGAATTGAATTGAATAGATCGGCTTCATTGTCACAGATATCCGATCCAGCTATACGAGTCAGTATCGGCCCTGATATCCGATCCGGTATCGGTAATTGGTGCATCCCCTAATACTTATTGGGTGATAATCTATCTGAGTGTTAATTACGCCATCAGAATGTCAGAGCACTGATGACTAAATGCGTCCTCACTCTCTGAGAGCATCAGGCAAAATGATGCAAGCTTTTGGGATGCATGCATACATAGGAGCGTATGTTGATGCAACTGTTGAAGGAACGCAGAGAACTTTTACCCGGTCACAGAAGTCACCCTTTGTCCAGTGTAATCCCAAAATGTCAAGATGCAGACCGAAATTGTGACATGTGCTGTTCCTAAAGCACCAGGGACAGGCTTAATATTACATTTCAGTTCTCACTAATAGACCTGTGTGCTCCACTAAGCACATATGTATGTAAATGCACCTTTGAAGAAACAATTACATCTGCGCATGCAAGTGAATTACACACAGTCTTACCTGGACTGCCTCCCAGGACAGAAGGGTTCAGCACTCAGCTTTGGTTCCAATCAACCATGCTTTGTCTCACTTGGCTCCTCCAAACTTCGCACTTAATGCAAAAATTGCCATAAAAGTCCCAGAGTATTTGAGAGGTGAAACACACACAGGTGGAACAAAAGGAAAGTCCAGCAGTCTCAAGGGGAGTAAAATAACCTAAATGAGTCTTCCACTACAACTACAATCCCCCCAGCAAATAAACCAATCCAAAGATTCAAAAGGAAGGTACACTGACAGCTTTAAAAGTTCTCTTCCATTCCCTCTCTACCCTTTGTGCACCTTGGTAGCATCCAAACACTGCCAGCTGTGACATCGGCAGCACAGTGATTTAATTTAGGAGAAAAAACAAGAGAACATCAATAAAATGATGAGAAGTGAGGATCACATTAAGCTACAGCTGGTTACGGAGAATCCCCCCCTTTGACTGAGAGAGAGAGAGAGAGTGCCAGAGGTAGAGATGGAGCAAGAGAGGGTAGAGAGAGAGAGAGAGAGAGAGGGAAGCAGGATTGTGTTGCTGGGGAGGAACTCACAGCCCAAAGTGGGAGGGAGAAGACGGAGAGAACAAGCAAGAGAGAGCTATGCCGGAAATGTGTTCCGCTTTCTCTCTCTCTCTCTCTCTCTCTCTCTCTCTCTCTAACCTCTGTGCCATCTATTTCCATGCAATGGGGGAGTGTGTGATATGCAACAGTAGGGACTAGAGACCCATTTACACAGTGACAGAACAACCCCGCTGACACGAACGCACACGCAGTATAAATCAATAGCTAAAAAGAAAGACAGCCAACACTCCCATTTGTTCCAGCGAGGTGTACCCAGTATCAGTTATTTTCAACGGATAGTGTCAGCCAGGGTCAGTGTCACCAGTCACCACTTGCAGCGATTCACCTTTAAGCACCGTCATCAAACATCATCTGCTGCAGGGCAGCCGAGCCAAGCTAAACAATGCGTTTGGCCTTCTGCTGCTGCTGCTCATACGAGCTACAGAGGGACATTTATATACAGGCTCTTAAATGAAAAATAGTCATACAGCAATGTGGAAAAAACGCCTCTGGAAATATTTTGATGGCATATGTTTTTGTTTTTAAGGTGAGTTCAGACTGAGGGTGAAAATGATGCATATAAACTAGGGCTTTCAAAGTTTGCAAATTCGTTTTAACGCCACTAATTTCTTTAGCGCAACTTGCAATTTTTAATTAACCTCTAAAAACATCCGACGGGTCGCCGTCGGGCCCAGCCGCCATTTGATATTTTGGAGGTTGTAGCGGGCTCAGTTTTAAAGCTAGAATGAAAATACTGGTATCATGTGAAACTAGAAAAACTGAAGTGATTCACATAATTAATCGCGATTAACCACACGATTGTCTATAGTTAATCGCGATTACTCGCAAATTAATCACACATTTTTTTTATCTGTTCAAAATGTACCTTAAAGGGAGATTTGTCAAGTATTTAATACTCTTATCAACATGGGAGTGGACAAATATGCTTGCGTTATGCAAATGTATGTATTTATTATTGGAAATAAATTAACAACACGAAACAATGACAAATATTGTCCAGAAACCCTCACAGGTACTGCATTTAGAATAAAAAATATGCTCAAATCATAACATGGCAAACTGTAGCCCAACAGGCAACAACAGCTGTCAGTGTGTCAGTGTGCTGACTTGACTATGACTTGCCCCAAAACTGCATGTGATTATCATAAAGTGGGCATGTCTGTAAAGGGGAGACTCGTGGGTACCCATAGAACCCATTTACATTCACATATCTTGAGGTCAGAGGTCAAAGGACCCCTTTGAAAATGGCTATGACAGTTTTTCCTCGGCAAAATTTAGCACAAGTTTGGAGCGTTATTTAACCTCCTTACTGACAAGCTAGTATGACATGGTTGGAACCAATGGATTCCTTAGGTTTTTCTTGTTTCACATGATGCCAGTATTTTCAAAATCAAAGTTGTGTTAATGCATTAAAGAAATTAGTGGTGTTTAAATGAATTTGCGTTACAGGTTATCATCGCGTAAACTTTGAGGGCCTTTCTTACTTGTGTTCTTCCTCACTGACACTGGCATTTTCAATGAGAAATAGTCATACATCACTGTGAAAAAATTATCTTTGAAATTATTCTGATGGCATATGGAGGGAAAATGATTGCATATAAAGTTGATGTTAAGACATGAGTGGATATGAACAGATGCAAACCGAGGTGAAGATGTGTCCACATGAGTTGAAAGTATTTCAACTTAACATGCAATCCTTCAGACTTTCATCACATCAAACCCAATTTGTGATGCTATTTATAGCTGACATTTATTCTGCTGCATGGGGCGTTTCCACAAGTTCAGTCTGGGGCTAAGCATAGCCCATCTGAGGCGGAGGTCAGTGTGTGTACGTGCCTTGTTCTGCCAGGAACACTATGTCCCGAATTCAATTTAATTTTATTGCATTGTGTGACTACTGCAAACATTATACATTTCATTTGAAATTTAATTTTTAATAAGACAATCGCTCTGGACAAAGTGAAACATCTGCAGGGCAGCTGAGAATTCTCAAACCAATGATACCAGTGTTTGATTGCTATAGTATTTTTTTTTTTTACATTTTTATTTGACTGCTGTATATTTAGCACTTTTTGTTGTACAAATAAAATAAACCAGCAGCCTAATGACGGTAGATTGAATTGAAGCACTTGGTTATTTTTTTAGGGCTGTCAATCGATTAAAATATTTTCCCATGATTGTCCGTAGTTAATTGCGATTAATCGCACATTTGTTATCAGTTCAAAATGCACCTTAAAGGGAGATTTGTCAAGTATTTAATACTCTTATTAACATGGGAGCGGGCAAATATGCTGCTTTATGCAAATGTATATGTATATACGTATATATATATATATATATATATATATATATATATTTATATATATATATATATAATATTGGAAATCAACACAAAACAATGACAAATATTGTCCAGAAACCAGTGAGTGTCAGTGTGCTGACTTGACTATGACTTGCCCCAAACTGCATGTGATCATCATAAAGTGGGCATGTCTGTAAAGTGGAGACTCGTGGGTACCCATAGAACCCATTTACATTCACATATCTTGAGGTCAGAGTTCAATGCGACCCCTTTGGAAATGGCCATGCCAGTTTTTCCTCGCCAAATTTTAGCGCGTTGGAGCGTTAATAATCAATCAATCAAACTTTATTTATATAGCAACTTTCAAACAAGTCAAATGCAATTCAAAGTGCTGGACAGACGATTGACAAGAATGTAGAATGTTAAAAAAATTGATTTAGAAACTAATTCACAACAACCAATATAAAAGTTCATTGAATAAGAAAGCAATAAAAAGATGGGTATTTAATATAATAAAAGATAAATAAAATACAAGGAAATAGAAATAACACTAAAAATAAATAAATACAAATTATGAAACTACACTAAAATAAGCAGATTCTATTAAAATAATGAAATTTTAATAAAATAAAATGGAATAAAAGAGATAATGATCAGCAATAAAATGTTGATTAATAAACAAAATATAGTAAAATAAACACTATAATGATGATGATAAATAAATAAGTATAAACAATAAAACCATAAAATTAGAATTATTAAATTAAAATTAATGATTTAACCTCCTTCCCGACAAGCTAGTAGTGAGAAGCTAACATTTACCAGTGGGCAGCTTGCCGTTACAGCCAATTCAATCTTCTTTTTTAATGTTTTAACATTGCCGTTTTAGGTGACAGTCAAGCTTACGGGCCAAATTGTTGTTAGCAGCGTTTAAATCTCCATAGTTGTCGGTAAAAATCAACTCCTTTGGTGTGTAAATAACTGATGGTTTTGGTTTTTGTCACCAGTTGAACTCAACCCAAAAGCCTCTCTTTTATCGCAAGTCAACACGTTTAGTCACTAAATAGATAGACCAACCGCGTGGCGAGTAGCCCTCCTATGAAGTAATCATGAAACTCCAGCATATTGATAGCAGGATTGAAATGATAAATGGTTGCTGGAAAAAAAGGACACTTGGCATGCACACGAGCTACACAAATCTCTCTGACAACATGCATTCACTTTTACGACCGTATTAAATGTCAAAGAATTCCTATCAGAGTCGAGAGGGTGTGACGATGTAAACATGTCAAAAGCAAACAGGTCTCTTCTCCGCCGTCTTTACAAACCGTTGAAAATAAATTGTCGGCTGTTACTTAAAACCGTGCTGCGGGAACGTGTGTGTGTGTGTGTGAGAGGGGTTTACGCGGAATGTAGTCGGGAATTTATAAGGGTTGTCTGTGGGATCTTATCACAGCAGGGGTCGTATTGCTTCTGCATGGTGCGTATGTGTGTGTGTGTTCAAAGGTCACCCCTCGTAAAATTACAGACAATCTGTAAAGGGATTAAGGGAGCACTGATGAGCAGCTATTAGAGACAGATCAGGACTGGGTATCTGCTGCTTGCACAGTAAATGATGCAGCGCAGCCGCCTCTCACTGATTTCTACATCCATATAAGAGACTTTACAGGGTTGACACCCGCCTCCACCTCATTAGCTGTCACATACACACACACACTTACACACACACAGAGGAATGGAGAAAAGAAACAGGAAAGGAGAAAAAAAAAAAAAGATCATCCCTTCCAAGCTGACAGCTCTGTTGCACAAGTGTGTGTGTACGTCTGCATGTGTTTATCCTCTTTTGGCGTACTAAATGCCAGGCCAGTTTCTAAAGGGGCAGCTGCATCAATCAGCTGCTCCGAAAACCACACGCTTCACCATATTAGCCCTTAAGCCCGCGGTAAATAGCGATTTGACTGAATGCATAAAATGCATTTTCAAAGTGCACTCACCGACATTCACGATGGAGTGCGTCAGTGTGTGTGTGTGTTTGTGAGATGACGGTGTTTGCGTGGCGGCTCTGTGTGCCATTCGACTTTGTACGGGCGCACGACATGCATTATGCATCCTCGTTCTGAAAGCGATGAGCGGCGGCGACTGCTGTCTGCTCTCCATTGTTCTGTGGATGAAAGGATGAAGTTCGTCCGTGTAGCAGACGGAGAGGGAAAGCAATGACAGAATAATTGGGGGATACAAATAAGACTTCAAGAGTTCAACATGAATGCGCATCAAAAAAAACAACAACTTTAAAACACAGCTAAGGTACAACAAAAATGAAAGCAAGGACAACAAGAACATTGAGAGCAGTAATACATTTGGGATACTCTTTTATTCCCTTTCCTTTGGGGGGGTTCAGATAATTGACTTATAGGAACAGTGTATAACAATTAGGGGGATCTTATGGCAGAAACAGAAAATAATATTAACTAGAATGGCACTCGGAGAGCACAGACCCCCGCCAAGTTACCCGAGTACGATTGCCCCCCCTCTCTGTTCAGCTTGCGCCATCATCCATGTGTATTTTTGTTTATGTTGAGATCAGCTGTACTTATAAATCACCTAAACCGTCGTCGTTGCTCTTTCCAACAATCACCAAGTGCCATCAACTGCATTCAAATACACACCAGCCTTTGTTCACCAAATCATGTCCGGTACATGTATGCATTATTTACTGTGAATACTGGGAATTACGTCGGTACGTTACTTGAATCCTGCACATGAAAGGCGAACTCCGACCGACACCAACAATAAAAACTACCCTATAGAAAGGCTATACTTTTTATTTTTAAAAATGTTTTAACTTTATGTATCAAAAGTAAAAGTTGATGCATAATGTGTAAACAACAGTTTAATGTTGCCGCTAATTGAGGTGGAGCTGATTCAAATAAAATGTACTTTCTACTGTTGGGTTGTTTAAAGGGACTATTTGTAACTTTCAGAAATGCTTCTTAACAGCGACACCTGTGGCCGTGAAATCAACGAAAATCAGCGTCGGGCTCGCGCTTGCTCGCTCTCAATATAATTGAACGAGCATCACTCAAAACAGTGAGGCGACACACGTCAGCTAAAACCACAATATCACTCTATATTTCAGCTGCTTGGCAGTATTGTTAGCTGACCAGACGAAGGTCTCTCCATGAACATGATTTAGATCTGATCCTAGTGTTGGCTTTTCCTGCCTAAGTGCAGGCTGAGGCAGCGGGGCTCTCCAGCGTGTCTCCCTGCTCTCTCCTCCCGCAGCCGGAGAGAGCAGAGGAGACACCGGCACCCGGTCGGTAACGAGAAGACAACGTAAATCTCTGTAGAGCTCCGTCACTTCACAAGACACGGAAAACCTCTGTTGATCTGGAGGAGCTGCAGCAGTTATTTCTGCACAAACGTCCCCTGTGCATTCACTAGATATTCTCAGAGCTAAACTAACTCTTCTGCAGTGTGTAGTGAGCGCGCGTTCACGTCTAGAGGTGGAGCGAGCTGAGCTGTCTGAGTGAAGGCGAGCAGGCAGAGGAGTAGGGTACAGCGGCTACACGCGAACGCGCATATGCGAGCGCGCATGTGTGATGACCCGCTACATTTATACGCTTACAAAGTTACAAATAGTCCCTTTAATCTATGACAATGCATCATATCTTATACACTGATCACACAATTAAGATACAAGGCTGATAGTCTTGAGGATTATCTCATTAATGAGTTTACAGCTCCGGTTTTTTTCCCCACAACTCTTCTTTCTTTTCTCTGATGCTGGGAAATGGTGCTGGCAAGATGCACAAGTACCTCGAAATAAACTCTGGGAAATTTTTTACGGGAAATTTGTGTTTGGCTGATTATTTCTCTGTTGTTACAATGCTAATGGTCATTGTATTTTACATTGTTGGAAAGCCTGTTTATTTACCTTCACAATGATGTCCAACTTGAAAGGATCATGCATTTGTGGGATGATCAGCACAGCTGATTATGTGGGTAGCGCCCAAGTGAAATTTACCGAAATTCTCTGCCAATGCTAAACAGTGTATTCTCCTGTTGGTATTGATTCTTGTTTTGAGCTCCAGGTGCTGCCACTCAAGTGCCTGATGTGCATGGGGCCTGCTGGGTGCTGCGCCCTACTAAAGTGATCATTCGGTGTCTGCTCCAAGCATCGGCATGCCAGGTTTTCATTATCTGGATAAGGCCCGTACGATAGGGCAAGTTGAAGCTGGTGTTCTGCAAAACAAAGTTGAATCCTGGTTGAGGAATGGAACGCCATCCCACAGCAACGTGTGACCAGGTTGGTGACCAGCATGAGGAGGAGGTGCCAGGCTGTTGTGGCTGCGTATGGATCTTCAACCGCTACTGAGGCTCCTGACGGTGAATTAAATGAATAAAGTGTAAAATAGCCAATATGTCTTGTTTGTTCCTTTTACTGATAGAGAGTTCAATCATCCAATCCACCAAACAACTCAAAACAAGAGTCAACACCAACAGGAGAATACACTGAATTTTGGCAAATTTCACTTGGGTGCTACCCACATAATCAGCTGTGCTGATCATCCCACAAATGCATGATCCTTACAAGTTGGACATCATTGTGAAAGTAAATAAACAGGCTTTCCAACGATGTAAAATACAATGTCAATTAGCATTGATACAACAGAGAAATAATCCACCAAACACAAGTTTCCAAACTTTTTTTTCCGAGTTTATTAAGCAGGTTTAAGTGCTATATGAATACTGTGAAAGTATCAAAACGCTGAATCCACAGAGAAACACACACAGCCCATATTCATGAACTCTGCGTTTGAAACAAGCCGTCAGGATTTCTGTCCATTTGTGATGTCACAAATCTACAATATTTGGACAATTTCATAGTGTAAAAACATAAACATTCTAAATCTGTCAGCAGTTTATTTCCTGTTGCAGTGTATGTGAATGACATCAGCTGACAGGAAGTGAACATGCAACCAAGCTGTTTCCTAGCAACGCAATTCCGTTGAAATGCGCTAAAACGGAGCTTACTGACAGAGGGTGAATACAGCTATATTCAGATAGACAGTATGAGAAAAATAAAGTGTTGTTTGAACATTAAAGCATGTAAACATGTTCTAGTAGAAACCCAAGGTACAAGTATGAACCTGGAAATGAGCATGATATGTCCCCTTTAATAATACCGTTATTCCGTTTTTTATTAGTAGTATAAAAACTACTACTGTTTTTACAGTGAGACTTTGTCTTTCTTTTTATACAAAGTTTGAACTTCAGAACAAATTGGCTTGTGGAAAGCCTGACTCAGGTCCACTTTACTTTGTGGGTGGGTTGTTATAGCCAAATGAGGCCATATGCCAGTGTGAACAAAGCCAAGTGCTTCATTACTGGATCTGACTTATTGGCCACATCAAAGCTGCTTTCAACACAAAAAAAACAAAACAGGAAGAAACCACAAAGAGAACGCCAGAGAGAGAGCTGGAGTTATGTAAGTGTGAGTTAGCCAGAGATGACAGCCGTCACACTTCATTCATTACACTGACAGACAATCACAGTCAATCCTCCCACATGGATCAGTCCCAATAAAGATGTGTCTCCGGCGCACACACATCTGAAAGCGCCGCTGTGAGCTCATTGCGTGTGTGTGTGTAAATCGTTCCTCCAGGTTGGGATGGGATTTGAGTAAAACACAACAGATTGTTTTGTTCTCCCCCGTGGGTTCGAACGCACATCTGCAGCACATCAACAATGCAATTCGTTACTCCTCCCGGAGCAGCAGGAGGCTCCATTGTAATGTGAAGTCAGGCAAAGCAATAATACGGGTGCAGGTAGATTCATCGCTTTCCCTATTTTATGTCCTATCTTGTATCAGCTTGTATCCTTCTGTAATGCCAGAACAAATTCAGAGAAGGGATCTGGGTAACATATTGCTATCACATCTGTGCTGTCTGGCCCCAATTTTTCTATATTCCACAGATCAAAAATGGTTATAAATACTTTAAAGGCAGCAACAGGAGATACAGACCGGCTATTGTCTAGCTAAAAGGGGGCATGTGGTTTTAAAAAAAAAAATCTAATCTTTACTGTCACAATAACTATCATATCTATTACGGTGTTTTTAAAATGGATTTGTCCTGAGAAGGAAAAATACCACAGGGGTGAGACACAGATTGATTTTCTTTATACGAGGCTGATCCGCTGGTCTGCTTCGTTTCAAGATAGTAGACTTCTTCCTTTTGTAGTGACTGTTGATGTAAAAAGCGGACGTAATTTCCATTTTGGGCCTTTGTGATATCTGGTTTTGTGCTTTATAGTGACGTACTTACATATGCACACAGAAATAGTGTAAATCAATCTCAATCTTTTTGGGGCCAGGGACCCATTACAGGAGTAAACATTTTCCAAGGACCCCCTCTTAATCGTAACACTAATTAAGCATATGCTTACTACCATTTGTACTATTAGATGTCAGTGTAACTATTTGAATTATAAAACAACCTAAATACTTCAAACGTGTTTCATAAACAGAAACACATTTCAATTTTTAATCACATTAAAACCCCCTGAGACCTGCGGGATTGTGGGCCATCCCGACTGACTTTACTGTCTTTCAGAGGCTCTAGTGGTTTCAGGTTTTAGGACTAGAGTAAAGAGACAGATATCATATGAAACTAGATCTAAGGAATCCATCGGTACCAACTATGTCATGCTACCATGTCGGGAAGGAGGCAAAATAACGCTCCAAATTTGGGCTAAATTTTGGCGAGGAAAAACTGGCATGACCAATTTTCAAAGGGGTTCCTTGACCTCTGACCTCAAGATATGTGAATGAAAATAGGTTCTATGGGTACCCACAAGTCTCCCCTTTACAGACATGCCCACTTTATGATAATCACATGCAGTTTGTGGCAAAAACCATGCAGTATAAATGTGTTATTTTTGCCTACTAAAATGGTGTATTTGAATTTTCTGCATTTCTGCATACTGGAGTCCCTAAACAGTTTTGGAATTACATAAAGTGGGTATCACTGTAATGCTGAGACTCTTGTGGATCTAATGAGCCCAACTGTATTCATGTGTGATGACGTTTGTCCCCATAGTAGCCATTTCATTGCACTGAGACCTTTTTTGAAACTTGACCTCACTGCATAAAATGACCTGTGGTGACCTCTAGGATAATCACAGCCTCATGAAACTTTACAGCCACAAACTAGAGACCTAGAGCATTCAGAGGATGGATGGATCAAACTAGAGACCTAGAACATTCAGAGGATGGATGGCTTTCTCTAGCTAGATTGACAATAAGGGGGTTTCTGAGCAGTTTACACAACACAAGTGCTCGCCATCCAATCGTTGTAAAATGCAATTCTTGTCAAAAGATACCAAATACCAATACCAAATCACAACTTTTTCTATGGTGTTCCTCAAAGTCTTGGTGTCTTCATTTGGTATTTTGGAGGGATTATTGATCATTATTATCATTATTATTATTATCAATTCTCGAGTGGTAAAATAAATTGTTAAATTTACCACCAAATCTGTGTAATAAATGGTATCAACCCCAAAAATTGCTGCAACTTATGAGACATAATACTTCAATCGTAATGTTCTAAGCCTTTATACACATTTACAATTTATTTTAATTAATTAATTGTTGTTTAATTCATTAATTAATGCAACTTGACACACAGTGCTGAGCTGCATCTCAACATAATCTTCAGGTTCCCAGCAGTTGTCGCTGTTGAAGCATTTTAATCAGAATTTCAATCATGTTTTATTTTTCCAAAGAAGTGATAATGAGATTTGGCAATGGTTTATTTCAACCACTTACTCTTTTTTATATTTTGCTCTCCCTCTTCTCCTCTTGTCTGACCACATGTCATACAAGCAAGTTTGTTTTGAATAAACTGTAGTCTGGTCCGGGAGATATGGAAAAGGAAACTTGCTGTGGGGAATCTGTCACAGACGTTGTGTCACCCAAGCCAACTTGGAGCCCCAGATGGTGCCAAAAAAACGGAGAGACTGGAGAGGTCTGCACAGTGCTGTGAGTTCCCTCTGTGATGAGGAACACTGCTCCTAGACCAGGGGTCTGCAACCTGCGGCTCCGGAGCCACATGCTGCTCTTTAGCTCCTCTCCAGGGGCTCCCTGTGGATTTTTAAAAATGGAAATAATAACTGTTTATTGGTTACATTTTCATTTTTATTTATCATTGTTGTAGGTCTATGGTACGACGGGGTATTATGGCCACATTGAGGAAAAAAGAAAATCTGAGATTTCGAGAATAAAGTCATAATATAACGAGAATAAAGACACAAGTTTATGAGAATTTTTTTTTTTTGTTTATGAGAAAAAAAGTTGTAATATTATGAGAATAAAGTAGTAAGTTTAGGAGAAAAAAGTCGTAGTATTATGAGAATAAAGTCAATATTATAAAGTAGCAATTTTACTAGTTATTTTCTTTTTTTTTACTTTTATGACTTTTTTCTCGTAATATTAAAAAAATAATTCTCGTAAAGTTATGACTTTACTCTCGTAATATTACGACTTTATTCTCGTAAAGTTATGACTTTATTCTCGTAATATTGCGAGTTTTTTCTTGTAAAGTTATGACTTTATTCTCGTAATATTATGCCTTTTTTTCTCGTAAAGTTATGACTTTATTCTGGAAATCTCAGATTTTTTTTTTTTCCCTCAAAGTGACCCTAATACTCCGTCGCACATTTGCACTTTGGCCCTCACTGCCTTAGACTTATATACTATATACTTAGATTATAAACTGTGTTACCTTCATCCCAATGCTCAAATGTTTTGCGGCTCCAGACAGATTTTTTTTATTTATTTTTTTTCTTAAAGGTTGCTGACCCCTGGATTAGAGGGCTCAGACACTATTACCACCACGCTGTAGAGTATTGCTTCATCCACCAATCACAGCTCACCATGCAAGCAGCTGGCTCATCTGATTGGATGACACACTTTGTACATTTTTCTTTTACTTTTTCTGTTTTTAATGCAGAACTCCACTGAAAAAACTCCACTTTTAGTCTATTCCTCACTTCATGTGTACTTTATATTTTTGTAGATAAATGTTACTGTGTGTGAGTACACACTATGTATTTACTTGAATTACTTTGATATTTTATATCAAATATTATATTATATACCTATCTTTGTAAGGTGTCCTGAAAGGCGCCACCAAATAAAATGTATTATTATCATAATTATTATTTTCATTCCCTCTGACGTCACTGTGATTGAGTGCAGGTGTGCTGAGGCCTGTCTCAGGTGCAGCCTGATTAGCTCCGTTGAGTTCAGAGCAGACGTGTCTCCAGTCCAGCTTCCCTCAGGCCTTACTGATAATGTGAATTGCTTTATGAACATAATAGTGTTTGAAATATGCCGTGAATATATGTTTTGGTTTAGGGCTGTCAAAGTTAATGCCATAATAATTAATACAAAAATTCCGTTTTAACGCCACTAATTTCAATAACGCAATCGATATACCGGAGGTTGTAGTGGGCTCCGTTTTAAAGCTACAGTGAAGATACTGGCATCATAGGAAACTACAAAACCAATGAATACATTGGTACCAAACATGTCATACTAGCTTGTTGCAAAGGAGGTTAAATAAGGCTCCAAACATTCGCTAAATTCTGGTGAGGAAAAATAGTCATTTTCAAAGTGTTTCTACCAGCTGTTGTTGACTGTTGGGCTGCAGTTTGCCATGTTATGATTTGAGCATATTGTTTATGCTATATGCAGTACCTGTGAGGCTTTCTGGATAATATCTGTCATTGTTTTTTCTTGTTAATTGAATTCCAATAATAAATATTTGTTTTAAGCAGCATATTTGCCCACTCCCATGTTGATGAGAGTATTAAATACTTGACCAATCTCCCTCTAAGCTATAATTTGACCAGATAAAAAAATGTGCGATTAATCAGGATTAACTATGGACAATTATGGGATTTGAGCATATTTCATATGATAAATGCAGTACCTGTGAGGGTTTCTGGACAATATTTGTCATTGTTTTGTGTTAATTGATTTCCAATCATAAATATATACATCCATTTGCATAAAGCAAACACATTTGCCCACTCCCATGTTGATAAGAGTATTAAATACTAAACAAATCTCTATTTAATGTACAATTTGAACAAATAAATAATGTAAATAATTTGCTATTAGAATAGAAAATACTTTATCTGCTTTTTGTGTGTATAAAAGGCCGAAATTTGTATAATAAAACAATATATCCCATCCAGACAGGACACATTAAAACCCATTCAAATAAAAACTAAAATCCATCATTAGAAGCTGCATTAAAAAGGAGCAGCAGGTACCAGGACTGAATAAAGGTTAAATAAATAGATATAAAGTGCTAAAGGTAGCAGGTTGGCTTCAAAAAGTCTGTCCTCACAAATTAAGATTACAAATTATGTTTTTATAGATTTTTTTCTTTGCACAGGGGACTAGGTATCTTTTGCCCTGAGGGCAGTAGCTGAAAGTGGTTATTTAAGGGATGGCTGTGGTAATCTAAGATTGGACAATCATGCAATTAATCTCAATTAAATATCTGAATCAATTGACAGCCCTAGTTTGGTTACATCTCTACCTCATCTGTAGATAGTTTGATGGCATATAGTGTTTATTAGGCTGAATTGTCATGTCAGAAGATGCAACGACATTCACATAGCACTGATTATTGTGTCTTTCTTGTTTAGTTTCAGCACAGCAGCAGCACCTGGGTGTTGTCTGTGTACCAGGCACTGTGGTTTTGATGCATTCTATGGATAGATAGGTTCAGTCAGTGCTTGAAGTGGGAAAAAAAAATAAGTGCCACTATTCTCTTATTCACATGTTGGCGTGTGTATCAGCAATCTCTTGTGACTTAATCCTATTTATACATTATTTCTTTAAGCATGTTATACAGTGTCAGTCATAATCAGCTGTGGTTTTATTGCTATATTATTATACTTGGGCTATACATCTTCTATAGTTGGCCTATAATACTCCAATAATATTCACACTGGAACATTTTAGGGTTAAGGTGGCGTGTTTTTATATTTATAGTGCTAATAGTTAAAGTGCCTTTGTGTGTTATTTTGTAGCCTAAATATTATTTTAAATGAAGTTCATGCTCCTAGTTTAGATTTCATAGGTATGGAGACTGGAGCCTTAATTGATTATCTTTTTGATAATGTTTTTGGATTTTCTGAATATGTTTCAAAAGCACGGGATAGGAGGAGAAAAGTAACTTACGATCGATAAATTCCTCAGACTCTTATCCCTTTTTTTTCATGATTGGATTAGTGTATGTGTCTTGTGCTTAGGGGAGCTGTGTTTGTATATCTCTTGACTGTTTATTTGTTGTATATCCATTGTGGGATGTATCCTGGAGCATTATTTGTGGGAGGTTCATGATTATGTCTGGATGATGTTTGTTTATGTCTGGATGATGATGGGAATGTTTGATATGTTGTTGGTTAATGTGTCTGAATAATCCCATGAGGGATGGGTTATATAAATGACCACCAGACACGAAAATAAATTATTCATTCATCACTCTATAATATATTATAGGATATCTATAGCCTGGAATCAACAGCAGCCAGCCAGACAGGCAGGTATGCATGCAGAGCTGAGGTGTGTGATCTATTCATTCAGGTTTTAGGAGCAGTGTCCCAGTCAGGATGCTCCTACATATTATACAGAGACACATTCTGAATTTCTACAGTCAATAAAAGATAGTAGGAGATATTGGGTTTGGGGTTCTTCCTCCAAGGAAATTTGAAGGTTTTTAACTTAAAACAGCAGTGGGTAGACATGGAACAAATATGATTTAAAAAAAAATATATTTTTATAAAATGGTCAGTATATCCTGACAGTAGTGCATGAGACGGATCATCCGAAAACAATCATGTGCCTTTGTGTCCTCAGGTGTCCTCTGTTGTCCTCCGGTGCTCCTAATGGCATCTGCAAGATTTCACAGACTGGAGGAAAACAACCGATCAGAGCCGAGCTGGAGCCCTGCCGTCTCTGAGCAGCTGTCAAGTGAGTCACCAGTAAAGCACTACTAACTGTTAGGGGTGTAAGAAAATATTGGAAAAAAATATCACGATATTATGTTTTGTGATACTGTATCGATTCTCAAAAACACTATACATTTTTAATTAATAGCTACAGTTTAGTCAATATTTTATTTCATTTTCAAAGAGATGTGCCCTCTCAAAGTAGTGCTATAATGTCGGATGTTACAGGTACTGTCCCACTGATCTGACTGCATAAGGTTTTATGTATATGGTGGTGTGTTCTTTATACTATGATAGTGTTCCTAAAATTAGATTAAAAAAAAAAATCACAATATATCACCTTTCTCACAGTATCGCGATATATCGCAATATATTGAATCGTATTCCCTGTATTGTGATACGTATCGTATCGCCAGATTCTTGCCAATACACAGCCTTACTAACTGTCATGACAGAAGAAGTTTTATTCTGCAGAGCTGGCATTAATGCCATAACCGCTGGTTGAAAAATCTGCATTATTACGTCAGCATCATTCAGCCTATGATGTCTTGAGGTTGGCAAGTGTAGCAATCAAACATACTTATTTATCACTGACCATGATTATTGACTTGGCTTTTCATCTATACGTGCTTTAATATTGTGAATTTGGCTGCTGAACAAGTAGTAGACAAGTAGGAACAAGAGATGTGAGAGTTTGTTGCCATAATTAAAAATTAGGCATTACAGTAACTAGGGATGCTCATTTTGAAAAATGTTCTTAACCAATAACCGACCCTCGTTAACAGATTATTAACCGTTAACCGACAAGATTTGTGCCTCGCATGCAGCGGTGTACCAGCTGCAGGAGCACAACAGATATTCATTGACGGGAGTCTCCAGTTCACCGTCCAGGAGCGTTAACTCAGCAGCTACGATGCTGCGTGTAGTGTCGCGGACATGCAGCCACTTTCCCAGTAAAAATCTCCACCGCACATTTAGTGTAGTTTAGCAGATTGTCAGCTGTGTGTCTGCCCGGTGTAACTTTAGCGAGTGGCCAACAAACAGTGTGTGTATTTGTGCTACGTTAGCAGCTCTAGCATTGCCGGAGGCTTCGTGTTCGCCGCCGCCGCACACGTAGTCTGCGTAACTTTAGCGAGTTTCCAACAGACCATGTGTGTGTGTTGGTGGTGAGTGTGAGGTTGTTGGTGGCGATTTAGCTGTGAACGTAGGTGTAGCAGTGTGTCTACAGTTTATTTGTCGGTGAATAAATGCTACGAAACTACAACTCCTCCACTCCGCTCAAGCAAGCCAGAGACCGGAGCCAACTTCCTGTATCCTGCAACTCCGGCTCCGCCTCTTAAGGTGGGCTGTTAAGGTGGACCAGCTTTTCTCCTTAAAGAGACGAGCCGCTCCTCTGAGCCGCTCAGCTTTTGAGTTAATTATTAACATTTCTTTTAACCGTTTTAACCGATAGCGTTAATCGGTTAAAATGCTTAATGTCGGTTAACGGTTAAACGGTTAATTATGGACATCCCTAATACTTATTCATCACTGACCATGATTATTGACTTAGCTTTTCATCTATAAATACTTTAATATTGTGAATTTGGCCGCTGAACAACAACAAGTAGAAACAAGTGATTTGAGAGTTTGGTGCCTCTGGAGTCTCTCTCTCTCTCTCTCTCTCTCTCTCTCTCTCTCTCTCTCTCTCAAAAATGACCTGTGATTGGCCAAAGTCAATAGATTTTTTTAAAGCCTGAAAACATAAGGAGGTGCAGAAGTCTAGTTTCTTTCAGAACACTTGAATTACAATATGCTGAAAGGTTGTTATTATGGAATTTTTGCCCCAATGATGCCAAAAACATTCTGCCTACTGCAGGTTTAAACGCTGGCTGAAAGTAACAACTGTGTCACACAGCTTTGCCACTTTCAGACTGGAGTCTTTAGAGTCCTGTTGAGAGAACTTGACTTCAGAGTTGGAGGTGCTTTGAGGTAACGGAGGAAGAACAAAGAGATGCAGCAGCAGCGTGGGTGGCTGGCAGGGAGCCATTGTTCTGGACCCGCTGACTTTCACCACTAATGGACACAACTGCAGTGTGCGATCCGCTTGATGAGTTAAACCGGCACCACATGGTGGCTGCGTGTGTGTGTGTGAGAGAGAGATAGGAGTGTCATTGATTTCTGTCTGATGTCAAGCTGAGATTACATTTCATACGGCGGCTGGTGTTTCTGACTGTGTGCACACAGATGTGACCACAGACTCAGACAAGCACGCCGTGGGTCAAGCCAGTCGCTGCCGATGACCACGATTTGATTGGAATAATACACAAACAGCGATGTAAAACAAGCCACCCAGTGTATGCGTGTTAAGTCAGTGTGTACTGCTCACCATCTGTGTTTCTTACATCTACACACACACAAGGACATCCCAAAGGGGGGAGGAGGAGGAGAGATGGGAGAAACAGATCCTTAGTGGTGAAAGCAAACAGGCAGCCAGCTTCAACACCGAGCTTCTGCTGGAAGAATAAACCATCCCCGGCGAGCTGCCTCTCATCACACGGAATATTTGCCAAAATCTGTCAACATGACTTAAGTTGACTGAGTGTGAATGCAGCGGTGCAGCGTGGTTCATAAAAGTTCAAAATATAGTTTGTTAGAACAACATGAAACTTTATTAAACACTATGGGGGGAATCCTTCAAACACAAGAAGACAAAAAGTAGAGAAAACGTCGGATATCAAACTATGGCTGAAATGTGTCGTTAGAAATGAGTCAAAATGTAGGTTTTTCCTATGCTGTCGCAGCACTTCTGCAGACTGTAGTTGGCATGCTTCTACATTAAAGCGGCAGTAGCCAGAATATTTTTGGCATCATTCAGCAAAAATTCCATAATAACCTTTCAGCATATTGTAATTCAAGTGTTCTGAGAGATAACTAGACTTCTGCACCTCCTCATGGCTCTGTTTTCAGGTTTTAAAGGTCCCATATTATGCTCATTTTCAGGTTCATACTTGTATTTTGTGTTTCTACTAGAACAAAAAACTGAAAAAAACTTTAATTTCCTCATACTGTCTGCCTGAATATGCCTGTATTCACGCTCTGTCTGAAATGCTCCGTTTTAGCACATTTTGACGGAATTGCAACAGAATTGCATTGCCAGGCAACAGCTTGGGTCCATGTGTACTTCCTGTCAGCTGGTGACATTCACATAGACTGCAACCAGGAATAAACTGGGACACATTTAGAATGTTTACGTTTAAAATTGTGTAAAGGGTCTAAATATTGTATATTTGTGACATCACAAATGGGCAGAAATCCTGACGGCTTGTTTCAAATGCAGAGTTTCTGAATACGGGCTGTGTGTATTTCTCCATGGATTCAGTGTTTCGATACTTCACAGTATTTATATAGGACTGAAGCCTGCTTTATAATAAAAATGAAAATCTCACTTTTTTATAATATGGGACCTTTTAAGAAGCCTGACAGGAGCCCGTGATAGGAGACTTTGGCCAATCACAGGTCATTTCAGAGAGAGAAGGTTCCTATTGGCTGTTCATTCAGTGGAAATGATGGAGATGAGAAAGTTTGCTCTGGCTGGTGGGCGGTGCTTGGTATTTTCCTTAACTTGATATTAACATGGCTGCTGGGTCACAAAGTTTCTCATTTTACAGCTAAACAGTACACTACAAGATGATTCTGAAAACATTTGACATTTGACCAACTCGGCTCTGATTGGTTGTTTTCCTCCAGTCTGTGAGATCTTGCAGCTGCCGTTAAGAGCACCGGAGGACTCCGGAGGACACAGAGGCACATGATTTTTTTTTTCAGATTATCTCAGGATAGAGTGACCGTTATATTTTTTTTTAACCATATTTGCTCCAATTCTACCCCACTGTTGCTTTAAATGTTGAGCATTGAAACTGAAAGAAAGAGTCCTGCAGTGACTCAGTCTGACCCCACACTGCCCTCTAGCAAGTATTCCTCCTCCTCCCTCTCTCTTCTCTTGCTTTCTATACCTAAAACCATTCTTTTATTTAGAAGGGGTGTTCTTAGCTGTCCATCGTGTCCGATGATGACGATTGCTCCAGGGGGTTGGGGGATGGGGGAGGGGGTTCAGCGTCGTTGGCGCTGGTGCCACTTCATGTGGCTGTGGAGGCCGATGCGTGAGCCACACACTCGCCCGCAGATGGGGCAAGGGAGCCCAGATGTTGTTGTAATGCCGGCTGCCCGCTGGTGTTGTTGGGCGTGGTGTATTTGTTCGGTTGCTCTGGCACAGGTGACCTGCCAGGCTGACCTATCAAGTGCCAGATGTTCCAGATGGGTGGGGTTTATGTTGCAGCGTTGAGGAGGTCTTTAGTGTAGTCCTTGTAGCGCCTCTTTTGTCCGCCAGCAGCCCGTTTTGCGTTGCTGAGTTGCCCATAGAGGGCTTGGCGGGGCAAGCGGTGGTCAGGCATGCGGATAGTATGCCCTATCCAGCGGAGATGTTTTTTTGCTAATGCTGCTTCCATGCAGATGGAGTTGGTCATGGAAAGGATCTCTGTGTGAGGCACCCGATCTTCCCAAGAGAGGCCGAGGATTTTTTGGAGGCATCGAATGTGGAAGGCCTCCAAGTTTTTGATATGCCGTCTGTATGGGGTCCATGTTTCTGCCCCATAGAGCAGAGTGGAGGCACATACCGCGTTGTAAACAGCCACCTTGGTACTGATCTTCCCGTTTTATTTAGAAGGGGTGTAACTGCAGCACCAAACTCTCACGTCACTTGTTTCTACTTGTCTACTATTGGTTCAGCCACCAAGTTCTAGCTGGAGGGGAGGATGCTGGAGGTTGTCAACCAGAGAGATTCCTGGTAGCTTTATGAGAATACACTGTTTACCATTGGCAGAGCATTTTGGCAAATTTTTCTTGGGCGTTACCCACATAATCAGCTGTGCTGCTCATCCCACAAATGCAATATCCTTACAAGTTTGACATCATTGTGAAGGTAGATAAACAGGCTTTCCAACGATGTAAAATACAATGACCATTAGCATTGTAACAACAGAGAAATAATCCACCAAACACAAGTTTCCAAACTTTTTTTCCCCAGTTATTTGCCAGCTTGAGGAGACCTAATGACCGTGCACTACAACCTTTTTGAAGAGGTCATGATGCACCAACCGAGGCCCCCTGACCGCCAAAGACATTGCGGCTCTGTTTAAACCACTCCCTCCCAGTTGGACGCAACAAAATTTCAGTCGAAAACAGAATGATCTGTTTATTTTGGAAGGACTGGCTCCTGGAAATGGAAGGTAGGAGACATAAAAACATCCGAGGTCACTCCATTACTGCTCTATAACATGTTCTTAAATGGTATCATTACTTTCAAAACTCCTTTTGTGAGTATCACACTCTCCATGGACTATTTGCCTATAAGGTGTTTGATGTCGCTTCAAGGACAGCACTCCTGTTGCAGCTATTTTAGAAATAAATGTGAAGCTATACTGAAGGTGCTCTTCAAATGGATCCATGTACGGCACAGCACTGGATGCATCTGCACATCTGGAGTGCAGCATAAGCAGCAGACACCATTTTGTTTGGAATGACAGTAAATTGACATGTTGGGATTCTAATTAACAGTTCTTCTTTCAACTTTCTTCTTCGTCTACAACGACGACTACTACTACTACCACTACCACTATTTCTACTCCTCCTACGACTATTCCTACTCCTCCTACTACTACTCCTCCTCCTCCTACTACTCCTCCTCCTACTACGACTACTCCTACTCCTCCTTATACGACTACTACTACTACTCCTACTACTCCTCCTCCTACTACGACTACTCCTACTCCTCCTTATACGACTACTACTCCTCCTCCTACTACTCCTCCTCCTACAAGGACTATTCCTACTCCTCCTCCTACTACTCCTCCTACTACTCCTCCTCCTACAACGACTACTCCTACTCCTCCTTATACGACTACTACTACTGCTTCAGCCTTCCCTTCATCATTTATACTTCTGCGGATATTCCGTATCCTAGCAACCAGACACCACCAAAGTGTTTCAGCTGAAAATATCACTGCCTCTCATTGCCCTTCTGTGTTCTGTATTTAACACTGACCAATTAATTAGTTTTAAAACTCTGTCATCTTTGTCATTTAAAAAGGAACAATATACCTAATTATAGCCTAACAATAAAGTTTGTTTATAGAGCACTAAAATCAGGATAAATTAAGTCATTTGCAAAAAAAAAGAAATTGCAATAATACCACATATTGTGCTGTTGAGCCAATCATTTTCACCGTAGGGGAAATTCTTTCACCGCGACTTTTCTTAACTTTTGTAAATGAGTTCAGAAAAAGGTCCTATTTATTTGTCATTGTTAATATTAGCCTACTTGAGTGTATAGGTCCTGCAAAATAGACTGACCATCAACAATTAAGTGTATTCATGTTAATTTATGTTTTAACCTATTATTTGTAGAATATTGATGCATAAAAGAATGTTTGCGCGCTGCACACGCACATTTCCATCACATTGTGGGCACCTCTAGACATCTCTTTGCCACCCCAGTTAAACATTCCTAGAATCGCCACTGGGTCTAGGAACATGCTCCACAGTTCCCCCTTCTTGGTCCATGTATCTGAAAATGATAAAAGCATTTTTATAAAAGACTATTGAATTAGGGATCATCGCAATATCACAGTTGATAATTACATACATTTTTTTTTTGTTTTTAGTACCTGACGTGTAGATCCAGCTGCCTCAGGACTGCAATGTCCTTGCTCTCATCAGCCTCAAGGCCTCATATCGGCCCGTACTGCTTTGAGGACGGGCTCCTCCATCAGCACAGAGAGGACCTCCAGCATTTCATCGATTACTCCAGGTCCGGGTCAGTCGTTTTTCTTCCAATCTATAAGTGAAGCAGAGCATGTGTTATTTTTGCCATCAGGTGATAATGAAAACATAAGAAAAACAGCACAGAATTGTATGGAACCTTTACCCCGCAGCTTTTCAAATTAATCACAACCAAGTAGCTCTGCCAAGTCCAATAGCAATGGATTGGTGTGATGGGGTTGTTCTCGTTTTGTCGGGTGGTACAGAGGCCACCATGACTGCTTCATGCAACAGGCTTGACGGCAACCAAAAAGTGCAATTGTGCATTGCAATTTGTAAAACAAAACAATTGTCGAATACAAAATTAATCTTGATGACTGAAAAATCATACCTTTTGCCAGGTGCGTGATTCAAGCGTCGCAGTTAGAGTAAGAAACAACAACCGCGCATGTGTTGATGAAGTGGATCAGATGATTGATTGCGGATTGTTTTATTTACTTTTTCTTTTTTTTTTCTGTGCCGGCAAAACCTTACCAGTAAAAATGTTGCTTTATATGTGTGTTCATTAGCAGGCCCCAAACCCTGGAGCGATATTACACAAGCTTTAATGTTGTCATGGAGGACATTTATTACATTTGTAATATGGGATTAATGGAGGAAAGAAAACTGCTCAGGTAACAAGTACATTTTATGGATGATAATAGATGATCTGTGCTTTACTGGTGTCAAATAAAGATAATTGAAATACAGATATAATGGAATACTTTTTAGATCTAATGGACCTCAGAGATTACAGATAAAGCTGGGGGAATTTTAATTACCTCTAAGAATAGTGTTATGTATAGGATGAGCTTCCATATCTATCTGGGGGAGTTGATGTTTTTTTTTTTTTTTTAAATTTAAGATCAACCAAAGGATAATGTTTTTAGCTAGTAAAACCACACGTGGATAAGATTAAATTCTAAGGTTATGGTACACCATCTTACAGTCATTATTTTCTCTCTTTTAGTTATTAATTAAGTTTATTAAAATTGTATGAAAAAAAATATTTTAACCATTTTTAGCCATGCTACTGGCATGGATGTAGGGATGGCAGTTTTTGTTGGCTACACATACTTTGGAGACCAGACAGACTTGCTGGGGATTCCTCCCTAATGAAATGTCTTGTAATGTGTGACCCCCCTGTCGTCAATTATTTGTGTAATGTGCAAATAGTGGGCAACTTATGGGTCTGAAAAAGTGAAGCCAATGCGGAAGTGCCTTTTTAATGTGCATTTTTTCTAATAGCCAGCAGGGGGGGCGACTCCTCTGGTTGCAAAAAGAAGTCTGATTGTATAGAAGTCTATGAGAAAATGAGCCTACTTCTCACTTGATTTATTACCTCAGTAAACATGAGTTTATGGTCTCAATCGCTAGTTTCAAGTCTTCTTCAATACAGCATGATGTTCAGTTAGTAAATTAGGGTCCCATTTAGAGTCAAATAGACCATAAAGCAGGGGATGCTTTAGGGCGGGGCTACCTTGTGATTGACAGGTCGCTACTACGGCGTTTTTGTCTTACAACTTTAATCATTTCACAGTGTGTTTTCATTTCACGTTTTGGTCGCCTAAAAAATTTCTTATTCAGCGCTCGGTTGTACTTAGCTCCACCGTCTCGTTTCACCTCTGGTTCCAAAAAGCCAAGATGGCGACGGCCAAATTGCCGATCTCAAGGCTTAAAAACGACAGTCTACAAACCAATGACTGACGTCACGGTGACTACATCCACTTCTTACAGCCAAATTCAAGATAATCCATTATAAGACAGACAGTCGTGTAATGTGATCAATACAGCATCTTGATAACTTTGAAAGACGGACAAGTAAAGTGTATATAAAAAGTATAGTGTGTAGGTGCCATAAGTCAAACATCAAGTTTCATCATCCAGCAAGGGATCTGGTTCTAATTCACCAATTTTTGATATTCAGTTTTAATAAGGTTTCTTTGATAAGACTTTTATCCGTTTTGTCATCTTGATTTGAACTCATCCACCTTCCAAAGACCAGATAAAGAATTCCTCCAAAAAAGTGTAGATGTAAAGACATTTTTCAGAAACTTGAGATAAAGTCAGGTTTTTGGAATACCATAATTTTGATGAATGCTCTAAAATGATTTACTGTTACACTAACATTGCCTTTAATTTTGTTCTCTGATTCAGTTCAGTAAATTCATTGCTTCGTTATTTCATATTGCCTGGCATATGCATCAGTATGCTTTTACAGGTGGAAAGTCTGGGCTATACTTTGGAATCACATTATACATACTTACTTACTTACATAAAAACTTCTAAGTAATGACTCTAATGGCAAATAAATATTTTAGCTGATGGTGTAAAAGCACCAGTAATCCATTATAATACATAAACAGTCATATGTGAGGATCTCATTTCGTACAAGTACATTCTCTGCCAGCTTTTGCATCATAAATAACCCTTTGGTAATTAGTCTAAAGGAGCACAACCACTTTTAAAGGGGCACTCAAGCAATTTTCCTTATGAAGTTGAGTAAACTTGTGATGAGGAGTATTACACAGCCTGTGAAAACAATTGTGTAATATATTTTGTGGGTTTTGGGGAGCTTTATTAGGTCAGACATAATAACCCATGATGATGTCATCAGGGATATCGTGGCTTTGGCTTGGAGACTTCAAATTTCTAACAAAAAGTCTGTGAAACAACCTTGTGGTGTGGAATTTGAATGATATGAGATTTGCCAGCCTAGGACTTTCTAAGGAAAGATGCTATTGAGTTGCACTATGGGAAATAAAGGATCCAGTGTTTTTGGAGCTTGACCCCATATGGGGGACTTGGGCTGCGGTTGAATAGACTTTTTTTTGCTTAGGAAGGTTCTTAAATGAGTAAAGTGACCCGGAAGTATCTAAGTGGCAGCCATAATAAGAGCTGGTTGAATTCTCTAAAGTTAAGGTGCTTCAATACTTCCTTTCTTATCACCTAGCATAGGGCAGCTATTCTCAACCACTGGGTCGGGGTCCACTGGTGAGCCTCAGAACCCCACCTAGTGGGCTGCGGAGGTGCTTCTATATGGTTAGATTAACTTCTTCAAAATCTGACAGCCGCTGTTTTGTCTTTCAGAGGTTTTAGCGGACTCAGTTTTAAAGCTAGAGTGAAGATATGTCATGCTAGCTTGTCAGGAGGGAGGCTAAATGATGCTCCAAATTTACACAAAATTTTGGTGAAGAAAAACAGTGACTGGTGCTGGAGACAACCCTGCACAAGTAAGAGCTTCAAAACGAGATGAGGGAATGTGAGGAAACCCTGAATTCTTTGGATTCATAACAGCAGGCAGTGATGGGTGAGGGTAAGCTGAATATTTAGGCGGGTCATTGTACCCGACAGTGGCTGCAAAACATATTTATAGCCCAGTTTGTCATTTATTTGGGAAAGTGGCCCATGGAAATGTTTTAACAATCAAAAGTAGGCCTCAAGTTACAAAAGGTTAAGAAACCCTGGCATAGGGCACACTGGACCATCCTTTATGGAAAGAAAGGAGATAATGCCGCACCACAGTTCCTAACAGCAGCCACATTTAAAGTGGCAGTAGGCAGTATATTTTTGGCATCATTGGGCAAAAATTCCACAATAACATTTCATCATATTGTAATTCAAGTGTTCTGAGAGAAAACTAGACTTCTGCTCCTCCTCATGGCTGTTTTCAGGCTTTAGAAAATCTAGCCTGTGACAGGAGACTTTGACCAATCACAGGTCATTTCATTGAGCTGTTACTTAAAAACTAGCATGCTAACACGCTAAACTAAGATGATGAACTTGCAACTTTATTTAATATGAAATGGAACTTATTGTGCTGTAGACAAACTGTAAGAGAATGGCACTCACAACACTAGGAAACGTAACGAAGGCTAACACATATGGAGAAATGGATCGCAGATATATTTTCAAGGAGCATTGTTGGATTCAACAGGGAAATTTGAGAAATTACAATCTAAAGGAATACTTGAATGATTGAGCACACGGTTATCTGAGAAGCAGGAATCTGACAGAAAAAGAATGGAAAAATACACCAGTATGGTTCTGATCCTATTGAGTCAGTGTGGGAGCAGCTTGGTTGTGTTTTCTGCCTCCACCTTGTCAGTCTCATTTGAGATTTCCAGGTGGTGGGGTCACAAAGGTTTTTTATCATTTCCTGTGTTATCTTCCTGAACTCAATTTTCAATTTATTTGGCCTCCCTTTACAAGCAGTCAGTCTCTCAGCCTGGTTGGATTTACAGTAAGAAGAGTTTGGCATCAAATCAAGGGGCCTGCTACTTATCCTGTACGCTCGAGATGAAACCCAAATATTATTCAAGCTCTCCAAGTGTTATTCCGCGTAACGACCGCGATGTCCTCTTTTCCAGCGCTTCACCAGCAGCCTGTAACCTGTAGCCTCGTCTCTGACAGGGAAGTCTGGTTTGTGGGAGCTGAGGAGAGGGAAATGGTCTGGAACTGGAAACTCTTGTTTTTGAGCAAAAAAAAAAAAAAGGTCCAGCCAGATAAAACAGACAGACCCTCTGTGTCACGACCCCTTGTGAGAAAGGAAGAAAGGAGTAGAGACACATCGTGAAATATGGAGAGAAGACATGCAAGGTTTTTATCTTTAATAGTTTGCATGACTTCTCTCACGGTTCTGTTCATTTGTTAGCCTGATAAAAACAGTATTTTTGTAGGTGTTTGTAACATATGGTTTTGGCCAGTGGACGTTTTAATGTAAAATGAAATGAGACAAAAGATTGAAAACAAGTCTGGTTCAGTCAGACACATCCTGGGGGGGAACCAATTTCTGTCCATAAATGAAGCTTGACACTGTCTTCACAAGTGTTACAGACAATACCTCCAGGTTACTCTCAGTCAGTCAGCAACTAAATGTTTATCTATTTTATATTGAGTTGCAAAGTGCTACTGCGGGTGCCCCTGGAAGTAAAAATCTCATTCGTTTTTTTTCTCATACACAATGTTGCGTGACTCGCAGTTGGAGCTTCTTTTGTGGCTTGGATAAGCAGCATGAAACTCTCCTGGTTGAATCATCAGTACAGATGATAAACATCTGCGTTAGAAAATATCTGATTCTTTGATAAAAAGTAGAAGGTACAAGCCTGCGCACATAGAATCTTGAAAGTAGAAGTTACTAACTACATATCGCAGTGTAGCAACTTCCATGTTGCTGTGAAACATAAAGTGAATTGGGGCCGCAACATCTAAATAGTTGGCAATGAATTTCATTAGGGATGCACCGATACCACTTTTTTTCAGACCGAGTACAAGTACTTACATTTGGGTACTCACCGATACGAGTACTTCTCTTTGCCAAAAGACCCTCGTTAACAGCCAACTGGAGGGTGTGAGTGACACACGGCAGGCTGGGGAGTCCTGCATATGAGGCGGTGCGCCGCGACCGGCTCTAGTTCGGCTTGGAAAGACTCAGGGCGAAGGTGGCTCGCGGCCGCAGCTTTACAGCCTTCCCCGCCCAGACCTCGCCGCACCGTGGACAAAGGGCTCGCTGCGCCCTCTCTACCCCGCCGGGGACGGCTCCCTGCTCCCGGTGCGACTGTTTACCGGGGCGGGCTGTCCTCAGTGCGCCCCAACCGCGTCGTGCCACCAGGGCGGGGCTCGGCCCACCTGAAAGGCGCCAAGGGTTTGCAGCGATGTCGGCAACCCACCCAACCCGTCTTGAAACATGGACCAAGGAGTCTAACGCATGCGCGAGTCAGAGGGTGCAAGCAAAACCCCGTGGTGCAATGAAAGTGAGGGCCGGTGTGCGCCGGCTGAGGTGGGATCCCAGCCCAGCGGGGTCGGGCGCACCACAGTAAAGTGGTATCGGTGCCATTGTATCAGAGCTCTTTTGCGAGTACGAGTACATGAGCACAGTATCGGACCCGATACCTGATACTGGTATCGTTGCATCCCTAAATTTCATTATCAATTGGTTGGGTCTATGTTATTATTAGGGCCGTCAAAGTTAACATGTGCTGCAAATTTGTTTTAACGCCTCTAATTTCTTTAACACAACTTGCTCAGTTTTCCATATCCATTGGTCTCAACCATGTCATACTAGCTTGTCGAAGAATGCTAAATAACACTCCAAACTTAGGCTACATTTTGGCGAGGAAACACTGGCACGGCCATTTTAAAAGGGGTCTGTTGACCTCTGACCTCAAGATATGTGAATGACAATGGGTTCTATGGGTACCCACGAGTCTCCCCTTTACAGACATGCCCACTTTATGATAATCACATGCAGTTTGGGGCAAGTCATAGTCAAGTCAGCACACTGACACACTGACAGCTGTTGTTGCCTGTTGGGCTGCAGTTTGCCATGTTATGATTTGAGCATATCTTTTATGCTAAATGCAGTACCTGTGAGGGTTTCTGGACAATATTTATCATTGTTTTGTGTTGTTAATTGATTTCCAATAATAAATATACTGGGGAAAAAAAGTTCGGAAATTTGTGTTTGATGGATTATTTCTTCATTGTTACAATGCTAATTGGCATTGTATTTTACATCGTTGGAAAGCCTGTTTATTTACCTTCACAATGATGTCTAACTTGTAAGGATCATGCATTTGTGGGATGAGCAGCACAGCTGATTATGTGGGTAGCGCCCAAGAAAAATTTGCCAAAATGCTCTGCCAATGGTAAACAGTGTATTCTCCTGTTGGTATTGACTCTTGTGTTGAGTTGTTTGGTGGATTGGATGATTGAACTCTCTATCTGTAACAAGGAACAAACAAGACATACTGGCAATTTTACACTTTATTAATTTAATACACCGTCAGGAGCCTCAATAGTGGTGGAAGATCCATACACAGCCACAACAGCCTGGCACCTCCTCCTCATGCTGGTCACCAACCTGGTCACACGTTGCTGTGGGATGGCGTTCCATTCCTCAACCAGGATTCGTTGCAGGTCAGCCAGCGTGGTTGTGTTGGTCACTCTAACACATACGCCCAAGCTGATCCTACAAGTGTTGAATTGGGTTGAGGTGTGGACTCTTGGCAGGCCGTTCCATTCTCTCTACTCCCACATTGTGGAGGTAGTCTGTGATAACCCTGGCTCTGTGGGGGCGAGCGTTGTCATCTTGGAGGATGAAGTTAGGTCCCAGATTGTGGAGATATGGGATCGCCACTGGCTGCAGAATCTCATCCCGATATCTCACTGCATTGAGATGGCCTTCAATGATGACGAGCCTTGTTTTGCCAGTGAGGGAGATGCCGCCCCACACCATGACACTGCCCCCACCAAAAGCTGTTACTCTATCGGTGCAACAATCAGCATAGCGTTCTCCGCGTCGTCTCGATACCTTGACCCTGCCATCCAACTTTGGCAGACAGAACCTGGACTCATCACTGAACATGACATTCCCCCACATGTTCAGGTTCCATTGTGTGTGTTGTCGACACCAGCGCAGAAGGGCCTGACTGTGAAGGGCAGTTATTGCAGGCTTCCTGGTAGCCTTATGAGAATACACTTTACTTTATTTTACCATTGGCAGAGCATTTTGGCAAATTTTTCTTGGGCGCTACCCACATAATCAGCTGTGCTGCTCATCCCACAAATGCATGATCCTTACAAGTTGGACATCATTGCGAAGGTAAATAAACAGGCTTTCCAACAATGTAAAATACAATGTCAATTAGCATTGTAACAACAGAGAAATAATCCACCAAACACAAGTTTCCAAACTTTTTTTCCCCAGTTTATATACATACATTTGCATAAAGCAGCATATTTGTCCACTCCCATGTTGATAAGAGTATTAAACACTTGACAAATCTCCCTTTAAGGTACATTTTGAACAGATAAAGAAATGTGTGATGTACATGGTCTTAAGTGAATCCTTCTTCTTCACAGCAGAAGCTTGAGCAATATCTGATCATCTATAGGTTACATGTATATTAGTTACATTTCCCTTTTTATTCTCAGTGCATGGCTGCAACCTCAATGTCCATTTATTTAATTGAATTTGTTTTATTGTAGTAAAAGAGCATTATACAAGAAAAAATGTTTTTTAAATAAAATGCAGAAATAATAAAATTTAGTTTTTTCTAATTATTATTACTTTGATTAATTGATTATGAATTGCATAGACAGATTAATCGATTATTAAAATAGTTGTTCGTTTGCAGCCCTAGAGAGGATACAGTTTCATCCATGTCTATTAGAAAATAACATTCCAAGGTCAGAGATGAATGACCGCCGGCTCTGTGACGTTGTACAGGCCGTGATGGTGAATTAGCCCAAGAGCATCCTCAGGCAGTGTGCCCGCAAGTCCCGACAGCAGATTGAAGCAAATTGCTGATTTAAATTCTCTGTACGAGCTTTGCCTCAAACATCTGGGATGAGGACCTGCTTGAGACCTTTTTGAGGTGTGGGGTTGAGACGTGTTATAATTGAAGACATGGATGAGGAACATGAGTGACTCATGAATCAAGAAGGTAATTTTGACACGTCATTCCAGTCACATTATGTACTGGAGGTGAAAGAAATTGATGTTCTCTTCTTCCCTTGCTCAGTCTGTCTGCTAATTTGCAGTCAACAATGAAATTAGCGATGTGGAAATATAAATAGAATGTGAATTCATGGACTTCTATCAACCTATACACAAGGAATAGCATCAAAAACACAATGCAAGACACAAAAATAGTAGATTTTTCAAGAATACCAGATCATTTTGTGAGCCCGCCACCCACTGCGCTTCTGTTAGTGTTTAATGTCACTAGATATCATGCTTCACTGGAATAAAGTGTTCATAGCTTATAATGATGAAGTCGCTGTGTCAGGTAAGATTGGGTTGACTATTGAGCAACTTAAGATGCTAATAATAGCATGTCGAAACTCAAAGCTGTTCTCAACTTGAGGGAGTCAGAATAAAAATGTTATGAAATCAGGATATACTCTATACTACTTTACTTTCTTGATGAAACGTGGGAATGTATTAGTTTTAAGAGTTTGTTGAAAAAAAAAGAACTTATCCACAATGTTCAGCCTTATATTTGCTTGAAAGTAGGCCTGTCAATCGATTAAAGTATTTAATCACGATTAAACTCATGATTGTCCATGATTAATCGAGATTAATCAAAAAAAAATTTTGTCTGTTTAAATGTACCTTAAAGAGAGATTTGTCAAAATTGTAATACTCTTATCAACACGGGAGTTGGCAAATATGCTTGCTTTATGCAAATATATATATATATATATATATATATATATGTGTGTGTATATATATATATATATATATATATGTGTGTGTATATATATATTATGGCAAGCCGTTCAGGAAATTATTATATATATAATGTGAAATTTGAGAATATGGAATGAAATCCTGAATATATTGAATGAACTCTGAATATATGGAATGAAACTCTGAGAATATGGAATGAAATCCTGAATATATTGAATGAAACTCTGAATATATTGAATGAACTTTGAATATATGGAATGAAATCCTGAATATATTGAATGAACTCTGAATATATGGAATGAAACTCTGAGAATATTGAATGAAATCCTGAATATATTGAATGAAACTCTGAGAATATGGAATGAATTCTGAATATATTGAATGAAATCTGAATATATGGAATGAATTCTGAATATATGGAATGAAATTCTGAATATATGGAATGAAACTCTGAGAATATTGAATGAAATCCTGAATATATTGAATGAACCCTGAATATATTGAATGAAACTCTGAGAATATGGAATGAAATCTGACGTCATCACGGCGCTGCTGCTGTCTTGTGTTTTAGGTCATTATATTAATCATAATGAGCCGTCCTCTGAGCAGGACACATAACAAATACATCCATGGTCTGTATGCACGGCCGGCTGTGAGACGAGTGGTCAGGGACCGTCTACGAAGTGCATTGAATATTTTTCCCATTATAAATACACCAAAATTATGCAAAAGCACATTTTTCCAAATTAAGCGTTGTACTATATCCAGGAAGAGACCAGTGGTGATGTGTGAAGTGATTTTGGTATCACTACACTGTATAATAGTGGAGTTATTGAATATTTTTGTAGCAACTCTTTTCGGCGTTGCACTTCGTAGACGGTCCCTGACCACTCGTCTCACAGCGGGCCCGCATACAGACCATGGACTAAAGGCTCGTAGTGATTAAAATGAGCTTGTAGCTGGTTGTCTACCTCACTACGGTTAGAAAAGAGCCCTCGTTGGTGCTTTAACTACATTTCGTTTATGAGTTATTGATCCGGGAAGTTTAAATCTGTCAATATTTTTCCAACTTTAGTGAACTAGTTCAGTTCCGCATTACTCTTCCATGATGCAAAAGTGAATAAACTCTTCATCTGTAGAACGGTGTTGAATATGTTTACCAGTATTATTTTGGCCTATGCTACACATATTCACCAGGGTGTTCATTATCTCCTCATTATTTAGGATTACTGATACTAGATTTCATGCTGACTCGCTCATAGTGACACACACGTCTAGCAGCACCAAGAGCTGTACGGATAATGACCTAAAACACAAGACGGCAGCAGCGCTGTGATGACGTCAGATGGAATGAACTCTGAATATATGGAATGAAATCCTGAATATATGGAATGAAACTCTGAGAATATGGAATGAATTCTGAATATATGGAATGAATCCTGAATATATGGAATGAAATCCTGAATATATGGAATGAAACTCTGAGAATATGGAATGAATCCTGAATATATTGAATGAATTCTGAATATATGGAATGAACTCTGAATATATGGAATGAAATCCTGAATATATGGAATGAAACTCTGAGAATATGGAATGAATTCTGAATATATTGAATGCAACTCTGAGAATATGGAATGAAATCCTGAATATATGGAATGAAACTCTGAGAATATGGAATGAATTCTGAATATATGGAATGAAACTCTGAGAATATGGAATGAATTCTGAATATATTGAATGCAACTCTGAGAATATGGAATGAAATCCTGAATATATGGAATGAAACTCTGAGAATATGGAATGAATTCTGAATATATTGAATGCAACTCTGAGAATATGGAATGAAATCCTGAATATATGGAATGAATCCTGAATATATGGAATGAAATCTGAATATATGGAATGAAACTCTGAGAATATGGAATGAATTCTGAATATATGGAATGAAACTCTGAGAATATTGAATGAAATCCTGAATATATTGAATGAACCCTGAATATATTGAATGAAACTCTGAGAATATGGAATGAATTCTGAATATATTGAATGAAATCTGAATATATTGAATGAAATCTGAATATATGGAATGAATTCTGAATATATGGAATGAAATCCTGAATATATGGAATGGAACTCTGAGAATATGGAATGAATCCTGAATATATTGAATGAATTCTGAATATATGGAATGAAACTCTGAGAATATTGAATGAAACTCTGAGAATATGGAATGAAAGTCATGATATATTGACGGAAATTTGAGAATAATGAATGAAGTCTTGAGAAACCATAATCTATAGTCATATCCTGACATCAGTGATACCTTTCTGAATTCCTTGACGTTACAAAATGGCATCAGATGAAATATTCCAATACTTTGTTGAACTGGAAAACTTTTTTGCAACAGCTGGTAATATTCCGAACGACACAAACAGTTTGGAATCTTTATCCCGTACCTTGAGGATCATATTTCCATTATTGAGACATTCGTAGTGCTTATGAGTAATCATGTTCAACAAAACCTTGCTGAAAGAAGATTAAGCATCATTCTTGAAGGAATTTACGAGTCCCTTCGGGAGATGTCGGCTGAAGTAGACCTTCAGGTGGAAGCTGATATGCAAGCGCATGGTATGGGCACACATTCTGCATCTCAGAGAGGAAGGCCAAGGTAAGTGATATAAATGGAAACAAGTGTATGGGGATTGATGCAGGCCAACTTTAATACATGGTACATGTACAATCAAGAAGTTGCAAACAAGATTATTAATTCAATGTATTGTGCAGTGGTGGAAAGTAACTACATTTACTCAAGTACTTTAAAATTTGAGGTACTTGTACCTTACTTGAGTGAGTATTATATTATAATCAATACCACGGCTAAGTTCAAATTGAACTGTTCAAAAAAATGCTGCTAGCACTTTGAAATTCACTGACAGCGTAGGAGCAGTAGTTTACTGTGATTGTTTTTTTCTCCTGTGCCAAACATATGGCCCATCACATTTTATAAAAGAGAGAGAGACACACAGAAATTTATATTCTGTCAGTTTTTCAGTTAGTCTGTTCAACTAACTTGAACACACTTCGAATTAACCTTATAACAGTGGGCTATATCATGTTATTATTGCAAAAATACAAATACCATAAAACATACATATCATGATCAAAAGCTTACCTGCATCCCTCCACAATTGGCTGGAAGGCCGCCATAATTGCCTGCATTACTTTGTCGGAGTCCCAGTCACAGCCAAATTCCAAGGCAGATTTTATATGTCCATTTTCAAAAAGCCAAGCTTTCCTGGCACGCCTTGGCACATCTGTATATGTATGGTCTGGCAGGAGAATTACCTCTCTGGTGAAGGGATGAGCCACAGAACTGCTTAACTGTCCGTGGAACCTTAGAAACATTAAAGAAAATCAAACCATTGTAACGGACTGGGTGAAGTGGGGTCAACTGTTAAGTTAAAAGTTCTGTTTCTGTAGTTAGTCAGGTTTACATGATGTCAGCGAACGCAGCATTGACAGTGATTTGTGGAGATAGCCACCTGTGATTGGCCGAGGCTTTAGGAGGGAGGGTTGTTGTTGTTCCTGTGAGTTTGTAGGTTGTGTGAGAGACGAGAAGCGGGAGATGAGAAGTGAGTTGCTAATGCAGATAGCACGCTGTAAAAGAGTTAGCTTTGTTGTTTTGGCGTTGGTTACGGCCCACAGTAACCTGTGTTCAAGCTGAGGAATAAAGTACCAGCGAAACCAGTTCCTGTCTCGTAGCTTCATTGACCAGGGTCGCTACACTATATTCAATTACATTACACACTGTAAACACATGTACATTAGCCACTAATTGTATTGTTATTATCATTCATATCATCAAATTATACATTTATATAGGCTACATTAAACGTGTAGGCTGATATATATTCACTTATCTTTTCCTGTTCACAAACATAGCAGTGAATTTATTTTAAACAGCAGTTTAGTTATCTTGTGGCTGAAATGTGTCTTACTATGCTACACAATTCAATTATGTAACTTCATACTTTACTGCAATGTTATTAAAAATACAGTGTGAATACAGCGGTGATTTGCACCAATGCAAATTATTTTGAAATTTAGGCTATAGGCTATCATACCAGTGTTACTACATAGCGTAGGACAATCATTTAAAAACGTTACTAATATTACTGCAAAAAAAGAAGGCAACAGCTGAATGCAGCGCAAATGACTTTTGAGAAATGTTAGCTAGATGGAGTATATGGGACTAGACGGCCGTTATAAGCCACCAGACTATGTTGACCTTACAGAGGAGTTGCTGGTCTACCGCTGCCTCGATCGGTTAGCTTGTTTTGTGTTATTGTGTGACTTTGGTGTTTTAAATGGTTAGTTTGGATCAGAACTAACCATTTACCACAACACAAAAGTCACACAATATTCTTTAAAAGACCGAAGTAACCTGGCAACGGTAAAATTAATATTTTTGTCAGTAGAGTCTGGCTCTTTAAAGAGAGCGATATTCCTGGTTAAACCATCTTTAACGTCATTTCAAATGCATCCAATTCTAGTGTTACCTCTTGTTCCTTGGGCCCCTTCGAGTGAACGGGCGAAGGTTGTAGATAGGGGCTGCTGCGGGGGGCATCTGTGAAGTTGAAGGTGTGTTCCTCTCTGTATTAACGCTGAGAAGGGGCGCTGTTGGACCACTTTGGTTAAAGTTAGCCTGATGAACGGGAACTGCCTGGCCTGTGAGGCTCATCCCTGCATTCGGTCTTCCACGATGAAAAAGTGAATACATCTCTTCATCCGTAGAACGGTATTGAATACGGTTACTAGTGCTATTTTGGCCCGTGGTACACGCATTGGCCAGGGTGTTAATTATTTCCTCATTATTGAGGATTGCTGACACTAGATTTCGTGCTGTCTCACTCATAGTTACACACGTCTTGCAGCAACAACATATGTACGGATAATGACTTAAAACACAAGATGGCAGCATGACCTTGATGACGTCAGATTTCATTCCATATATTCAGAATTCATTCCATATTCTCGGAGTTTCATTCCATATATTCAGGATTTTATTCCATATTCTCAGTTTCATTCCATATATTCAGAGTTCATTCAATATATTCAGGATTTCATTCCATATTCTCAGAGTTTCATTCCATATATTCATAATTCATTCCATATATTCAGGATTTCATTCCATATTCTCAGAGTTGCATTCAATATATTCAGAATTCATTCCATATTCTCAGAGTTTCATTCCATATATTCAGGATTTCATTCCATATTCTCAGAGTTGCATTCGATATATTCAGGATTTCATTCCATATTCTCAGAGTTTCATTCCATATATTCATAATTCATTCCATATATTCAGGATTTCATTCCATATTCTCAGAGTTGCATTCAATATATTCAGAATTCATTCCATATTCTCAGAGTTTCATTCCATATATTCAGGATTTCATTCCATATTCTCAGAGTTGCATTCAATATATTCAGAATTCATTCCATATTCTCAGAGTTTCATTCCATATATTCAGAATTCATTCCATATTCTCAGAGTTTCATTCCATATATTCAGGATTTCATTCCATATTCTCAGAGTTGCATTCAATATATTCAGAATTCATTCCATATTCTCAGAGTTTCATTCCATATATTCAGGATTTCATTCCATATTCTCAGAGTTGCATTCAATATATTCAGAATTCATTCCATATTCTCAGAGTTTCATTCCATATATTCAGGATTTCATTCCATATATTCAGAGTTCATTCCATATATTCAGAATTCATTCAATATATTCAGGATTCATTCCATATTCTCAGAGTTTCATTCCATATATTCAGGATTTCATTCCATATATTCAGGATTCATTCCATATATTCAGAATTCATTCCATATTCTCAGAGTTTCATTCCATATATTGAGGATTTCATTCCATATATTCAGAGTTCATTCCATCTGACGTCATCACGGCGCTGCTGCCGTCTTGTGTTTTAGGTCATTATCCGTACAGCTCTTGGTGCTGCTAGATGTGTGTGTCACTATGAGCGAGTCAGCATGAAATCTAGTATCAGTAATCCTAAATAATGAGGAGATAATGAACACCCTGGTGAATATGTGTAGCATAGGCCAAAATAATACTGGTAAACATATTCAACACCGTTCTACAGATGAAGAGTTTATTCACTTTTGCATCATGGAAGAGTAATGCGGAACTGAACTAGTTCACTAAAGTTGGAAAAATATTGACAGATTTAAACTTCCCGGATCAATAACTCATAAACGAAATGTAGTTAAAGCACCAACGAGGGCTCTTTTCTAACCGTAGTGAGGTAGACAACCAGCTACAAGCTCATTTTAATCACTACGAGCCTTTAGTCCATGGTCTGTATGCGGGCCCGCTGTGAGACGAGTGGTCAGGGACCGTCTACGAAGTGCAACGCCGAAAAGAGTTGCTACAAAAATATTCAATAACTCCACTATTATACAGTGTAGTGATACCAAAATCACTTCACACATCACCACTGGTCTCTTCCTGGATATAGTACAACGCTTAATTTGGAAAAATGTGCTTTTGCATAATTTTGGTGTATTTATAATGGGAAAAATATTCAATGCACTTCGTAGACGGTCCCTGACCACTCGTCTCACAGCCGGCCGTGCATACAGACCATGGATGTATTTGTTATGTGTCCTGCTCAGAGGACGGCTCATTATGATTAATATAATGACCTAAAACACAAGACAGCAGCAGCGCCGTGATGACGTCAGATTTCATTCCATATTCTCAGAGTTTCATTCAATATATTCAGGGTTCATTCAATATATTCAGGATTTCATTCAATATTCTCAGAGTTTCATTCCGTATATTCAGAATTTCATTCCATATATTCAGAATTCATTCCATATATTCAGATTTCATTCAATATATTCAGAATTCATTCCATATTCTCAGAGTTTCATTCAATATATTCAGGATTTCATTCAATATTCTCAGAGTTTCATTCCATATATTCAGAGTTCATTCAATATATTCAGGATTTCATTCCATATATTCAAAGTTCATTCAATATATTCAGAGTTTCATTCAATATATTCAGGATTTCATTCCATATTCTCAGAGTTTCATTCCATATATTCAGAGTTCATTCAATATATTCAGGATTTCATTCCATATTCTCAAATTTCACATTATATATATAATAATTTCCTGAACGGCTTGCCATAATGTGTATATATGTATATATATATGTATATATATGTATATATACATATATATATACATATATATATACACGTGTGTATATATATATATATATATATATATATATATATATATACGTATATATATATATACAGTGCCGTGAAAAAGTATTTGCCCCCTTCCTGATTTCTTACTTTTTTGCATATTTGTCACACTTAAATGTTTCAGATCATCAAACAAATTTTAATGTAAGACAAAGATAACCCAAGTAAACACAAAATGCAGTTTTTAAATGATGATTTCATTTATTAGGGGAAAAAAGATATCCAAACCTACCTGGCCCTATGTGGAAAAAGTAATTGCCCCCTAAACCTAATAACTGGTTGCGCCACCCTTGGCGGCAATAACTGAAATCAAGCGTTTGCGATAACTGGCAATGAGTCTTTCACATCGCTGTGGAGGAATTTTGGCCCACTCGTCTTTGCAGAATTGTTTTAATTCAGCCACACTGGAGGGTTTTCTAGCATGAACGGCCTGTTTAAGGTCATGCCACAGCATCTCAATCGGATTTAAGTCCGGACTTTGACTAGGCCACTCCAAAACCTTCATTTTGTTTTTTTTAAGCCATTCAGAGGTGGACTTGCTGGTGTGCTTCGGATCATTGTCCTGCTGCATAACCCAATTGCGCTTGAGCTTGAGGTCACGAACTGATGGCCGGACATTCTCCTTCAGGATTTTCTGGTAGAGAGCAGAATTCATGGTTCCATCAATTATGGCAAGTCGTCCAGGTCCTGAAGCAGCAAAGCAGCCCCAGACCATCACACTACCACCACCATGTTTGACTGTTGGTATGATGTTCTTTTTATGAAATGCTGTGTTAGATTTACGCCAGATGTAACGGGAAGCACACCTTCCGAAAAGTTCAACTTTTGCCTCATTAGTCCACAGAATATTTCTCCAAAAGTCTTGGGGATCATCAAGATGATTTTTGGCAAAAGTGAGACGAGCCTTTGTGTTCTTTTTGGTCAGCAGTGGTTTTCGCCTTGGAACTCTCCCATGGATGCCATTTTTGCCCGGTCTCTTTCTTATTGTTGAATCGTGAACACTGACCTTAATTGAGGCAAGTGAGGCCTGCAGTTCTTTAGATGTTGTTCTGGGTTCTTTTGTGACCTCCTGGATGAGTCGTCGATGCACTCTTGGAGTAATTTTGGTAGGCCGGCCACTCCTGGGAAGGTTCACCACTGTTCCAAACTTTCTCCATTTGTGGATAATGGCTCTCACTGTAGTTAATGGCTCTCACTGTGGTTTGCTGGAGTCCCAAAGCCTTAGAAATGGCTTTGTAACCCTTTCCAGACTGATAGATGTCAATGACTTTTTTTCTCATCTGTTCTTGAATTTCTTTCGATCGCGGCATGATGTGCTGCTTTTTGAGATCTTTTAGCCAACTTAACTTTGACAGACAGGTTCTATTTAAGGGTTTTCTTGATTTAACAGGTCTGGCAGTAATCAGGCCTGGGTGTGGCTAGGGAAATTGAACTCAGCTTTCCAAAACATGTGGTTGATCACAGTTAATTCATGATTTAACAAGGGGGGGCAATTACTTTTTCACATAGGGCCAGGTAGGTTTGGATATCCTTTTTCCCTTAATAAATGAAATCATTATTTAAAAACTGCATTTTGTGTTTACTTGGGTTATCTTTGTCTTACATTAAAATTTGTTTAATGATCTGAAACATTTAAGTGTGTCAAATATGCAAAAAAATAAGAAATCAGGAAGGGGGCAAATACTTTTTCACGGCACTGTATATATATACGTATATATATATGTGTATATATATATATATGTGTATATATATATATGTGTATGTATATATATATGTATATATGTATATATATATATATACACACACACATATAAACTGGAAAAACAAAGTTCGGAAACTTGTGTTTGGTGGATTATTTCTCTGTTGTTTCAATGCTAATGGTCATTGTATTTTACATCGTTGGAAAGCCTGTTTATTTACCTTCGCAATGATGTCCCACTTGTAAGGATCATGCATTTGTGGGATGAGCAGCACAGCTGATTATGTGGGTAGCGCCCAAGAAAAATTTGCCAAAATGCTCTAAACAGTGTATTCTCATAAGGCTACCAGGAAGCCTGCAATGACTGCCCTTCACCGTCAGGCCCGTTTGCGCTGGTGTCGACAACACAGACAATGGAACCTGAACATGTGGGGGAATGTCATGTTCAGTGATGAGTCCAGGTTCTGTCTGCCAAAGTTGGATGGCAGGTTCAAAGTATGGAGACGACGCGGAGAACGCTATGCTGATTGTAGCACCGATGGAGTAACAGCTTTTTGGTGGGGCTGTGTCATGGTGTGGGGCGGCATCTCCCTCACTGGCAAAACGAGGCTTGTCATCATTGAAGGCCATCTCAATGCAGTGAGATATCGGGATGAGATTCTGCAGCCAGTGGCGATCCCATATCTCCACAATCTGGGACCTAACTTCATCCTCCAAGATGACAACGCTCGCCCCCACAGAGCCAGGGTTATCACAGACTACCTCCACTATGTGGGAGTAGAGAGAATGGAACGGCCTGCCAAGAGTCCACACCTCAACCCAATTCAACATGTGGGATCAGGTTGGGCGTGCTGTACGTGTTAGAGTGACCAACACAACCTCGTTGGCTGACCTGCAACGAATCCTGGTTGAGGAATGGAACGCCGTCCCACAGCAACGTGTGACCAGGTTGGTGACCAGCATGAGGAGGAGGTGCCAGGCTGTTGTGGCTGCGTATGGATCTTCCACTAATACTGAGGCTCCTGACGGTGTATTTTATGAATAAAGTGTAAAATAGCCAATATGTCTTGTTTGTTCCTTGTTACTGAGAGAGAGTTTAATCATCCAATCCACCAAACAACTCAACACAAGAGTCAATACCAACAGGAGAATACACTGTTTACCATTGACGAAGCATTTTGGCAAATTTTTCTTGGGCGCTACCCACATAATCAGCTGTGCTGCTCATCCCACAAATGCATGATCCTTACAAGTGGGACATCATTGCGAAGGTAAATAAACAGGCTTTACAACGATGTAAAATACAATGACCATTAGCATTGTAACAACAGAGAAATAATCGACCAAACACAAGTTTCCGAACTTTGTTTTTCCAGTATATATATACACACATACGTGGAACGTCACCTCTCTGTGGGGGAAGGAGCCGGAGATTGTGCGGGAGGTGGAGCACTATCAGTTAGATCTGGTGGGGCTTACCTCTATGCACAGCCTTGGTTCTGGAACCGTACTCCTGGATTGGGGTTGGACTCTATTCTTCTCTGGAGTTGCCCATGGTGTGAGGCACCGGGCGGTTGAGGGGATACTTACAAATCCCCGGCTGAGTGACGCTATGTTGGAGTATACCCTGGTGGACGAGAGGGTCGCCTCCCTACGCCTTCGGATTATAGGGGGGAAAACTCTGACTGTTGTCTGTGCATATGCACCGAACAGCAGTTCGGAGTATTCGGCCTTCTTGGAGACCCTGAATGGAGTCCTGTATGGGGCTCCAGTAGGGGACTCCATAGTTCTGCTGGGAGACTTCAACGCGCACGTGGGCAACGATGGAGGCACCTGGCGAGATGTGAAGGAGTTCAAGTACCTCAGGGTCTTGTTTGCGAAGGATAATAGAACGTGAGATTGGCCGGAGAATCGGAGCAGCGGGGGGGGGCGTATCGCATTCGCTTTACCGCACTGTTGTGATGAAACGAGAGCTGAGCCGGAAGGCAGAGCTCTCAATCTACCGGTCAATCGTCATTCCTACTCTCACCTATGGTCAAGAGGGCTGGGTCATGACTGAAAGAGCTAGATCGCGGGTACAAGCGGCCAAAATGGATTTCCTCAAGAGGGTGGCTGGTGTCTCCCTTAGAAATAGGGTGAGAAGCTCAGTCATCCGTGAGGGACTCGGAGTAGAGCTGCTACTCCTTTGCGCTGAAAGGAGCATGCTGAGGTGGTTTGGACATCTAGTAAGGATTCCCCCTGGGCGCCTCCCTAGGGAGGTGTTCCAGGCACGACCAGCTTGGAACACCTTAGTCCACCAGGACTAGGTGGAGAAATTATATCTCCATACTGGCCTGGGAACGCCTCGGGATCCCCCAGTCAGAGCTGGTTAATGTGACCCGGGGAAAGGGAAGTTTGGGGTCCCCTGCTGGAGCTGTTGCCCCCGGGACCCGACCCCAGATAAGCAGTTAAAGATGAAATGATATATATATTATTGGAAATCAATTAACAACACAAAACAATGACAAATATTGTCCAGAAACCCTCACAGGTACTGCATTTAGCATAACAAATATGCTCAAATCATAACATGGCAAACTGCAGCCCAACAGGCAACAACAGCTGTCAGTGTGTCAGTGTGCTGACTTGACTATGACTTGCCCCAAACTGCATGTGATTATCATAAAGTGGGCATGTCTGTAAATGGGAGACTCGTGGGTACCCATAGAACCCATTTTCATTCACATATCTGGAGGTCAGAGGTCAAGGGACCCCTTTTAAAATGGCCATGACAGTTTTTCCTCGACAAAATTTAGTGTAAGTTTGGAGCGTTATTTAACCTCCTTTGTGACAAGCTAGTATGACATGGGGTTGGGTTTTGTAGTTTCATATGATGCTTCTCACTCTAGCTTTAAAACTAAGCCCGCTACAACCTCAATAGAATGCGGCTGTGAGCGGGTCGTCCACCAATTGGAAGGTTGGCGGTTTGATCCCCGGCTCCTCCAGTCCGCATGTTGAAGTGTCCTTGGCCAAGTTACTGAACCCCAAATTGGGCGATGCTAACTTCCTGGTTGGCCTACAAAGGTACGTCATCCCTGCAGCACTTTATTTATGCGCCTTCCATGAAATCAGGTTGCACCCTCCGGACCCTAGATTCAGTAAAAGACAAAAAAAATCTTCAACATTTCTTAAAAAAAGATTAATAAAAAAAACAATCCCTGGCACAGACTGCATCATCCTCTAATTACCTGACTCATTTTCTGTTCTGAATAAGCTAGCGGTGTTTTGTTAATTTGGCAGGCGTTCCACTGTCTCATGGCTGTGAACAGAGAGTCTTACTATGTTAATGTAGGATAATTACTTCACAAGGAATGTAACCTGGGGAGAGAGTGAAGGAAATGTTCTTGGCAGGGAGATTGCAACAACAGCAAGGTGTTTACATTTCCTACACTCTTGCACGTGGACTGATACTTCTGTCTTGGACATCTGTGCTATTGTTTGGAGCGAATCTGTGGTTTCTAGTAGGTGAACGGATGACGATGTGAAAATCAATCTGTTCATAATTGGGTACAGAGCAGACATAAATACAGAGAGAATGCTGCCTTGCAGGGGCATGGCATTTGATTATGCAAAACCCCTTTGTGGCAGAGTTTTAGTTTTGGAAATTGGGAGACATTTATTTTCCGACTTTAGTCACGCTGTCATAAACTCAGGGAACGTAAAATCACTTGGATATATCGATTTAGCAGTGAGCAAGAAACATTCTTTCGAGTAAATCTTTTAGTTTGAAGTGAAAAGCGATATTTCTTATCACAGCAACACAGGGTGTTTTAAGGTGAATCTGGTGAAATTGTAACCATGAAAACAACTCCCTTGCAGTTTATTGCTCTGTTGTAAATTCAGTCCGTCTCGTCTCATTCCTCCTTTACTTTTCTCTGACATTTTTTCTCTACAGCAGCTCTACAGGCTGCCATACAATAACCTTATTAGGAAAAAGGAAATCAATGGGATTGAAGAATATATGAGAATCCGTGACGGCTTGTTTTTGCTGTTTAGGTGTGATATCTGTTGTCTCTTACATTTGTGTACTGCTTGGATTTATGTCAGTTGGGGTTCGTGTATGGAGATCTGAATAAGCAAAGGTGTCCCAGAAAGCATAATTGTTGAGGAAACATAGAGTTACACAGATGGACGATTCTTTGGCTCAGAATTGGCAGGAAACACCAAGACTACTATACTGTAATCAATCCGTGCATTGTGTACTGTGTGTTTCCTACCACCTCCGAGTAAGCAAGTTAACCAGATTTATATAGGAATGCCGATACGCACTGTGAGCACAACATAAACGGAAATAATGAAGATAAAACCCTTTTTTTGACACAGGGCCCTTCTTCAAGATATAGAGCCTCAAGATTAGGTAACAGTGTAGGCGTCAGTTGATGGTGTAAATTAGTGACACATATTCCCAAACAAATTTGGGGCAGCTGAATATGAAAATGAAGTAAAAGGGTTGAGCAACTGAGGTAGAAGTAAAGGATTTACAATGTTAAAGTCAGCATTAAAGGTTTAGTCAAAAATGAAACGATTAACTATCGTCAAAGGTGGGTGTGGAAGGATTGATACTGTAACTCACCCTCAAACAAATTTCTTAAAAAAGGAGATGTTGAGTATTAGGGCAGTAGCTATTCCCAAATGTATCCACAAACACTTCTATTAAACTAAATTAAAGTCGTTTCACACCAAGAACGGATTTTTGTCTGAAAAATTCTGTGGGTTCTTATGAATGCTTAAACACCCCCTGCGGAACATTCGTGCGGGGGAAAAATATCCGGACGGCCCTCGAATTTCAGTGCATTTCTGCCTGCGGAATCATATGTTTGACCAATGAAATCCTTTGTACCAAATGATCGCCGTCATACTGCATAGTAATTAGCCATATGCTTTTGTTTGTTTCAGGGAGTGTGTACTTTAAGGGCCTTGGAACAATGTTTTTTTGCGCTTGTTTTTTGGGTAACGGATTTTCGGACAAATGTTTTTTCTAGGTCCAATGGGACATTTTTTTTTTACTATTCTTGTTTTGGAATAACAATGGGCCGTCCACAACACCCAATGTAGGACAAACACCAATAACATTAGTTTAACCAATGTAACAACTAATGTTAAGTATTGTACCAAGTTAAAGGGACTGTTTGTAACTTCTTACATGAATAAATCATTGCGGGTCGGTGTCCCATGCGCGCTCGCGTGTGGCTACACTGTTCAGACTCAGACTCCAACACAAACTACACAGAAGCACCAAAACCTCTTGGTTGTATCTAGTGAAGCCCGTCTGTTAAACAGTGTTGGCCGCGGTCGGAGGACGCGGAGGAGACTGTAGCTTTGGTCTCCAGGACCGGAGTCTCTGCTGTACTCTGCTCCTCTGCCTGCTTGCCTTCACTCACACACCACACACGTTCTCGCTCAGCTTGCTCTACTCTCATGTGCATGCGCGCACACTCCACACTGCAGAAGAGTTAGTTTAGCTCTGAGAATAACTAGTGAATGTACAGTGGACGTTTGTGCAGAAATAACTGCTGCAGCTCCTCCAGACCAACAGAGGTTTCCCGTGTCTTGTGAAGTGATGGGGCTCCGCAGAGAGAAACGTTATCGTCTCCGACCAAAACTCCGGTGTCTCCCCTGTTCCCTCCGGCCGCGGTCGGGAGGCTGAGGCAGGAAAAGCCAACACTAGGATCAGCATTGGTTCATGGAGAGACCTTTGTCTGGTCAGCTAACATTACTGCCAAGCAGCTGAAATATAGAGTGATATTGTGCTTTTAGCTGACGTGTGTCGCCTCACTGTTTTGAGCGATGCTCGTTCATGTCTATGTAGAGCGAGCACAAGCGCGAGCAACAGGACGCTGGTGTCACTGTTAACAAGCAATTTCTGATTCTCACATATAGTCCCTTTAACTAATGTTAAGTATTGTACCAAGTTAACTCTTCCACTGCTAAAAAGTATTCTTAGGTAATATTAGCAATTTAGTAATTTATCTTCAATGTCCACCTTTCCTCCACTATCCAGTCCAACAGATGGAAGCAAGCAGACAGGAGTCCATGAGGAGATGTAAGGGTATATAAGCTAAAGTTTTGCATAAAGTACAGCATGACATCAGAACCGAAAAAGCTCAGTAAAGTTTCTTTTGCAAGAATGAATAAAACCTCGGACACTACAGAAGCAAAAACTGGAGCAGATTGAACACAAATGTTAAAAGCAAACAGAACATCAGGGGGATGCTGCCGCTGGGAGAGAGAAGTCAGACGTAAGAAGTAGCTGAGTTAGACTCTATCTCAGCCTGACAGAAGATTCCCTGTTTAATTTGTTTTTGTGAGATAATACAACAGACTTACATGGTTGGGGTCAGAGTTTTCAGTTCATGGCAATGTGAGTGGATGAAGTGGAAAGAAATGGGTAGCGGCTGTATAGTATGAGAAAGAGGAGCTTAGATTTTAAAATGCTTACGGACCATATAGCACAATGAAACTTGGGAGCTAACGCAGTGAAGCAGGGAAAAAAAGAGATCTGACTTTTCCAATAATCAAGCTTTCTGAAGCAACTCTCAAAATTGATTCTGGTCCAGAGGACATCTCAGCTGGCTAACAGAGGGAAACTCATCACTGGATACAGACTATACTCTCCTCTTGAACACTTGCTTGAGGATCCAATGTCAGCTTGCGCAGGGATAAGCACACTGCAGGCAAAAACTGCTAGTTAGATTATCCCCATGTGGAAATCTGCCTCTTTATTTACGAGTCTGCACGCAATTGTTTGTCTGCGCAGGTTTCTCAGATCTGCAGAACATCAGGACACGCTTGTGTCAAATGTGAAGCAGACAAAAAGGAACATTAAGTCCTTTGTATAAATAAAAGTCTCTGGAATAGACTTGAGGCACGAGCCTGCTGACGATTTTAGTCTTCTATTACTGCGATTTAATGCCGGGCCCATTTTATCTTTTCCGTGTTTGTGTTGCCGGTGGTTGAATTTAAGCTTTAAAAACTCACATCCAGTGAGAGGCTATCCACTGGGATTTAGTGGAATACTTTTTTTTTTTTTTTTTATCCCTCTCAGTGGATTTAATTTTGATAAATCCAAAGTCTGTCTCTGCAGGCCAGAGTCCAGAGGTGGAAACTTCTCCACAACATTTTCTCTATAACATTAGACTTTTAAACTTGAAAATAATGCTGTCAAAGTTCACATGTCTTTAAGGTGTTAAAACATTTTTATTTTTTTTAACGCCACTATTTATTTTGCGCAATCGATTTTCAGGAGGTTGTAGCGGGCTCAGTTTTAAAGCAAGAGTGAAGATACCAGTATCATCGGTACCAACCATGTCATACTAGCTTGTCGCAAAATAGGTTAAATGACGCTCCAAAACTTGCGTTAAATTTGGCCATGGCCATTTTTTAAAGGGGTCCGTTGACCTCTGACCTCAAGATATGTGAATGAAAATGGGTCCTATGGGTACCCACGAATCATGTGTTATGATTTGAGCATATTTTTATGCTAAATGCAGTACCTGTGAGGGTTTCTGGACAATATTTGTCATTGTTTTGTGTTAATTGATTTCCAATAATAAATATATACATATATTTGCATAAAGCAGCATATTTGCCCACTCCCATGTTGATAAAGAGTATTAAATACTTGATAAATCTCCCTTTAAGGTACATTTTTAATAGATAAAAATTGTGCGATTCATTTTAGATTAGTCGCGACTACGGACAATCATGCGATTAATCGATTGACAGCCCTAATTTTAAGGTATTGTCTGTCAATGATTCGTATGAACTATGGAAGTTTGCAACTGATATTAAAGGAATACTTGAACCACAAAATGAAAATTTGTATATCAATTACTCACCACGTGTTACCTTGAATTCTTGAAGAAAACTTTGCCTCCACAGCGAACAAAGAATACAAAAACTAAGAAAAGTATTGATGAATTGAAGTAAATGGGGGGCGCGTTTAATAACAAGCAAAGCTATATAAAAAAATCAGTTTACAAACTCTTAGGTATTAGTATTTAATATTTTTTATCAACATGGGAGTGAGCAAATATGTTGCTTTATGCAAATGTATGTATGAAATAAAATAATCAACCAAAAAACAATGGCGAATATTGTCCAGAAATCCTCACAGGTACTGTATTTAGTATAAAAAAAATATGCCCAAATCATAACATGGCAAACTGCAGCCCAACAGGCAACAACAGCTGTCAGTGTGTCAGTGTGCTGACTTGACTATGACTTGCCCTAAACTGCATGTGATTATCATAAAGTGGGCATGTCTGTAAAGGGGTGACTCGTGGGTACCCATAGAACCCATTTACATTCACATATCTGGAGGTCAGAGGTCAAGGTACCCCTTTTGACGCTACAACCTAAAAATCGCAAGTTGCATTAATGCGTCAAAGAAATAAGTGGCGTTAAAATGAATTTCCATTAACACGTTAACTTTGCCAGCCCTACTTCAAATATATTTGACATAAAAAAAAATTGTCAATCAATAGAAATCAATAGAAAACAATCCTCATATCACATAGTCCCCAAGTCTTGTTTTCTTTGTAGGAAACTAATTTTGCCAAACAGCTCAAATGCACAAATTTAATTATCGTACTTGCTCTCCACATTTTACACATCACTGTCTGGCTGAACGCTAATCCTTTGCCCCAACAGACCCACGTCAGACCTTTATCTGCAACACCCAAGATAATCCTCCAGCACACACACACACACACACACACACACACACACACACTCACACTCACACTCACACACACAGACACAGAGCCATCATCTTCTTTCTCTTTATTTCTTGGAACTTGTTTTTGGTGCGGCGTCTGAGTGAGCTCCATCAAAGTGTTTTTTTGGTATTCAGTGACAGCGATCGGCGGGTGGACGGGAGACAGGCCGTGGTCGGTGTACCGGAACGGTGTGGACTCAACCTCTGCAGAAAGCATCCCCGCAAGCCCTTCTTAACCTGCTCTATCACCACACACAGGAATGAGTCCAATTGGATGAGAGGTGTCGGAGCGTGTCGGCTGTAAGGGCATCATGTGCTGCAGGCTCGACATGGAGAGATGGCACGGGGAGAAATTTAAGAGAAAAATGCTCTCTACCTTCCTCTTCGGTGCCTTCCTGCTAACCCACTCGCCTGTTACTTTTATCATCAGCGTAGCACTCGCTGTGTGTTTATCTGAGAGAAAACAGAAAATTGGGTTTTGAGTTTAAAGCAGAAAAGCAGCACAAGCAAGACTTTCTGTCTTTGAAATGAACATGCTGTGTCTCCGTAACGAGGGGGAGTAGTCTGCAGGGACTCGTGGATCCTCTCAGGGTCAGCTCAGCTCCCTTCGTCATCGATGAATGCGCTCTTCTGGAATTAGAACTGTCTCTTCCTCGCTCCCTTGTGTGTAGTGCCTTTCCTACTCGTCTCCTGAAAAAGCCTCAGTCACATCCCTCAGGCTGGCCGACAGCACTTGTGGTGCTCTTTTCAGCGCAACAAGTATGAATATCCTCTGCGGAGTTGCAGTCGAGATGAATTCCGTCAAGCAATCGAGTCAATCGATGTGGTCCGGGGAGCCGTGGTGAAGAGGCACCACAGCTTGTTTAACCAGTGAGAGTTACTTGATGCAGTTTTTAGTACTGATGAACAGGAAATGGCATTGCTTTTTTTTTTTCTTTAACATTTCCACAAAATGAAGTGGCAATCCTCAGATTCCCTAATTGAACGTGTTTACATTCATACCTCGAAGTGATGATTGGTGTAGTCGCTGCATGTCTTATTAGAACACACCTTGAACAACTTGGCTTGCTAATTAACTGTCTGGTTGTAAACAGACTCATTACTGTCAGTCATGCTGAAGGAATTGTGTTAATCAACTGTTAAAATGTCTTAAAGGTTCATTAAAGCTGCAGTCAGTCGGCTGATGTGTCCATGCATAGCTGGCACTGCTAGGCCAAAACTCTTTGGACTTAATGTCTGCTGTCTATGTTGTTCTATGTGGTCATGTGGTTTCTGGCTACTTCGAGGTCCTTTGTCTGTAATATGACAATAGCTACGCTGTCATGTTTTGATGTGGATGGCCTGTGGTTCACCACAGAGGAGTCGTGAGTCTTTAGTTTGAATGGCGAGAGAAATTTGAATTGAGGAAGATGCAGAGAGTGGATGGCAGTATTACAGTAGTATCATAGTATAAAAGTACAACAGATGAAAAAAGAAGTGGTCTTGCCACACCGGTCGCCCCCTCAGGTTAGAGAAGTAGGCTTGTGACAGGAAGTTTGTGGTTCGTTATTGTTATTATTTTATTTAGTTGGCCAGTTCTCAAGACTCTTGAGCAAGGCTCTGAACCACCAGTTGCCATCAGATCAGACTGTGGTTGTACTTAGAAAAATGCATTGAGGTTTTCCTGTATCAATTGATGGAAATGCTGTATTTTGCTTTGACTTATTTTGGTATCGTAAGAAGCTTTGGTGTTGTGACCTTGGTTCTCTGAGTGAAGAAACTATCTCTCCACTCCGTTACATATTGCATCCTGTGTATAAGGGGAATGATCCGCCTCCTGTCAGGGTACATGGATACTACACACCAGATTATCCAGCCATGCCCGTACACGTTTTATCGTGGAGTCACTGATCAGAACCCGTCTCCGAGTAGGCCTGGAAGATGGAGAGATCCAAGGTTTCAATGTAACCATGTGTTCTCTATGGCAGTTGTTCTCAACCAGGGGTCCAGGGACCACCAAGGGGTTCTTGAGGCAGTTCAAGAGAGTCCCCAGAAAAATGGGAAATAGTTTACATTATCCATTTAATTCACAATAGAAGTGAGCCCAATGTAAGAGGCATAACAGTGACTATTCTGATCTTGGGTTTTACTTGTGTTTTCGTGAGCTTAGAATGAACCCTTCATATCTAAATAGGGAACGGGTCCTCTTCATGGAATCCGCCATGATGCACCGCCATGTTTCCAAACACTGGCTCTAGAGAGAGACTTTCAGGAGGGGGAATTAATTTGGTTGCAATCTGCAACCTCACCGCTAGATGGTACTAAATCCTACACAATGCTCCTTTTAATAAGCTTCTTTTCTGTTTGGCATGTCGACTGGTGTTCTGCAAGCCACATATTATTATTAATTGTCTTTCTTTTTTGGGACGAGAGGGGAGGGACGTCCCGCTGTTAGCCACTGAGTGCGTTAGCTGGCGTCTGGTGACTGCAAGCGATACGCTTCAGGGGCATTCCAGCATCTAACCACTTTGGGCTTATCCCTTCACCAGCAACTCAACTTTTGTGGGTCAAAAGTTGAGTTGTCTAAACTGCTGTTATCCAACTTTCAACGTCTCGATTTGTACGGTCTAGTGCTGCATCCACATTGCTTTATTCATGCTCACTGACTCCACGACATACATTTGCTGAAATTAGAAATTGATTTTGTCTTTGCTTAATCTAAACATAGGAAAAGCTGGAAGGAGGTTCCAGCAGGACCAGTATTGACGCTTGTGCATGTGTGTGTTTGAGAGAGAGAGAGGGGGAAGATGGAAGAACGGATTAAGAGAGAGACGCAACATATGTGTGTGTGTGTGTGTGTGTGTGTGTGTGTGTGTGTGTGTGTGTGTGTGTGTGTGTGTGTGTGTGAGTGAATGAAACAGAAAGGAGTAGAGAGAGGTGATGAGCTGGTGAAAGGTTAATGGCAGAGCAGCAGAGACACAATTGATCCCTCATAATCTTCAATATGCTGAGTGGAACCCAATTTCAGCACAGTGACGAGGCTATTTCTGCAGTCAAGCCCCAGAGGGAAGACTTGTGGGGGGGGGTGGGCTGTATGTGAGGCTGTTTGTCATGTTGATGTCTGGTACTGAATGTAACCTTGTGAAGTATGGAAGACCTTAAATCTTTTTTATACCCATACACACAAAAGTACACACACACACACACACACACACACAAACACACACTTCTAAGAGTGTGTTCACTCCTTAAAGAGACTGAGTTACAACAGATTTGTGGTATATTGCGCTCCCAAGTCACACAAATCTTCAGCTATGAGTGGAAATTATTTGTTTTCCAGCATTATTAGAGATCTGAATTTTAGTTAGCAATATATAATGAAAATAAATGCACTACTTAGATTGTCATTTTTTTTTTTTTTTTGCTTAAGTATTTCATTTATGGTGCAAAAACATTGTTCCACCAGCTACATACTGCAGCTGTACTATCTCCTCCATCTGTTCACCTTATTGGGGAATGTGTGTAATGCCAGAGAAGGACAGAGGTAACATGAAGGAAGGAGATAACGGGAAGGAGCTGTTAAAGCCTAACACACTCGTTTGGAGACACCTCCCTAGGGAGGCGCCCAGGGGGGATCCTTACTAGATGCCTGAACCACCTCATCTGGCTCCTTTCAACTCAAAGGAGTAGCTGCTCTACTCCAAGTCCCTCACGGATGACTGAGCTTCTCACCCTATTTCTAAGGGAGACACCAGCCACCCTCCTGAGAAAACCCATTTTGGCCGTTTGTATTTTTGGCTCACACACCCTTGTGGTGGGAACACTACGGTGAGCATAGTATGTCAAAAAAAAAGTCATAGTATAGTATGTCGAAAAAAACGTCATAGTAGTATGTCAATTTTTTTTTTAAAAAGTCATAGTATAGTATATCGAAATAAACGACATAGTATAGAATGTCAAAAAAATGTAAAAAGTCATAGTATAGTATGTCAAAAAAAAAGTCATAGTATGTCAAAAATTAAAAAAAAAAATAGCATAGTATGTCAAAATAAAACTCATAGTATAGTATGTTGAATTCTTTTTAAAAAGTCATAGTATAGTATGTCGAAAAATGTAAAAAAAGTCATGATATAGTATGTCAAAAAAGTCATAGTATACTATGTCGAAAAATTAAACAAAAGTCATAGTATACTATACCGAAAAAAAAGTCATAGTATAGTATGTCGAAAAATTAAACAAAAGTCATAGTATACTATGCCGAAAAAAAAAGTCATAGTATAGTATGTTGAAAAAAAAAAAAGTCATAGATTAGTATGTCGAAATAAAAGTCATGGTATAGTATGTTGAAAAATTTAAAAAAGGCATAGTATAGTATGTCGAAAAAAAAGTCATGGTATAGTATGTCAAAAAAAGTCATAGTATACTATGTCAAAAAAAAGTCATAGTATAGTATGTTGAAAAAAAAAAAGTCATAGATTAGTATGTCGAAATAAAAGTCATGGTATAGTATGTTGAAAAATTTAAAAAAGGCATAGTATAGTATGTCAAAAAAAAAGTCATGGTATAGTATGTCAAAAAAAGTCATAGTATACTATGTCAAAATAAAGTCATAGTATACTATGTCGACATTTTTTTAGAAAAGTCATAGTATAGTGTGTCGAAAAAAAATGTCATAGTATAGTATGTCGATAAAAAAGTGATAGTATAGCATGTCGAAAAATTAAACAAAAGTCATAGTATACTATGCCGAAAAAAAGTCATAGTATAGTATGTCGAAACAAAAGTCATAGTTTAGAATGTCGAAAGAAAGTCATAGTATAGTATGTCGATATTTTTTTAGAAGTCATAGTATAGTGTGTCGAAAAAAAATGTCATAGTATAGAATGTCGAAAAATGTAAAAAACGTCATGGTATAGTTAGTCCAAAAATTTAAAAAAAGTCATAGTATAGTATGTCCAAAAAAAGTCATAGTATAGTATGTCGAGAAAAACGTCATATGTTAAAAAAATCTAACAAAGTCATAGTATAGTATGTCGATAAAAAAGTCATCGTATAGTATGTCGAAAAAACATCATAGTATACTATGTAAAAAAAAAAAGTCATAGTCTACTATGTCGACATTTTTTTAGAAAAGTCATAGTATAGTGTGTCGAAAAAAGTCATAGTATAGTATGTCGAAAAATGTAACAAAAGTCATAGTATACTATGCTGAAAAAAAGTCATAGTATATTATGTTGAAAATTTAAAAAATAATAATAGTATAGTACAGTATGTCAAAAAAAAGTCCTGGTATAGTATGTCGAAAAAAAGTCATATGTCGAAAAAAAAGTCATAGTATAGTATGTCGAAAAAAAAGTCATAGTATAGTATGTAAAAAAAAGTATAAAAAAAAGTCATAGTATAGTATGTCCAAAAAAACGTCATAGTATAGTATGTCGAAAAATGTAAAAAAAGTCATGATATAGTATGTCAAAAAAGTCATAGTATACTATGTCGACATTTTTTTAGAAAAGTCATAGTATAGTATGTTGAAAAAAATGTCATAGTATAGTATGTCGAATTTTTTTTTAAAACTTCATAGTATAGTATGTCGAAAAAAAAAGTCATAGTATTGTATGTCGAAATTTTTTTTAAAACGTCATAGTATAGTATGTTGATAAAAAAGTCATAGTATAGTATGTCGAAAAAAAGGTCATAGTTTAGTATGTCGAAAAAAGTAAAAAAAAAAAAGGTCATAGTATAGTATGTCAAAAAAAGTCCAGCACAGTGAATCTTTTATTTGTCTACAATAGAGCTACTACAGTAAAGCCCTTCTGACGACAGCCTAACAACACCTCTCACACAATATACAGACGGGTGACAAATTAAAGGAAGGACATGAATTAATGAGTAAATCAATTTCCAACTTTTCAAGTGCTCACTGAATTCTTTGATGAGTATGAACATGATGTGAATCATATGCTATGGCCCTCACAGTCACCAGATCTCAACCCAAATGAACACTTCCACTGATTTTGGACTGATGTTGAAAGAGAAACTGAGCAAATAATGAACTGTGGTGGATAGCTGTGAGAGATATGACAGCAAGTGTAGAATAGAAATATGAAATATGTGTCCAGTTTTGACATGACAGCTATCCCTCTCCTGTCCTCAGTAGGACAACCCCAGTTCAAGCGAGAACACTAGGCCAAATCACACAATTCCATCTAATTGGATTGATTTTTCTCCTTCATGCAGGACAAAATCTTTTATAACCAAATCTGGGTGTACCTACCCAGTCTAATAATATATGAGGTACACACTGATATCTAATCTGTTTGGACTGTCAAAGCTACTTAATGCAAACTCAGTTTAATTGTATAAGCCACCAGTCTCCTTCAACTGCCGCAGCACAATGCAGACTGTTTACTTTATTGATGGAAAACTGCATTAAAAGTTTAACTTGGCCAAACAGAAAGCACTGGCAGCAGTTTGTCTGCCATCTGCTGAATATCAGAGAGTTTTGTACAACCAAGCGAGTCTCAGCCTCTGTGAGAGTGTCATTTAATAATGAACATTAGCAGGTCATCTTTCATTAAAGTGGTCTGAATGAAATAATGACTGGAATTTAAAATTAAGTGGTGGGCACACTACTGTCAGGAGCGCGTGGCGGCTGCCTCGCGTGGCGGCTGCGTCGCGCATCGGCTGTGTTTCTGCTGCTGCTGTCAGCCCTTTCTTTCTGCATAGAGCTTGCCTTTTAATGACCATTAAACTTCGTGATAAATATAATTTATATTTATTTTAGACAGAGAAAGGTTCAGAAACGTGTGGTAATTAGTAAATAATAGTAATAATCCACAATTAAAACTCCGTACTATATTCATTCATGGAACTCTCCAAGTCACTCTGTGTTCTAGAACACTGTCCGGCACATATTTCAGAATAAAAGCCTCCTGTTAACAAATGAAGGAATTCTGTGCAAAGAAAAAACGCTTGAGGGCTTTTATTTCGAAATGAAAGCAGGAAGCGTTGATTTAAACCACATACTTTATCAATTCATGCAGCTGTCCAAGCCACTGCGTGTTCCACAGCACTGACTGCTCATATTTCAGAATAAAAGCCTCGTGTTAACAAATGAAGGGATTCTGTCTATAGAAAAAAAACGCCTGAGGGCTTTTATTTTGAAATGAAAGCAGGAAGTGTTGATTTAAAAATAAGACTTTACTTTTTTTCATCTCCGTAACATATTCTACAGATAGAGATCGAAACTGTAGTAAAGTCTTGCTGGTATGATGTTCATATACAGTCACTAGATCACTTTCACTGTCTGTGACATATTCTACAGATGACTAGACATGGAAACTGTAGTAATCTTGCTAGTATGATGATAATATACTGTCAATAGATCACCTTCCCTGTCTGTTGCTGCTGAGAGACGCAGCTGAGACGCGAGCGGCTCGCGTGAAAAATAGGCGAGCCCTCTATTCTATAAAATAGACGCGTGTCTCATGCGGGCAAGATTTGACTTCAAGATATGTGAATGTAAATGGGTTCTATGGGTACCCACGAGTCTCCCCTTTACAGACATGCCCACTTTATGATAATCACATGCAGATTGGGGCAAGTCATAGTCAAGTCAGCACACTGACACACTGAGAGCTGTTGTTGTCTGTCGGGCTGCAGTTTGCCATGTTATGATTTGAGCATATTTTTTATGCTAAATGCAGTACCTGTGAGGGTTTCTGGATCAATATCTGTCATTGTTTTGTGTTGTTAATTGATTTCCAGTAATAAATATATACATACATTTGCATAAAGCAGCATATTTGTCCACTCCCATGTTAATAAGAGTATTTAAAACTTGACAAATCTCCTTTTTAAGGTATATTTTGAACAGACAAAAAATGTGCGATTAATCACGATTCACTATGGACAATCATGCGCTTAATCGAGATTAAATATTTTAATCGATTGATAGTAATTAAATGAACTGACCCTCGTATAAACTGTACATATGTAATCTACCTGACTCATACCTCCCCTTCCCCTCCCACACAGGGCTGAATTTCTACACGCCTGCTTGGGAACCTCTTACCTGGTATAATCATCACTCTTATTTTCTATTCATATCCTGCACACTGCTGCCGTCCCTTTTCTCTAGAGGTGTCAAGCTGCCTGTCCTTGCACTTATAAATGTTTTTTTCACACTCAAATATGATACTATTTGCAAGCAAATATATTAAAGCTGAAATACTTTGTTGTGCTCTGCCGTGAAATTAGTCCCTGCATATCAAACAGCGAGTTTTGCTGCTCCACTCACTCAGCATCCTCTAGTCACTGTTATACATTTCCAGTGCATTTTTTGCAATAGAGTTGTGAAGTTGTTTCAGGTTGTAATGGGTTGCAAAAGTCAAGTTTAAGAACATAGACAGTTAAGGTGACCGGCAGTTGAAGCACCTCCAAGGTGTGGATGGCTATGAAACTACTGTTAGAAAATATTTGGTTGTTTAATGAAAAGTCCAAAAATGCCAGCGTGTGTTCATAAAAATGTGAGGAGATAAGTGCAAAAAAAGATTATGTTTTTTTTTTTGTTTTTTTTCAGAGTGAATAGTTCAGAAAGATGCACAGATCTCCCCACGGAGCACGCAGGTCTACAGTCTATCACATATTTTCCTGTTTTATATGCAGAATCAAATAAGACTCAGGTTTACAGATTCACTTTATCTCTGCCCTTAGACTCCACAGAGTCTGACTGAATTATAAACACAGACTGATTTCAGATGGAAGATTCAAACTGCAGCCTCGTGTGGTCCGAGTTGTTTTAATGTGGCTGGTTTTCACCTGCTTCGGGTATCGATAGAGAGAAATACCAGGACTGGTTGGATGCTGAAGGAAACAAAGTTAGAAAAGTTGAGACGGTGGTATTTCACAAAGCTGAAGTGCAGAATAGAGGCTGACATTTTTTCCCGGGATTCCTGTGGGATTCTGATGGGACAGGAAACAAAGTGACAGGCGTGACTGGAGTCATAATAACAACAGGTCAGTTTTTATATATAGCAACACACTTTGAAATTTCAGTTGCTTTCATCGTGTACGATTAGGCTGACTTATTCTTCAAATGACAATTCAACTGCTTTCATCTCTTACATTTCTACTGGAGATGCAACTTCTTTCAGGGCTTACATATCAGCTGACATTTCCGTTGCTTTCATGGTTAAGACCTCAAAGGACATTTCAGATGCTTTCATCTCTTTTCACTTCAACTGACACTTTAACTGCTTCTAGCCCTTTCCCTTCAACTGTTAATTCAACTACATTCAGCTCTTACATACTTTTCGGCAATTACACTTCAACTGATTTCGACTGCTTTCAGCTTCAACACTTCAATTGACACCTAAAGTGCTTTTACTGCACACACTTTAACTGTTTTCCAGCACTTAAACAGACATTTCAGTTGCTTTCATAATTCATCTCTTTTACTTCACCTGACGATTGCTTTCAGCTCTGACTGACCAAACGTTGATTCAACTATTATTAGTGCTAAAATGACAACTCAACGTTTTACGCAGCTTAAGCTGAAATTTTCATGCTTTCAGCAATTACACTACAACTGATTTCAAATGCTTCCAGCTTTAACATTTCAACTGAAACTTCTTTTGCTTTCATCATTTATATGTCAGCTGACTTTTACATTTTTCTTATTTCAGTCATATTAAACTACAACCCCCATCAAATATTTCACATGCAAAGAACTAACATTTTACTGTAAGACATTTTAACTGGTTTTCGGTGTTTGCAAGTGCAATTTTCAGTGCAGGGGACCACACTTATGTTTTCTTTAAAAGCATTTATATGTTCTGGGGAATGTAGGAGTAGAGAGACTGGGTTTAAATATAACAAATTAAAGATCTGAAAGATGTGCAACATTATCCCATCACAGCTCTAAATACCACAATTCACACTGCGATCATGAGCATAGTTCTCTACTTCTCAATGCACACAGTGAAGGTGTTTCTGTAAAGGTGACATGAAATAATTTATGGCACACACCACACCTGGGGTAAATAAGCACATTAATAATTCAATAATGGAGTTCAATCTGTTGGCTATTTAAAAATAGTAGCGTGAAAATGAAGTGTTATGTTTCCTCAGAATATACCAGGCTGGACCTCTAAATATTTCAAACGGCTTGTGCCTGTCTTGCGTGGAAGAAAAGCACTTTAATGCTTATAAAATATTAAGTTGTAGACTACATGAAGCTGTGAACTTATGAAGTCATTGAGTGTTTTACTTTACTAACTGTAATAACTGTTGATTTTACTTGTGCATTTGTTTTCTAGTATAAACATAAAATTGTATTATGACAGTATTAGAAATATGAAATTAATTGTAAAAGAATAAAGTACATAAATCAATATTAAACACAATTATTAACACTAGCACACAATATGAGAATACGCATCAACTACTTTCAGCGCTTGCATTCAAACTGAGATTTTGCATGCTTTCCGCAATGCAGGCTGGTCTCATTCACTGTTTGTTGCTATACCTACCAAAAGTAATGCACTGTCATTTGTATATATCCCACAAAATCAATTACAAATGTAATCGTGAAACAGGAAGTATAAATAGCGGCGTACACCGCAATGGGCGGGTCAAAAAATGAGAACAGACTTTTGCCCAGGAGGCCGGCGTTTGTGTCCCATGTGAAACCAGAAGACAAACTTTGATTTATTTGTCACGTAAGTTACGTACTTCAGCAACGCCAATTTTAAGCCAAACACGATCTTTCCATAAGCCTAACTAAGTAGTTTTCTTGCCTAATCCTAAGGAAGTTGTTTATTGTGGAGGTGGAAGTTTATCTTGAAACGACGGTGTGCATGAAACAAGCTGAAATTGACACGTTGCTGGACATGCGTAGATGTCCAGCAACGAATAGGAGGAATAACTTTCATAATTTTCACAAGATATCATTCAAACCGTCGTATGAGAACACGTCGTGGAATTACACTTCAACTTAAATTATTTCAGTGTGGCAACATCAGCTGACACTTCAACTTCTTTGAGTGCTTTGACTAAAATGGCATCTTCCATACAATATTTCATTTGCCAAAAATGAATATTTAAAGACATTTAACTTCTAAATTGCGTGTGCACCTGAAATTTTGAGCATAAGTAAACAGTGTTTTTTTGAAAATTTTTTACTTAATACATTTTTCTAATCATTTTCTCTGGGGAATGTGGAGTTGAAGGAACGCTTAATTTAGACGAAAGAACAATATGCAACCGTAACACTGCTTGCTCTAAAATACCACAACAATTCATACTACAAGAAACACGGAAACAATGAAACAATGACATGTTTGACCCATATTTGACGTGTATTAAATTGTGATATGTAATGTCGAATGCAGAAACTGGTTTAATCAGGTATTCCCAATCCTTCTCCCATATGTGCAGAGCTTCAGGCACCCAGTCCTCCTGTGTTGGGAGAAGCAGCTGTATGCTTAGCTTGCCTTGTTTTGGCATAGTAAAGACCTTCTCAAATCTCCTTGCTCTGCTCCACCTATTGTAGGCCTCTGCCAAACACTGACTAACACTGGTAAACAAGAATGTCTTGTGCCCATCATCAGTCTTTTGTTTTTTTCATGCACTGTTGTATTGCATCACACATTTCCAACCCTGTTGACGAGGAGGGCGGTTGTTATTTGGAAGCCATCAGCCGTCTTAATTTGGTCTAATGAATCAGATGGATTGTTATTCTGTCTGTTCTCAGGGTTCGGGGGGGGGGGTTAAGTGGTTGGAAATGAGACATCAGGTATAGACAGGAAGCTGTAATCAGACCTATAGCGTTCAAAAAACAAAATGATACATGTGTTTATAATATTCCACTGTGTCTCAGATAACCCGCTATCATCAGCCAAGGAATGTAGAAATGAGAATATAAAAGGACCGAGACGGGTGAGAGGAAAAGCAGCGGGGAGAATGTCATAGGAGATAAAAAAACAAAGAGTGGAAAAAGTGAGAAAGAAGGCACATGTCGGAGAATGAAATTGTGTTTCGAAATTGGTGTTTTCGAGGAAAGCAGTGAGGGTGGAAATGCCGGTCTGGATTGATATATTCACAGACACTCGAAAATTGGCAACGCGTTGAGAGATTTCAGACTACTTCAAAACAAAATTAGAATTTTCAAAATGTAAGTGGTTCCAACTTCTTTTAAATTGTATGAGGCCTCGGAGCATCATCATTCATCAACAGCCAAACCGTGAGATGTTTGAATATTTGTACTTTAGTTCTAGCACTGTTACTGCTGGCAAGAAATCCACATTTACATTGCTAATGCCCAGCACCAGCTTTCATCCCAGTGATTGCTGCTGCTCATTCATATGCAAAGAAAACTGCAGTAGAGACTCCTGTTAAGTTTTTATGCATTGGAACAAGCAGTTGAATGTGTAAATGAATAGACGTGTCATCTCTAGTATCTGTAATTTCTGGAATAGCTATATAGCTGACACAAGTGATTATTTCAAGATCTTACAGAATTTAAATTCTAAGCAGATTTTGTATGGACGAGTCTCGAAGACTCCAAGCTGAAATATCTCAACAAATATTTGATGGATGCCGTAACAGACATTCGTGGTCTCCAGAAGATAAAGCCTACTGATCCTGGTATCCTCTGACACCACAATGAGGTTGTAGGTTTTGAAGAGCAACATTAACACCAGCTGAAAATCTTGTTTTTGCTGACTCCGAGTGGTTTACTTTACTGAAGTGATGTAGACGTGTTCCCTTCGGGTGTGTCAGTACACTGTGACATCACTTCTGGGTGCGGTTAGGCTTACAAGTGCTTTTAAAAGCCTGTTTTTAAGTTACACTGTACATGAAATCTGACAACAATTATTAGATGGTCCCCTCGGGATGCACCGAGGGGATTACATTTGGGTACTCACCGATACCGAGTACCGATTCGAGGACTTCTCTGTGCCCAAAGACCCTCGTTAACAGCCAGCTGGAGGGTGTGAGCGACACACGGCAGGCTGGGGAGTCCTGCATACGAGGAGGTGCGCCGCGACCGGCTCTAGGTCGGCTTGGAAAGGATCGCCGCACCGTGGACAAAGGGCTCGCTGCGCCCTCTCTCCCACCGGGGAGGGACGGGGCCCCCTGCTCCCGGTGCCGACTGTCGACCCAGCGGGGTCGGGCGCACCACCATAAAGTGGTATCGGTGCCGTTGTATCTGAGCCGTTTTGCAAGTAAGAGTACATGAACACAGTATAGATATTGGTATCGGTATCGGTGCATCCCTAGATGGTCCCCTCAGGATGAATTATAATAACTGGTAATCCCTTAACCTTTAGTCTAGTGCCATTGTTAGGTCAAAACAGTGCTAATGGTGTCATTAGCAAATGTTAGCATGCTAAAATGCTAAATAGGGAATTGAAATGTGACGTCACCGACAGCAAGTCGGCCATTTTTGGAGGATAAAGGGTAAGAGTGCCATCCGCTGGCTGTTTACACAAAGGTAGGCTAACTTTATGGGTTTCAAGATACAATTGTGTAGTTGGCATTTGCCTTGTAGATCTGAATGTCCGGTACCCACCTGTTTGTGAATCGGACATCGGTCTCCAAAGATTTACATATTTTGAAATGCTGACACATCAGTGACCGTAATGGGTGGCAAACTGTCAAGGTCCTCCTTATTCGTGAGGATCGATATCATTGACTAACTTTAATTTTGTAATATATGGCCCCTTTGCCTCTGTCAGCTTCTCTTTATATAGGTATTTGTTAGGGATGTATCGGGTCCGATACTGTGCTCATGTACTCGCACTCGCAAAACGGCTCCGATACAACGGCAACGATAACCACTTTACGGCAGCGTGACGTTAACCTCTCGTCACCATCTTCGGGTCCTATCGCACGCGCTCACGTTCCACCTCCCCAACCGTGCGGGTGAGACGGGCCGGTGGTGCGTCCGACCCCGCGTGGCCAGCATCCCGCCTCAGCCGGCGCGCGCCAGCCCTCACTTTCATTGCGCCACGGGGTTTTGCCTGCACCTTCTGACTCGCGTGTGAGTCAGACTCCATGGTCCGTGTTTCAAGAAAGGTCGGCTGGGTTGCCGACATCGCCGCAGACCCCAGGCACCTTTTACGTGGGCCGAGCCCCGCCCTGGGGGCACGACGCGGTTGGGGCGCACTAAGAACAGTGTGCCCCGGTGACTCTTTGGCCCACGGCCCCGTGAAGCACCTTCGCCCTGAGCATTTCAAAGCCGACCTAGAGCCGGTCGCGGCGCACCGCCTCGTATGCAGGACTCCCCAGCGTGCCGTGTGCCGCTCACACCCTCCAGCTGGCTGTTAACGAGGGTCTTTTGGCACAGAGAAGTACTCGTATTGGTACTCGGTATCGGCGAGTACCCAAATGTAAGTACTTGTACTTGGTCTGAAAAAAAGTGGTATCGGTGCATCCCTAGTATTTGCACGTACTTTATACATCTCTGATGATGACTATTGACAGATCATAGATGAACAGACCGTTGACAGAAAGTGACAGTCTACCGTAGCTCAGTACGCTAGCCTTCAAAAATGGCGACATGCCCCAGAATGCTCCGTGATTCCCATTCCCTATTAAGATGGTTCACATGGAAACATAAAACCTGCTCAACATCAGCATATTAGCATCGTCATCGTGAGCATGTTAGCATGCTGATGTTAGCATTTAGCTCAAAGCACTGTACAGCATCGCCAGGAGTAGTTCAAGAAGTTTCTATGAACAAGCGTTTGACACTTTTTTCCCCCGTCACTCTGTGTCTCCATTAGAATCCACTGGAGGTGTTGTGGATCCAAACCGACTAGCTGACGTCCTCTGTGAAGGATCAAAATATAAACTTTTCAGAGCCACATTTCAAGCCTACAGATGGTGAGTAAAGATCTTTGATTTAAGAGTTTTCATCATTTTTGTCTGAGCATGTAAGCTCTTGTGTATTTGTATTTGAATATTCATGGCTGCCTGAGCAGACTGAGAACTTAAAGGTCCCATATTGTTAAAAGTGAGATTTTCATGTCTTTTATATTATAAAGCAGGTTTAAGTGCTTTATAAATACTGTTAAACTATCAAAACGATCAAGATATGGAGGAATACACACAGCCCGTATTCAGAAATTGTGAGTTTGAAACAAGCTGATAGGATTTCTGTCCATTTGTGATGTCACAAATATACAATATTTAGACCATTACACGTTTTTAAACGTAAATATTCTAAATGTGTCCCAGTTTATTTCCTGTTGCAGTGTATGTAAATAAAATCAGCTGACAGGAAGTTAATATGGACCCAAACTGTTGCCTAGCAACGCATTCCGTTGCAATTCCATTGAAATGCACTAAAACGGAGCGTTTCAGACAGAGGGTAAATACAGGTATATTCAGACAGACAGTACGAGGAAAATAAAGTGTTTTTTGAACATTACAGCATGTAAACATGTTCTAGTAGAAACACAAAATACAAGTATGAACCTGAAACTGCGCACCATAGGGGACCTTTAATACAAATTTAAAAGCTAAGGAGAGCAAGAAGAGCGTAGAAAACTGAAATCTTGCAGATTAATTCGGTCCTCAATTACACTCTATCATGATATCACGTTGTGTTCTGTTATATTGGTATATCCTGTTGTAAAGTGAGTGGCATTTAATATGGAAATTATTCAGCATATTTACATAATTGCCGTAGCTCTGTTTTGCCAGTTGTTTAGCATGATGCTAATTTAAATCACCGAGCTGATTTCTTTTTTTAGAGTGCTCGGGTTATTGTTGTCAGTAACACTTATCCCTGACAGAGAGATGGTTACGGAACAGGTCTGCATTTTAATAAGATGTGGTGTGCAGCCCACTGAGACACACACGCACACTAATATAGTTTAGTGTAAGATAAGGCAGTTGGAGGGGACACGTAAAAAAAAAAGTAAATCTATAGAACTCCATAAAAAATATGATAAAAATTTGACCTGCAGTTGAAACATCAGTGAAACCTAACATAACTGTCTGTTAATCAGATTGATACTTACACGTTTTACTTTATGGGTTTATTGTCTCTTAGATATTTAGCAGCAGGGGGCCCTTTAAAATTATAGAAATGTGTCATTATCGCTGTTTAAAGCTGCTTTGTTACTATGTTTACTGCTCACATTATTTTATCAATTTCCAAAGGCAATTGTTTTTGCCTTAGGAGTTCTCCTTGGCTCCTGCTGAGATGTTAGCACTTTCATAATTAGGTAAAATTAATCATTTAATTCATTGTTTTGCATAAAAGTCTGACCAAATATTAACACTTGAAAGAGGATTAACAAAGAAAGAGCCCAGATCAATGCGGATGAGTCATATTTTTTGCCTACCTATCTTTGGTTTGTGTTTGTGAACTCTATGCTCATTTGTATACATGACATTTCTGCAGTGAATCATGTTACCTACTTGTTATAGCACCTCATACTGACCACAAAGCACAAATTAAAGTCGTCGAAGTCAACACGTTAACGCAAAAATCGTTTTAACGCCACTAATTTCAGTAACGTAATCGATCTTTCAGAGGTTTTAACAGGATTAGTTTTAAAACTAGGGTATCATATGAAACTAAAAAAAACTAAGAAATCCATCGGTACAACCATGTCATACTAGCTTGTCGCTAAATAACGCTACAAACTTACGCTAAATTTTGGCGTGGAAAAACTGTCATGGCCATTTTCAAAGGAGTCCCTTGACCTCTGACCTCCAGATATGAGAATGTAAATGGGTTTTATGGGTACCCACGAATCTCCCCTTTACAGGCATGCCCACTTTATGATAATCACATGCAGTTTGGGGCAAGTCATAGTCAAGTCAGCACACTGACACACTGACAGCTGTTGTTGTCTGTTGGGCTGCAGTTTGCCATGTTATGATTTGAGCATATTGTTTTATGCTAAATGCAGTACCTGTGAGGGTTTCTGGACAATATCTGTCATTGTTTTGTGTTGTTAACTGATTTCCAATAATAAATACATACATTTGCATAAAGCAGCATATTAGTCCACTCCCATGTTGATAAGAGTATTAAATAATTGACAAATCTCCCCTTAAGGTACATTTTGAACAGATGAAAAATGTGCGATTCATTTGCGACGAATCACGATTAACTACGGACAATCATGCGATTAATCACGGTTAAATATTTGAATCGATTGACAGCCCCTAGTAATAATGCATTAGTGCCTCGTTACCGTAGATACATTCTCTTCCTTTGAGGTTTGTATGGCCATGTTTCCTGCATTCTTTAACGGTATGCTGATGTCTGTGTTAAAAGCAGACAGGATATTTTTAGGCAGCGACCACATTTGTCTCCTGCTGATACATCTCACAATAACAGAGCAAGAGCTCAAAGTGCAACCAGTGTTACATCATTCTCGCTGCCATACAACTATGCAATTATTATGTAACTGTGCATTAGATAGTTCAAATAAAAAAATAAAGAGAAGATGTATTAATAACATATGGTATTGGCTTGAAGGAGAAGATCCTGTTCCAAATGGAGGAACATGTAGACATCCATCGAGGCATTTTCTTTCCTTTTCTGACACTGATGTGATACACAGCTAAAGCTCTTTAACCTGCTGCTGCTACCAAGCCAATAATTACAGTTGTCAAAAGGTGCAGAAGTTTTAAATCAGTGCATTCTATGTGTTGCCTTCATCAATCTCCAATCATGAAGGAGAACAACAGATTTTGGGATAGGTAGCCTCTTTGTCGATGCTAAATGATGAGAAAAGTTAAAGTAAAGTTATGACTTTATTCTCGTTATATTGTGACTCGTTATATTGTGACTTTTTTCTCGTATTATGACTTTATTCTCGTTATATTACGACTTTTTTCTCGTAAAGTTATGACTATTCTCGTTATACTGCGACTTTTTTCTTGTAAAGATATGACTATTCTCATATTACGATTTTTTTTTCTCATAAAGTTATGACTTTATTCTCGTAATATTACAACTTTTTTCAATATTCTGACTTTATTCTGGAAATCTCAGATTTGTTTCCCTCAATGTGGCCCTAATACTCCGTAGTACATTTGCACTTTGGGCCTCACTGCATTAGACTTATATACTATATACTTAGATTATAAACTGTGTTGCTTTCATCAAATGTTTTGCGGCTCAAGACAGATTTTCTTTTTTTTTCTTCGTAAAATGGCTCTTTTGATAGTAAAGGTTGCTGACACCAGGTGTAGACAATGTCTAGGAATGTGGAGTTGGAGATTGAAATCCGACAGGAAATCTAATAATGTTTTGATCTATCAGGGACTATTTTTCTTCACTGTTTCCACAGGAAGTGACGGTAGTGGCAGTGGGGAGAACCCGTATCTCTGTTCAACGATGCTTTGCTCCTGCTCATGGCACCCCCCACAACGCTAGATGGAAGTATCATACGTGATTGGACCAAGTTTTACCTTTTAAAAGAGTGCGCATCCAGAGGTCTGGTAAGCTCCCTTCTTTTCTAACTCTACAACCCAAGATGTGTACGAGCTTACACCGGTCTGATTTTATGCCAATGGGTTGAACCGGGCGTTTGTCACTGTGACACGTTCTGGCAAATCAAAAAACGACACCAGCGACCGGTGATGGCGTCAGGGCACTAAATCCAGCTTATATTGTGTTAGTGATAAGCAAAATGACCACGTGATAAACATAATATTGGCTGTATTCGAAACCGCATACTATACTCAAATAAAAAAAATAAAAATCAGTATATACTGATTTGGCCAAAATGTAGCATGTAGTATGCAAACAAAAGCGGCTGCCCCGGTAGACTACCGGACGTCTTCCCTTAAAAAATGTAACGTTACGCCATACCGTACAGTGAGCTTTCCCCCGCCGTAGTCGCGTAACGTTACAACAATTTAGAGCCGTAACAATGTCTTTCATCATTTTTAAGTTTTAAGGCATAATTGCTATATATATTTAAATATTTCCTTACAGTGTGGGTCGATCACCCTGTTGTTGATCAGCTCATTTTTAATCGATCTGCGGAGCATTACAGCACGCCATCATAACCACCTGCTGCTTTGCTAGCGTTGTGTGACTAAAATGCTTTTCCCCCTCAGGCCTGGATCCATAATCTCCTTCTGTTTTTAGCAAAGACATATGATCCCCTCGGAATATTACACATTTTCAATCCATCTTTTCTGCGGTTGGTGACTCTTTGTCATCTCTGCTTTGGAGCTTGGCTCTGCTAGACATGTCGTGCTTTCTGTCCCCCTATAGCTGCCCGCTCATCTCTGTGATGAGATTGCACAGAAACCCGTCTATATAACTGGCGTTCCCTCTGGGGGAACTTCTATTTCGCCTGGTCTCATCCTGCATAGGAGACTCCTGCTGTGTATTCTCCCCGTTTCTTTCCCTCTGATAGAGAGCAGTGATTGTGGTGAGCAGAGGGTTTGCAGTAGAGATATTAGGTGTGTGTTAACGTTACAACCCCGTTTTTCTCGGGTTAGGGTTTACTCACTAATAACAGTCTCCGATGTCAGTGGAAAGATCGGTTCTGTCTCCTGAGGTCAGATTTATTGTGCTTGTGGGTTCGGGGCGACTTAAGAGTCATCATGTGTCTGCAGTGACTGTTCATTCTTCACTTGGAGATGAAATGTTTCTGATGTCCAGAGGCATATAAAGCTGCTGCTGCTGCAAAAAGTTGGATTAGCACATTCTAAGAAGGAGTCAAAGGAGAAGTCGGGTTAAAAAAAACAACTGTCAAATAAATTTGAATTTGTTGTTTTTCTGAAATTGTTGTAGTCCGTCTGTCTGAGACCCTCGGGGAGAATCAAGCAATCAATGAAAAAACTTCAAGTGCAACCTCCTGTTTTCCTCTAACAATCAAACCACCACGGTCTACTGCGTGTGCTTAAAAATCCAAACTCAGTTTAATGACTTGTTTTTTTATATATATATTTATATATTATTCCTACAAATACATGGTTTTCAGCACTTTGAAAAACGTTCACTTTCCTCAGTAAACCAAGAAAGCTAGAAATATCCTACAGTGAAAAAAAAAAGACAAACCATTTTGACAAAAAAGAGAGAAACCACAAAAAAGACATGAAAATAACAATCGAAAGAAATTAAAAAACAACATCCTGTACAAACACTATGGCCCAATAATTTAAGAAAATAGTGTCTCTAAAACGTTCATATTGCTTTGTACCTCCACTGACCTGGGCAGAGCCCACCCTGTGTAACACCAGGCAGTTCAGATGGCGACCACAGAAGGGCTCCAGGTCCCAGGTGCTGATGTCACGCCAGAGGTTACGGGGGGGTCGAGCTGCAGCCGGTGGCATGCAGGCGTAGCAGAAGAGAGATGTTGTCGTTTCATGTGCTCTCTTCTTCTTCTCTGGTTGTTTTGGCAGTAACAATACAAAGACAAGGGATGGTCACACTACTACAGTACTGCACTCCTTATGAAACCAAAGGATGTTTTAACTGTTTGTTGTAGTTTTACCGTTATTACTCTCTACAGCATTATTACTAGAACTATCACCATCACAGATACACGCTGTGCATCGTGTGTTTGTGTTGTGTGAGGGGTTCGTCCAGCTGTGTGCGTGTGTGTGTGTGTGTGTGTGTGTGTGTTGCAGTATCAGTGTTCAGTGCTCAGAGCTTGTCTTCTCTGGGAAGAGTCAGTAGCTTGGGGTTGGTGTTGGGGTTTGGCGAGCCTCCGTCCTGTCCCGAACCCTCTCCGACTCCCAGGTCAAAGGAGTCCTTGGAGTCACTGGAGGGCGCTCTCCTCCGCAGGCAGGTGTCCCGGCCGGGCAGAGGAGGGGGCATCCCCAACCCCCCCACTCCCAGTCCACCCAGACTCGGGTAGAGGCCCGGCTGAGGCTCCAGTCCGTCGGGGGGGTCCACGGAGATGCAGGGCGGACTCATCTTCTTCTTGCGTCGGGGTGAGGGCAGCGAGGTCTGAGTGGGGGTCTGGCTGTGGATCTGCAGGCTGTCGGCCCGCGACACGAAGCCGGAGGAGGTGGAGGCGGTGCTGCGCTGGGGGCTGGACCCCCCCGACGAGGAGCACGCCTCTATGGAGTGACCTCGCGGGTCGTCCAGCCAGGAGTAAGGGCGGGGGCGGGGCGGGGGGGCGCTGCGGCCCTGCGTGTCGGCACTGTGGAACCTCTTCAGCTGCCTCAGGCTCCGGCAGTCCGCAAAGCTGCCGTAACCCTCGTTGCCGCCGCCGTCGTCCGCTACGACGTCGTCGCCGCCAGCCAACCCCGCATGGGTGATGAGGGACACTTCCCGATCTGCTGAGGCCTCCTCCTGCTGGTGCGGCCTGGCCGGTAAGAGCAGAGGAGGCGAGGAGGAGGAGGAAGGGGAGTAAGAGGCGAGGCAGTGCTGGTCATGAAGCTGGGTGTGCACGCTGCTGGGGCGCGAGGGCTTAGGGGAGGTGCCTGGCGTGGCGGGGACCAGGCATAGAGCAGGCTGCTGATGAAGATGATGAGGTAAGGGTGATGGAGAGATGGAGGGGGATGGAGGGAGGCCCAGGGAGGCCACATTCACAAGTCCTTCATTGCTCTCCCCGCCGTCTGAACACAGGGCCTCCTGAGAATCAGTAGACACTGCAACCTGGAGGACGGGGCATGGAGGGGACGGGAAGGGGGGGGGTATTTAGGAGAGAAGGGCGAGGAGATGGAGGTAAATGCGCGGTGCAGGAAGGGGAGGGAGAGATGGAGGAGAGCAAGGGTACGGGGGATCATGGGAGATGAGAGGGGGGAGACTAGTTAGTGAGAGGTGATGAGGATGAGAAGCAGTAGTTTGGGGTCAAAGTTCACAGTCTGGCCAGCGTATTCCCAGAGTCTTCTCTGTGCTTCTCATTGTGAGCAGCGTGGAGTTGAATTGAAATTGCCCATGAATTGTGGAACAGACGTTACACCGAATATTGCGTTTTGTCGAGAGTACGTTGGGTAAACAACCTTTGGTCTGGTTTTATTAATTTACCGTGCAGTGCTTCTGTTGAGGCACAGCCGGTAATTGTGACTCCACTTCACTCGGATGTTTGAGTGTTTCTGCACAGACTGCCGAGTTTGTTTTCCACATTCAATTACTGAAGGAGGAAAGTTTCTCTGTGCTTACTTTAAAGGGCATAAATAATGAATAATGTGAACACTGGCGCTCGCTATGTCTACTGTGCTAAGTTTGTAAATAACTAAAAGGGTTAGTTTGAATTTGCTGAAGTGGGGTTGTAAGTACATATCCACGTTCTGTGAGGTAAAATTACTGTTTTTGTGAATGTAGTTTTGTGGCTTTGAATATTAACGGCTTCAGTTCCCCAGATGGAAAAAAAGGCTGTCTGATGGCGAAGTGTACGCAATATCTGAAATATTTTCACTGCTTTACCTCGCCATCAGACGGCCCTTTCCTACGGGGAAATGAAGCTGTTATATCGCCTGTCTTCAAAGCCACCAGACTCCATTCGTCTATGGCCGCATCGATCGGCTAGTTTGTGTTATTGTATGACTTTCGGATCCGAATTAACATGGCGTCCACAGCGGTACACCGCTTTGCTTCCGTACCGGTACTCCTGTCTGCTTCTCCAAAGTGGGAGCATGCCAACCGACATCTAAGTTACCGTATGTAACGTCTGAGTCAAGTCTGATGTGGAAACCTCCGGGTCACATACGCTGAGAATGGACTCATCAGAGAAGTAGGAAGACCTCGTGTCCAGCAATTAAACTTTTGAAATGAAAAATATTTGAATATTCATAAATTCTGGATTTGTTTTTTGATAAGGAGTATTTCCAAATACGAAGCTCATATCTGTGTTTTTCATCTGGAAAGTGTTTTTTTGTTGTTGTTTTTAGCTGGACAGAAGGACTCAGCTGATCGAGCGCTGGCTGACACAGTGAACTCTGAGCCGGACCACCTGACCCTCTAGCCTTTGACCATTCACACCAAAACCCTTGTAAACCGTCAGCAGATAAATTTACAACCAAATTCTGATCAGAATTTCACCAAACCATCTACAGGGTGCGAGGCCAACAGTCAGAGGGTGAACATAATATGCAACTACTGTAGGAGAGGAAGGGGTTAGTAAGCACAATGGTTGCTAAAAACTCATAAAATGTCCTCAACAGAACAGAAGAGAGAGGAAATGAATAGTGTTTGAATAATAATCGTGTTGCATTAAGTCAATTAAAGTGTCTTGAAATCTATAGAGATGAGGAGGCAAAGGCATGCATGAGTTTTTAGGGGCACAGCACTTTCAACATCATGGCTTCCCCTGCATGAGCCTGAATGGTGGGACCACAGAGACACCTAGTGGTCAAAGATATCACAACCGGGCCGGGCCGATCACCAGCCACGGCAACACAACACCATGTAACAAATAATAACTGGAACATTACTAAGAAAGGATCACACGCTGTCGCACTTTTTTTTAAAAAGCAAAATCAGGTACTGTACTCTGGTTAACAACTTTCAAGCACTATCCTAGTCAATAGAAAATTCACAAGTGCTCTATCACTGTGGTACTGCACGTACAAAAGGGCCGAATGCATATGGACAGCACTCGCTGTCTGTTCTGTAGCAATCCCCTGAGTTGTAGAGTTTGTAATGTAGTAAGTGCACTGCATTGTGGGTAAAATGTCTCAGCCAAATAACATCTCCGTCTGGCTTGAATACATTCTATCACTCAGCTACTGAATAATCCACCGATGCAACGTTACACCTAGCTCCTGCTGCTCTGTATACGAGTATAGAAGAATTAATAAAGTCCCAGTTAGGTGTCCTATAGGCGGAGCTACCTGTTTTTGGAGTTTTAGATGCTTTGTGGCTGATGGTTACTTAGCAGTAGACAAAATGAGTGACAAAGGGGGGGGGGGGAAGGAGGGGAAGCCTGTAATCTGTCTGTTTCTTGGAAGATGAACATGGGAGTCCAGTGTTTCTGAAAGGCCCAGTGGTAGCTAAGTTTGTTGCTTCTTTCAGAAACAGGAGTATCTGTGTTTGAGCAGTAGCTCAGGGTCGGGCGGCTTTTGGGCCCAACTGAGCTGAGATCAGAAAGTACACAGATACAAATGTAGGAGAATGAGATAAGTTAATAACAGACAGGAATACCAGGAAGAAGGAGGCGGAGAAAGAAGGAGGGAGAAAAGTGAAACTGTTTAGAAACATGCGACGAGGAAAGAGATTCAGGAAAGCTTAAAACCAATTGCAACACGGGTCTCAGTATGGAAGCCCTGAGAGGCAAAAATTCTGGTGATCCATTTTTGTAAGTCTGATCTAAATTGTTTTCTCTCCTATGTTTATGACTTAAAGGTCCAATGTGTGAATATAGTATTCATAAGTATATTTTCATTAGTGTATAATCACCTGAAATTAAGAAACTTTGTGTTTTTGTTAGCTTAGAATGAGCCCTTCATATCTACATAGGAAACAGGTCCTCTTCTCGAGTCAGCCATGTTGCGCCGCCATGTTTCTACAGTAGCCCAGAACACACAAACCAAACACTGGCTCTAGAGAGAGACTTTTGCGTTACCTGAAGGCCACCGTAGTTCTCCGACACGCTTGTGAAACTGCGGTAACGTGAGCCGCAGAGTGCAAAACCGTGGTACTGCCAGCTGCCGTCTGACTTCCATTGCTCCTAAAATAGTGTTATTACGGTAAGGTTGACCTCTGCGCAAGGCGAACGCAGTTACCGCGGTTTCGCACTCGGCGGTTCACGTTACTGTAGAAGACTACAGTAACTCAAAGGGAGGAGTGAGTGGAGGGGTGTAAATCCTACACACTGTACCTTTTAAAAGGGACAAAAGGATTTGGCGACATCTAGTGGGGTGGTTGCAAATTGCAACCGACTAAATACCCCTCCGCTCACTTCTCCCTTTCCAAGACTGCAGTAACGTGAGCCACCGATGGGATAACACGTGGTAATTACTAGGGATGCACCGATACCACTTTTTTTCAGACCGAGTACAAGTACAAGTACTTACATTTGGGTACTCGCCGATACCAGGTTCCGATACGAGCACTTCTCTGTGCCAAAAGACCCTCGTTAACAGCCAGCTGGATGGTGTGAGCGACACACGGCAGGCTGGGGAGTCCTGCATACGAGGCGGTGCGCCACGACCGGCTCTAGGTCGGCTCTGTGCGAAGGTGGCTCACGACCCGTAGCTTTACAGCGCTCCCCGCCCGGACTTGCCGCACAGTGGACAAAGGGCTCGCTGCGCCCTCTCACCCCGCCGGGGACGACCCCCTGCTCCCGGTGCGACTGTCGACCGGGGTGGCCCACGTAAAAAGGCGCCAAGGGTCTGCGGCGATGTCGGCAACCCACCCTACTTGAAACACGGACCAAGGAGTTTAACGCACGCACGAGTCAGAGGGTGCAAGCAAAACCCCGTGGTGCAATGAAAGTGAAGGCCGGTGCGCGCCTGCTGAGGTGGGATCCCGGCCCAGCGCACCACCATAAAGTGGTATCGGTGCCGTTGTATTGGAGCCGTTTTGCTAGTACGAGTAATATAGGACCCGATACCCAATACTGGTATCGGGTATCGGTGCCTCCTTAGTAATTACCATTATAACACTAATATAAGGAGCAACAGAAGTCAGACGGCACCACGGTTTTGCACTCTGTGGCTCACATTACTGCAATTTCACAAGCATGTCAGAGGACTACAGTGGCCTTCAGGTAACAGAAAAACATGAAAGGCTCTCTCTAGAGCCAGTGTTTGGTTTGTCAGTTCTGTGCTACTGTAGAAACACGGCGGTGCAACATGGCAGACTCTCCGTGAAGAGGACCCGCTACCTGTGTAGATTTGAAAGGCTCATTGTACGAACACACGACAATTCTTCGTTTGGAGATAGTTTGAAGTTGAGTAAGTCGTTTTTGTGTTTTGTTCGTTGATGTTTTATACTGTGCTGTCTTGTAATGTACTGTAATATGTTGTTAAAGCAAGAATGAAAAAATTGTAAAAAAAAAAAGTATCTTTGAGTCTTGTTCCCTGAAGGCAAAGCTTTCGATTTACCGGTCCATCTACGTTCCAACCCTCACCTATATGGTCATGAGCTTTGGGGGTAGTGACCGAAAGAATGAGATCGCGGAAACAAGCGGATGAAATGAGTTTCCTCCGTAGGGTGGCTGGGCTAAGCCTTAGAGATAGGGTGAGGAGCTCAGATATACGAAAGGGAGCTGGGAGTAGAGCCGCTGCTCTTTCGCATCAAAAGGGGCCAGCTGAGGTGGTTCAGGCATCTGATCAGGATGCCTTCTGGATGCCTCCCTTTGGAGGTTTTCAGGGCACATCCAACTGGTAAGAGGCCCCAGGGGTAGACCCAGAGCACGCTGGAAAGATTATATATCTCGTCTGGCCTGGGAACGCCCGGGCCCCCCCCCCAGGAAGAGCTGGAAAAATGTTGCTGGGGAGAGGGACGTCTGGAATTCCCTGCTTAGCCTGCTGACCCCCGGATAAGCGGAAGAAAATGGATGGATGGATTTCTGCTAATAGATCCCCTTAAAGAACAGAAAAGAAAGATTGTGCCCACAAAATATTTCTAAAGTTCCTTATTTTTTCATCTGGTCATTTTCTTAAGTGTTTGTTGTTGTAATAATCATTTTGGCTACAAGAGGCTGAAGTGCACCACTACCCCATGTTCTAAATAAGACTAAAAGCATTCATGTTTTCTCTAACGGCACATTAGCACACATTAAAATACATTTCTAGCCAAAAGAAAGACATGGCAGTAATGTTACATAACTTGCTGACACACATATACTGTATGTACCTTGTATTTAGAATGAATGTATGAATTTAAACTCACCTGGAAGAAAACATGAATGCTTTGAGTCCCATTTAGAACATGTGGAAAGTGGTGCACTTCAGCCTATTGTGGCCAAAATGAGTATTACACAATAAACACAACAGATGTAAAATGAAATGAAGGAACTGAGAACGATTATCCGGACAAAAACTTTTTTTTTTTTCACCTGTTCTTAAGTCATAAACACAGGAGAGAAAACAATATAGATCTGACTTAGAAAATGGATCACCAGAATTTTTTTTTCTCACTTGTCTCTCAGGGCCTTCCATATATCAATCAGGGCCACAATTTAAGTGGAAAAAACTGAGATTTCAAGAATTATGTTTCATATTTTTTCGTATAATGAATCATTTTTGACTGAGCTTTCATCACATACAGTACAGACACGGACAGGAGAAGACTATAAACGTGCTTTTTCGGAGTAAAGCGAGAGTCTGAAACAGTGCGATTTTAGTCGACTCACCTGTCTGCGGAGCGTGCGGCTGAGTGCGTGTGTGCGTCTGGGAGGGGGTAGTCTTGGTATGCTCTCCGAGTCGGAGTGGCTGTGGGGGCTGATGGGTCTGAAGAGGTCTGCGGGGACGGCCAGCTGCTGGGAACGCTCCTCCGGTTGTGAACGCACCGAGCTACTGGAGCCTGCGCACAAAAAAACAGCATTGGATATGAAATAACAAGAAAACAGGTCCAGCAGGTTCGTACATCCTCAGAGGAAATGACCTGCATCATCGTAGGGGTGTCCAAATTGCAAAATTGCATTATGTTACAAATCAAGGCCTCCCATTTCTGTCCTATTGTAATGAGGTGTTGCAAATTCTGGATCAAAATAAATAAATAAGCTACCAGGTAGGGCGGCACGATTATGGCCAAAATGATAATCACGATTATTTTGATCAATATTGAGATCGCAATTGTTTATCACGATTATTCCTAGATTTTAGGGACAAAATTAATTAAGGACAAAACACCTCTGAATTTGGTTCTGAGCGATCGGATCTCAATGCGTCTGGATTGCGTACACGCCTGTACTTAAAGCTGTCCACTAGTGATCGGATCACTCAGGACACTTGTTATGGACAGGTCTGAACAGGGCCAAAAACTCTAAATGTTAACTTTTTACTCTGTTATTGTCATCTATATTGGTTACAGACGTAGGCAAAGTTGTTGGTAACGTTCCGTTAAAGAGAGAAAAACCCACAATGGTCACTGAAATAACTTGAAACTGACAAAAGTAATAATAAATAAAAATTCACTGAAAATTAACTAATGAAAATCAGATATTGTTTTTGAATTATGGTTCAGCAGAATCATTTAAAAAAACAAACTAATGAAACTGGCCTAGACAAAAATGATGGTAACATTAACTTAATATTTTGTTGCACAACCTTTTGAGGCAATCACTGCAATCAAGTGATTTCTGTAACTCTCAATGAAAATTCTGCACTTGTCGACAGGTATGTTGGCCCACTCCTCATGAGCAAACTGCTCCAGCTGTCTCAGGTTTGAAGGGTGCCTTCTCCAGACTGCATGTTTCAGCTCCTTCCACAGATGTTCAATAGGATTTAGATCAGGGCTCATAGAAGGCCACTTCAGAATAGTCCAATGTTTTGTTCTTAGCCATTCTTGGGTGTTTTTAGATGTGTTTTGGGTCATTATCCTGTTTGAGGACCCATGACCTGCAACTGAGACCAAGCTTTCTGACACTGGGCAGCACATTTCGCTCCAGAATGCCTTGATAGTCTTGAGATTTCATTGCACCCTGCACAGATTCAAGACACCCAGTGTCAGATGCAGCAAAGCAGCCCCATAACATAACCGAGCCTCCTCCATGTTTCACATTAGGTACAGTGTTCTTTTCTTTGGATGCTTCATTTTTGCGTCTGTGAACATAGAGCTGATGTGACTTGCCAAAAAGCTCCAGTTTTGTCTCATCTGTCCAAAGGACATTCTCCCAGAAGCTTTGTGGCTTGTCAATATGCATTTTGGAAAATTCCAGTCTCGCTTTTTTATGATTTGGTGTCCTCCTCGGTTGTCTTCCATTAAGTCCACTTTGGCTCAAACAGTGACGGATGGTGCGATCTGACACTGATGTACCTTGACCTTGGAGTTCACCTCTAATCTCTTTGGAAGTTGTTCTGGGCTCTTTGGTTACCATTCGTATTATCCGTCTCTTCAATATGTCATCAATTTTCCCCTAGCGGCCACGTCCAGGGAGGTTGGCTACAGTCCCATGGACCTTAAACTTCTGAATAATATGTGCAGCTGTAGTCACAGGAACATCAAGCTGCTTGGAGATGGTCTTATAGCCTTTACCTTTAACATGAAGGTCTATAATGTTCTTTCTGATCTCCTGAGACAACTCTCTCCTTAGCTTTCTGTGGTCCATGTTCAGTGTGGTACACACCATGATGCCAAACAGCACAGTGACTACTTTTCACCCTTTAAATAGGCAGACTGACTGATTACAAGTTTGAAGATACCTGTGATGCTAATTACAGGACACACCTTAGTTTAATATGTCCCTATGGTCACATTATTTTACATCTTTTCTAGGGGTACCATCATTTTTTGTCCTGGCCAGTTTCATTAGTTTCTTTTTTAAAATGATTCTGTTGAACCACAATTCAAAAACAATATCTGATTTTCATTAGTTCATTTTCAGTAAATTTTTATTTATTATTACTTTTGTCAGTTTCAAGTTATTTCAGTGACCATTGTGGGTTTTTCTCTCTTTAACGGAACGTTACCAACAACTTTGCCTACGTCTGTATTTGCATAAAAACACACAATTCAAATGATGAAGGAAATAAATGATTGTATATACTGTACATTGAAATATTTGCTTTGATTTAAAACCCTTTTCATTAGTAGTTCTAATTGTATATTATAAGCTGCTCAGAGCTAGTGTTAGGAGGTTAAACAGGTCCTAATTCCCTCTATTATCTATTCTATATTGCTGTGAAAACATCTCCATCAAACAACCGATTTTTCAAGTTTCTCGCCTAAAACTACATTTTACGAGATTACATTTAAACACATCATGAAAACATTATAATTTACCTTTGCCCAAAAGTAATTTTTACTGAGCAGAGCTTGAACGTCTCATGATGTAATGTAATGGCACCTCCGTTAACGTTAGTAGCTCCATTATTTAACCAAGCAGGACTGTACTGCCCACCTGCTGCTAACAGCTAATGTTACTAACTCTCTTCCTCTCTCTTTATAATTTACCATCGCCCGATATTCATCTGTACTGAGCAGAGCTTGAACAAAGGATAACGTAACTCAATGGAACCTTCGGTAACGTAGCTCCGTAGCTCCGTAGCTCCGTGCTGTCGGCAGATGCGCTGGTCACTGCGATTACTCTGAGCAGCATCGTGGGAATAAATTACAATATAATAAGTGTAAGTTAGTGTAGTGTAAGTAAATTAATTGTTCCAAATGTTTTAAGGGTTGTGCCTCCACGGCATATTTTGGACTTGAAGTTGTGACAAATTGCAGCTTTATGTCTTTTTCACTCACAGTGAACTTCCACACCAACCACGTGTGTGTGACGTTACTGACTGTGCCGCTGTGTGCCAACGTGAAACCATCATGCAGGGGCTGCTGCATAAGTGTGTGTGTATATGAGACTGCTGAAAAGCGGCAGGATTCGATCGGCTGCTGATTGACGCTGCTTGAGATCTCTAGCTGTTAGTTTAGGAAGCGCTTGATTTATGCAGCAGCAGTTTTCTATGAGGGGAGCATTTTAAACGTCAATATCGCAAGTCGATCATGTTCATTTGATTGTGGGAGGCCAAAATCGTGATCAAGATTAATATTTGATTAATTGTGCAGCCCTACTACCAGGCTGCAACTGTGTTGTCTTAGAAAACAGTGTTTAGGTGTTTTATCACAGGTGCTGGTTTCAATTTATTGTGACATTTATTTGAAATAAATAAGTGTATCACACATTACCTGATTGGGCCCTGTGGGTGCCCAGTATGTGCTGGGGCCCCTGTGACTGTGCTAGAAGATGTGCTGGAGCCGGGGCGGCGTTGCCGCAGGGCTGCAGGGGGAAGAACATGTAGCTGTCGTTGGGCAGGGAGTGTGTGCGTCCCACCGCGGGCTTCCTGACGCTCAGCAGGTTGTCCTCCAGTGGCTCCCCGGGATCGAGCTGCTCTGGCTGGGGGAAAGAGAGAAGTAAGTCAGGGTCCCCCTCTGGAGCTGGAAGAATCAGGTCTTTAAAGCACTTTCACACTCTTTTCTAACACATTCACAGTTGATATCTATCTAACGTGAGCAAAGAGGCAGTGGTCATCAGCGTACACAGAAAACGAGACAAGATCTTTTGCATGTTGGAGTTGACTGGCACGGAGCTGCCACAGATCACAGAAACAAGATAATGCTAGGTTGAAATTTCCAATTTCTTTTTTTAAAGCGTAAGACACTCTGCGTCTCGTGTCTGCATTTACCCCACGTAACTTTACGTAAGCCTGCTCCGTGATTGTGTGTCAGCTGGGGCAGTGTCTGTCCTGCAGCACTGACCCACGACAGAGCCGGTTCACATTCATCACAGAGCTACTGGAGCTCCAGCGCACTTTGCAACCCCAGTAGCAAACACACAACAACTCAGAGCGGAGTGAGAAATACAAAACGACGCCAGAGGACAGAAGTACAAACACAAAAGAAGACTGATAGGAAAGGACCACGAGAAAAGACGTGGACTCACATGTAAAGCACATAGGAAAAAAAGACAGAAAACTGAGGAAGAGAAGAAGGTTACACAGAGAGAGAGAGAGAAGAGAAAGAAAAATAAGAGATACGACTAAAGACAAAGGAGAGAAAAAACTGCAAACTGGCAGGCGAGGAGGCGCACTACTCTACTGGACTGGACTGGAGAGTAACACACATTAGGCTGGAAATGTGGAATGAGAAAAAGAAGAGAAAGTCGGAGGGCACATGGTTAGATTCACCAGGGTCTTTCAACGCCCCTTGTACTCCTCTACTTCCTCAATCCCCTTCCTTTTTTTGTGTTTGTCCCAGCACAATCCCATTAACAGCGATTTCATATCGTGTTGGTCGGGATTCTCCATTTTCTGAGACTGCCAAGGTTACAGTGACCCTCTCTGGGGAAGACGTGCGACTACAGGAGAGTGATGTGATCATTAATGAGCCAAACTGGTTGTTAATTATACCCTGACATCAAGTTGACATTCAATTCATTTTCAATTTAGTGGGGAAGATGTCCTTTTCAATGTCAGAGCCCAGTGGGAGAGGATATAATAGAGGCACGTATAGATTAATCCTGGTGAGGATGCATACATAAGCCTCAATGCATGACGACCTGTCCTGGCGGGATGGACGAGGTGGTAACAAAGAACACCTTAGAGCAGGGAGCAAGACATTATGGAATGAATTATTGTGCGACCATCCCCACTTCATGTGGCTGGCTCCATTTGTCTTCTATGAGGCTTAAATTAAATAGTGACGCGATGGTGTGTGCACTTAAAGGTACAGTGTGTAGGATTTAGTGGCATCTAGTGGTGTAGTTGCAGATTGCAACCAGCTGAATACCCCTCCGCTTACTCCTCCAAGACTTTCCAAGACTGCGGTAACGTGAGCCGGCGAGTGAATAACCGTGGTAATGTTGTTTGCCTCAGAGGCCATCCCTACCGTAATAACTAGGACTGTTAATCAATTAAAATATTGAATCGCAATGAGAAAAGTGTTTTTTTTAACATTAAAGGTCCCATATTGTAAAAAGTGACATTTTTGTGGCTTTTATATTATAAAGCAGGTTTAAGTTCTATATAAATACTGTGAAAGTATCGAAACGCTTAATCCACAGAGAAATACACACAGCCCATATTCAGAAACTGAGCTTTTGTAACAAGCCGTCAGGATTTTTGTCCATTTGTGATGTCAAAAATATACAATATTTAGACCATTTCAAAGTTTTAAATATAAACATTCTAAATGGGTCCCAGTTTATTTCCTGTTGCAGTGTATGTGAATGTCATCAGCTGACAGGACGTAAACATGGACCCAAGCTGTTGCCTGGCAACGCAATTCTGTTGCAATTTCATTGCGTACCTCAAGGCTCTGTGCTGGGACCCCTCCTCTTCACCATCTACATGCTCCCCCTTGGTCAGATCATCCGCCACCACGGTCTCAGCTTTCATTCATATGCTGACGACACACAACTATATCTCAGCACCAAACCATCCACCCAGCTACCCCCACAGTCACTTGTAAACTGCCTACATGCAATAAAAATCTGGATGTCATCTAACTTCCTAAAACTCAACAGCAACAAAACCGAGCTCATGGTTGTGGCTCCCAAGGCCCTGCTCCGGAAGGTTGGAGATCTCCACCTGGACGTTGATGGCTGTTCCTTCTCCCCATCCTCGGAAGTCCGCAACCTGGGTGTCATCCTGGACCCAACACTATCATTCCAGTCTCATATCAGGTTCATCACCAAATCCGCCTTCTTCCACCTCAAAAACATCTCACGTCTCCGGCAATCACTCTCTGACTCTGTGGCAGAAACCCTCATCCACGCTTTCGTCACCTCCCGTTTGGACTATTGCAATGGAGTTCTGTCCGAGGTTCCCAGCAAAGCCCTGGACAGGCTCCAGTATGTGCAAAACTCGGCTGCCAGGGTTCTCACCCGCACCAAGCCCTGGCAGCACATCACCCCCACCCTCATCCACCTCCACTGGCTCCCGGTCAAGTCCCGCATCACCTACAAAATCCTCCTCCTCACCTACAAATCCCTCAATGCCCTGGCTCCTCAGTATTTATCTAACCTCCTCCACCCATACACACAGCCCCGGAACCTTAGATCCTCAGGCACGGGTCAGCTCTCCATCCCTCACACAAGAATGCGAACTTTTGGGGACAGAGCCTTCAGTGTGACAGCCCCCACACTTTGGAACTCTCTCCCCATAGAGCTCCGCAACGCACCATCTCTGGACACCTTCAAAAGACTCCTCAAAACCCACCTCTTCACCAAGGCCTATGGCCCCTAGCTTCTGTTACATTTGTTGTGTTTATTTATGTCTTTGTTAAGCGTCCTTGGGTTTCATGAAAGGCGCTATATAAATCCAAGCTATTATTATTATTATTATTATTATTATTGAAATGCACTAAAACGGAGCGTTTCAGACATAGGGTGAATACAGGTATATTCAAGCAGACAGTATGAGGAAAATAAAGTTTTTTTTAAACATTAAAGTATGTAAACATGTTTTTGTAGAAACCTGAAATTCAAGTAAGAACCTGAAAATTAGCACGATATGGGACCTTTAAATAATGTAAACATGTTCTAGTAGAAACCCAAAATACAAGTATGCACCTGAAAATGAGCATAATCGGTCCTCTTTAAGGGTCAGAAAATCAAATGTTTAAAATATAATTCATCCATTATTGATATAAAAAGCTTATGGCCCTTTAAATGTTTTTGGTTGTGCTGGGACTACAGATGCAAATTAGCTGTTTAGCTAATTGAACATCCAGTTGGGTTTTCCCCCTGTCAACCTAAACCTGTTTACGCCCCAGTGTGTGAGAGTAGTGGGGGGGGACAAGTGGCTTTGGAAGTGCCCTGGGAAAAGGAAACACTACGAGATACTGCAGCAGAGGGGAAGAGGACGAAGAGGGATGGAGAAAGAGAAAGAGAGGAACTGTCAGTACATTGCATTCCAGACTGGTTAGAAAGAGGGGGTTAAAATCGTCGGGGGCCGAGTCGTCTGTCAGAGCTAGGGACCAGGATTTCTCAGAGGCCAGAGACAGAGCTTCCATCTCCGCTAGAGGGATCTAGGCAGGAAGAGACAACGGCTGGTGAGCAGAGAAATCAGACGCACACATCGCGTGCATCACACAAAGATAAGGACGACACACACAGATAAGAGCTGTAGCTAACAGGAAGATATACGTTTGAAACAACATATATAAAAGTGGAAGTATGTAGTGGAGCGAAACAACGAGGAAGAAAGACAAAGCAAAATGTAAAAGCTGGAAACCAGAGACTCCTTAAACTCTATGGTTATTATTGTATTGTGGGGTTACAAACAGTGCTATTATGACAGACACATACACAATAAAATGTACAGCCGGCTGATTCTGAACAGAAAAATTGTGTAATGTGATGCAACAAATAAGCAGACAGGAAGGAGAATCATTTATGTTGTGTGTATTTTAAATGTACAGTCGTTTCAAAATTGTGGAGGCTTAAAGGGCAGGTCCGTCTGCGTTCTTTTCCATTTTTTTCTAATAGAAACGCCCAATCAGCTGTTAGCAAAAAGCAGTGACGTAGGTTACCATAGTTAGCTAATCAATAAGGTTATGAATAATGTGAACGCTAGCACTAGCCGAGTCAACGTTAGCCGTGCTAAGTTTGGAAATAACGTAAACGATTAGTTTGGATTTTTTAAAGTGGGGTTGTATGTGTACTCCCACGTTCTGCGAGGTAAAATTATTGTTTTTGTGAATTCAGTCTGGTGGCTTTGGAGAGAGCCATAAAACAGTTTCAGTTCCCTGTCGGAATGAGCTGTCTGGCGGCGAGGTAACGTGGCTGTGGACGAAAGCAGCAGGAAAATTATTTTTAGCCACCTAAAAAAGATCAATATCAGTTTAAGAATACACTATATTTAGAATATTTTCACAGCTTTACTTCGCCATCAGACAGCCCTTTCAAACGGGGGAACTGAAGCTGTTATATTGCCGTCATCAAAGCCACCAGACTCCATTCACAAAAACAGTCATTTTACCTTGAAGGACACGGGAGTTTCTAGTCTACCGCTGCATCGATTGGTTAGTTTGTTTGTGTTACTGTGTGACTTTTGGACATCTGCTTCTCCAAACTGGGAGCATGCCGACCGCCATCTAAGTTACTGTATGTGACGTTAATACACTGACATATAAGGATGCACATATACTGTGTATGTAGCAGCGTCAAACCTACGTCAGGTCACGTGGGAAAAAGTTTTTAGAAGAGCTTGGCATTTTAACTAGGGCTGTCGAAGTTAACGCGATAACGCATTTGTTTTTTAACGCCTTTAATTTCTTTTAAGCATTAACCCGACGTTGTAGCAGGCTCAGTTTTAAAGCTAGAGTGAAGATACTGGCATCATATGAAACTAGAAAAACCTAAGGAGTCTATTGGTACCAACCATGTCACACTAGCTTGTTGCGAAAAGAGGCTAAATAACGCTCCAAACTGCCATGGCCATTTTCAAAGGGGTTTCTTGACCTCTGACCTCCAGATATGTGAATGTAAATGGGTCCTATGGGTACCCACGAGTCTCCCCTTTACAGACATGCCCACTTTATGATAATCACATGCAGTTTGGGGGCAAGTCATAGTCAAGTCAGCACACTGACACACTGACAGCTGTTGTTGCCTGTTGGGCTGCAGTTTGCCATGTTATGATTTGAGCATATTTATTTTATGCTAAATGCAGTACCTGTGAGGGTTTCTGGACAATATTGGTCATTGTTTTGTGTTGTTAATATTTTAAATATTTACATATATTTGCATAAAGCAAGCATATTTGCCCACTCCCATGTTGATAAGAGTATTAAATACTTGACAAATCTCCCTTTAAGTTACATTTTGAACAGGTAAAAAATGTTTGATTAATCGCGATTTACTATGGACAATCATGTGATTGACAGCCCTAATTTTAACGCTAAAACATACGTACTTCAACCAAAATGTTAATGTTCGGATTTGAATATATAAGGAAACTCCACTGGGAAACTACATAATGATATAAAACCAAAAAAAAAATTAAATAATGGACTCGCCCTTTAATGCTAAACAAAACGTCTCTAAGTGCCTACCCTGTAAGTGTTTTGAGTTCATTCACATCACTGAACTCTGCAGAGCTTTGGTGTCAGTCGTGCGGTGTTTAGAAGCCTTGGGAGTTCCTGGCTTCTGTAAGAGGAGCTGCTGTATATATTTGGCCTTGTACCTGCTTAACGGGGGGAAATGCTTTCCGACAGGCAAATGGGCCATCCGAGCAGAGAGGGGCAAGGCCCCGAAACTCAACGGAAAGCGTTTCTGCTAATGTACCGGGAGGAGAGAGGTGGCCTGTGGCGTTTAATAATGACATCTCAGACCCATTTGAAGCTTTTAGAAGATGGGGTTTTCGCAACGCTAATGTAATTGGCCAAGATTTGCCTTCAAAATGAGGAAAAGAGGCGCCCAGATGCATTATTCAGTGATGCAGTGATCCATAGCTTATTGAGCCGTTCAGACTTGTGTGAGTGTGATCTCCTGGTTATCACTGACTGTTTGGCAAAGTAGGGATTCGCATATATAAACACACAAAACATGCCACAGACATACAGACACAAAGCTGTGTAGAGGAGACAGAGCAAACTCTAAAACCATGTCACTGAGGCTGAGACCAAAACCCCGCCAAGCATGAATGAATATAAGTGAGTGAAGACGTGAGCGAGGGGGATGAGATCATAGCTGAGGCGGGATATGACGCACTGCACTGCGGTAGGCAACAGGGGCTGGTTAGAAAGGGCTAAAATATTCAATGTGGAGGAATTCCAGTACAAAAAAACGCCAATGGCTGCAGGGCCGCACGATTTGTTAAAAACAAAACATTACATGCTTTTCCATGAATTTTATGAAATGAAGTTCTACGGACATTATGTGCTAAATTTCTGCAAAGATATATTTTACAGTGTATAGGCCAAGAATTCTGTACTTTATTCATCTTTAAGTAATTTAGTCTGGTATTGAGTCATTAAATTTTATCTTCATTTAAAACAAATTCTGCCAATAGTAGTGAGATAATTTCACCTGGTCTCAATAAAAATCTATTGTTTCAAGAGTCAACCAAGCTCATCTCCGTATTTATACAGTTCTGTATTTAAAGAGTCCGTTCACCCAAATTCAAAAACTCAAAACTGAGTATATGTCTGGACCGCGTACGGTCAGTCTGTGAATTTGTGGCTAAATTGTTACACCAATAATCAGCGGTCATGATTATAATGTTAAATCCAGCGCTACATGTCCACCAGGTCTGGCGAGGACACTAGGGGACGCGCTTCTCCACTCAACTGGCCGTTCAAGCGGTGGAATGTACCTGATTGGTCCCTGGTTTTCTGCTCGCCATTTCTTAATAATTATTCCGTCTAAATAATCCACCAAAATCTACTTCTGAAAACATTTAAAATGAGAAATAGGTGACGCCGCTGCTAAATCTCGTTTCATTTTAGAACTAGATCGCCTAGCTTGACGACTTGGTCCAAGTTTCCTGAGATGGACGCGTCGCTCTGGAAGGGTTCATTTGCATAAAGGACTGTTCCCCGCCTTTTCATTTTGAAAGAGCAACGGCCAATGAGGGAACTCCAACACTGGGCCGACCAATCATGTAACTTTATCACTCAGTCAGTCACTCACTCAGTGACAGACTTTGCGTTTTGCCTTTTAGAGACCCAGTTAGGCCTTTTTTGATAGTTAATTAAACTTAGTTAATAGTTATTTTACTGTTAACAAACGAAAAATGAATAATAACATCAATGTTTACTAATGCTATAATTTAGCAGTTACTTTAACACGTATACATATATACAGTATATATCGGTTAATGATTAAGATATTATTTTTACACCTTAAAGAAACTGTTTGTAAAACATCAACAAACACTACATAGATATTTGTAATACTTTGTCAATGGTTAATAATTGGTTTATAAACTGTCTATAAACATTATTTGGATGCTATTATAAAGTTACAACTAATGATTATAATATCTTGTTAAATGGTTAATAAATACTTTGTAAAGCATCAATAAACATTATGTAAATAGATAGTTTTTCAATGGTTAATAATTGGTTTCTGGACCCATCTATTTATGTAATGTTTATAGATGTTTTACAAACAATTACTTAAAGCTTTACAAATCATTTGATAACCACTAACAAATATAGTATATAAAATGTTATACAGTGTACAAGAATAAACTGTTAATAAATACTTTACAAAATGTAATCAGAATGTAATTATTATCGTCTCTTTTCAGCGATGATATAATATAAAATTTATAAACTAATTATTTTATATAATACAAACCAATGATAAAATTATAGCATTGCTTATAATTAGTAAACATTATCATTTCATTGTAATCAGTCAAATAAATATCAAGTTTAACTGTCAATTTACCATTTATAAATGATGGTTATTATAAAAGTGTTACCAAATGTAAATAAATAGCCACATCAGTACAACTAAATAAAAAAAAAAATCAATACACCTAAAGCAGAATCTTAAATTCACTGGCACGCAGATATTATTCTACCAACGACAGATTCATAGATTCAAACAAGAATGACTCGGGTTCAACTCACGGAGGTCAATAAAAGTGTTTGTGCTGCTCACAGCGCTGGAAAATTGCATTTAAAACCTCAACATCTCTCTCTAGAATCCGTGTTCCCACTGACAGTCCACAGACCACCCCGTGGAAAGTTTTCATTGAGGACTATTTTACTTGGTAGAAAGTAGTTCCAATGAGGTCTGTGGAGTATCCTGAGTGACCAAGACATTGTTTCTGAAAGGATTCGCGGGTGTTTACATTTCATTATTAAAACCACTAAGTGGGATTTGTTTCTATTTGGGTGACCTGACCCTTTAAAAGGCATTTACGACTCATTTTAAGAAAGTCCTTGCGTGAGACTGCATTGGAAAACAAGACATATTATATCCTCGTGTAAAGGAAAAACAAGACCATCTGTGAACTTTTTGGATTTGTTTTCGATAATCGAAAATTACAGCAGCAACTTCTGTGTCGCAATTTTCATTTTTTTTGTTGTCCTGATTACTTGTGCTGCCCTACACGACGGAGAGAGAAATGAGACCCGTTGGGATGTATGAAATGGAAGAAAGTGAGTCATCATTCTGGGGGCGATTATTGACCTTCTTGTCGCTGCTGTGCTTTCTGGGCTTGGGGGGCAGCGCGTAGAAGTGGCAGATAGAGGCGGACAGGTTGTCCATCAAACTCAACTCTCCCTCCATTGAACCCTGGATGACCAGGGAGACCGAGTCAAACTGCGCTCTCCGCTGGACAAACTTAAGATGATGCAGAGGGGGGGGGGGGAAGAAAGAGAAAGGAGGGGGACAGACAAGGACAGGGGGGGGGGGAGAGGATAGACAGAAGTCAAGACAGAGACAAGTGAATAAATGTGGAAAGAAAGATCAGAGAGAAAGAAAGGGAAGGAAGAAGACAGTCTATCAGGTAGAAACAGATATACAAACAGAGACCAGACAAGAGAAACATTTCCAAGTATCTATCAAACTTTGCTCCTATAAGTGTTGTACTAAATAAAGATTTTCATGCAGCTACTGAAAATATATATATCCAACCTCCTCCCGACCATGTGTGTTACCGTTTAATTCCACAGGGGGGCACTACAGCACTGCAGTAGAGCTGCTCTCCCACAGGACCGGAGAAGAGATTGCGGCTTAACCACACATGTTTTTGGAAGAGCGACGGATAGGGAGACGGATAACATCTTAAGAGGAGGAACATGACGACGGCGAGACCTCTATTTCCTATCCCCCAAAAAGTTCCCCGCTGTCTGGAAATAGCTGTTTAAGTGAACAACAAGGCCCTGTGGTCCGGCTTTCCCATGGCACTGTGACCCATCTATGACTGGCATGTCCTCTACAGGGACCAGCCACACACACACATACACACACACACGTAAACATACACAAACCACGCTGATATGGGTCAGTATAACAGAATAATACACTTGCATACCCGGTACATTTTTATATTTACAATTATGACGCTGATCTTTAGATATATCACTCATAAATGTATATTATGCACTTATATTTTGAAAGGATGCCAGAATGTGCAGTGAACGTGTCCTAATACGGCCATATCCGCTATAGTTTGTTTACATTGCGTGCTACACTTATTACACTGAGACATTCCTCCCAAAGAAATACATTATTTCAGATAGCAACCAGCATGCTCAGTGTCCCTCAGCATGGGCCAGAGAGTTAACTAATGGTTTGGACCGGAGTCTGAACTAATGACCAGAGACGTCGGGGCTGGCCTCACAGCCTGGCCCCCCAGCAGGAAGTGACCTCAGAGTATCTGTCATGTCATGCAGTATGCAGTGAGTGGACCACTGGGAGGGAATCCAACTATCTGACCTAGACAATATCTGAATGCGTGTCTCACTTTTACTTGTGTCCAATATCAATGCGTAGACTGAGAAAACACTCACGACGGTGTGATTAAAGGGAACCTATTATGCTTTTGTGCTTTTTCCATTTCCGTTATTGCTGGGGTCAGCAACCTACGGCTCTTAAGCCCCTACTCCAGTGGCTCCCTGTGGATTTTTAAAAAACAATTAGTGGAAATGAATAACTGTTTTTTTGTTTACATTTTAATTTTAATTTATCATTGTTGTAGGTCTATGGTACGACTGTACGACGGAGTATTAGGGCCATATTGAGGGAAAAAATGTAATCTGAGATTTCGAGAATAAAGTCATATTATTATTAGAATAAAGTCAAAGGTTCACAAGAAAAAAAAGTTGTAGTATTATGAGAATAAAGTCATAATATTATAAAGGAGTAATTTTACGTGTTATTTTTTTATGACTTTATTCTCGTTATATTACAACTTTTTCTCGTAAAGTTATGCCTTTATTTTTGTTATATAACAACTTTTTGTCTCGTAAACTTATGACTTTACTCTCGAAATATTACGACTTTTTCTCGTAAAGTTATGACTATTCTCGAAATATTAAAATTTTTTTTGTAAAGTTATGACTTTATTCTCATTATATTATGACTTTTTTCTCATAAAGTTATGCCTTTATTCTCGTAATATTAAAACTTTTTCTCGTAAAGTTATGCCTTTATTTTCGTTATATAACAACTTTTTGTCTCGTAAAGTTATGACTTATTTCTCGAAATATTAAAAAAAAAATTGTAATGTTATGACTTTATTCTTGTTATATTACGACTTTTTTTCTCGTAAAGATATGACTTTATTCTGGAAATCTCAGATGTTTTTTCCCTCAATGTGACATTTGTGTACATTTTCACTTTGGCCCTCACTGCATTAGATTTATATACTATATATTTAGATTATATACTGTGTTACCTTCATCACAATGCTCAAATGTTTTGTGGATCCAGACAGATTTTTTTTTGCCTAAAATGGCTCTTTTGATAGTAAAGGTTGCCGACCCCTGTGTTAGTGTGTTATATCGTTTTTTGTGCGTGTAAAAGGTCTGCAGAGTTGCAAAGATCAAAGTCCCGGCAGCGAAGTGCGCGAGCCAGAAAGTTACGTCATCGCGGTTTTCGCGTGGTGCGCAAATGCTCCACAAGTTGTCGCGGAGCTTGGTCAGTCATGCCTTTCATTTCAACACGGACGCCTTCGAGGGAAGACTGGCCAAGCAGGTTTTCCTGTACAGACATCTCTACAACTGTTCATTGAGAGACCACAGGGACAGTCAAAAGTCATTAAATTCTTGGAAAGAAATAGGCAACACACTGGTGGAAAGAGGAGGCATTTTGCTGCAGGCTCTGGAAGGATATGAAAGATCGTTTTGTAAAAGCTAAAAAAAAAAAAAAAAGGTTTCATGGAAAGAGTGGCAACCCGAGGGGAAGCAGCGAGAGATGGATAATAATTTTGACTTTGGTAAGCAACAGTAATAATTACAGGACACAAATGCAATGTTTGGCGGTACGTCGGTGTTTACTACTGTTGCCAGGTAGCCTACCTTCCTTTCCTGTACCACTTCTTGCTTATCCACAGAATATTTTGTTTCTATGCCCTCTGGTGCATACTGCGACGAACGATGCGCTGAGCATAGATGCCTCTGTGCATGCTCATAGCACGAGCGCCATCTACGAAGCTTTACTCTCCCCCACAGAAACGCTGCTCCTGAACTGCCTGAAGCGCCTCGCTTGAAGTCCCGCCTTTTCTTCCGTAACGTGGTGATGTCACAGAGTAACACATCTGCATAATACCTGGCTAGCGGCTAGTTTGGCGCACCCTCAAACAAAGCTAGTTAGAGTGGAGCCTAGTGGCCGGAGGTCCGACGAGTTTGGTTCGGTTGACCAATCATAACAGTGGGCTTTTCGGGGTGGAGGATGGGGGGACATTAAAGCATGTAAACGTGTTCTAATAGAAACCCAAAATACAAGTATACTCCTGATAATAGGCATAATAGGTCCTCTTTAAGGCATTTATAGCAAAGGCAAACATATCGGGCTAATGCAAGTATCCTTTGGGTTCTAATAACAAAACAACCAAAAAACACTTGAAACGTACACACTCATATACATAATGTAGAAGCAACACCAGAAAGATTCCTTACCTCCAGCGGGGGCTCCAGCAGCTCCAGCGGCTCCAGGCATGAAGGGGGGTCTTCTCTGATGTTTACAGAGTCTCTGGTTATATCAGCAGTGGGCGAGTCCATAGGACCGTCTCTTTCCTGCTCCACGTCCCCTCCTCCGGTGGACCTCCAGGGGGAACCCCCGGAACTCGACCTGTCTGTGCCCAGCGCCAGAGGTTGGAGCTGGGGCGACCTCGTCGCCATGTCTCCCCCTTCTAACTGGCGCTCCAGCGCCAACTCTGCCTCCAGCTCTGCCTCCTCCTTGGCTTCCTTGTTGCTCTCTTCCAGGTGCTTCATCAGGACGGCGATGACGACGTTGACCAGGACGAACTGAGCGGTCAGAACGAAGGAGACAAAGTAGAGGGGGGAGACCACGGTGTTGTAGCAGGTGCTGTTCTGGGCGCAGTCCCTTAATGTGTCCTGGAAGAAGCATGAACACATGACAGGAGCACATCAGCTAACAGCTTTACCAGTAAGCAGCACTCCACACAAATGCCTCATTTCCACTGCATGGTACAGCTCCTATCTGTCACAATATCAGACTTGCGATAGCTAGCTATGGAACATTTGAAAAAAAAAAAGTAGGAAAAGTATTCAACTATCCAGTTAAATATATCATGGTACCAAATTTAGTGCAGACATTAAAGGAGACCTATTGTGCTTTTTCCCTTTCCTTTAGTGTGTTATATAGTTTTTTGTGCATATAAAAGGTCTGCAAAGTTACAAAGCCCAAACTCCACGCCAAAGGGAGTTACTCTCCCTCACAGAAACACTGTTCCTGAACTGCCTGAAACACCTATTCTTCCGTAACGTGGTGATGTCACCAAGTAAGGCATTTGCATAACGGCTGGTTTGGCACACCCTCAAACAAAGCTAGTTAGAGCGGAGCTGAAGTGGAGTCCGAAAAGTTAAGTTCAGCTGACCAACCACAACAGTGGGCCAGGCCAGCTGACCAATCAGAGCAGACTGGGCTTTTTGGGAGGAGAGGGGCAGGAGCTCAAACAGAGTGTTTCAGACAGAGGGTGAAAAGAGGTGCTGCAGCACAGCCGGTATGACAAAAGTAAAGCGTTTTTTGAACATTAAATCATGTAAACATGTTCTAGTAGAAACCCAAAAATACAAGTATGCACCTGAAAATGAGCATGATAGGTCCTCTTTAATGGTTCCCTCATCATGTCTCCTAATGACTTTGGTGATCCGCTGATTAGTGCCACCATTTTGTTTTTTTAGTGGAATGTCTCAACAACTGTTGGTAGGGTTAGCATGAAACCTCAGGAGGAATTGTAATGACTTTGTTGATCCCCTGACTTTTTACCTAGCGCCATCATCAGGTCAAAACTTTAATTTGAGCAAATACCTGCAAAACTCAGCCTCAGCTGTACTTCACGGTTACTGCCAATTAGCAAATATTAGCAAACAAACACGATAAACTTATTTGATGAACATAGTAAACATTAAACCTAAACGTCTAGTCATGCTAAACATCAGCATGTTAAGGTTGTCATTGTGAGCATTTTTGGCATACTGACATTAACATTTAGCTAGCACAGAGCTGTTTGGCTGCAGTATCCATGAATTGATAACTTCAGCTACAGTATTGCTAAAGTTAGGGAAAGATCATGTCGATGGTACAAAAAGCCATAAACACGGGACATGAATCGTTTTAGAATCTCTATTTTATGTATTTATTTTACCATGTGAGTTTTTTGTTGTTGTTTTTCTTTCCCTTTTTTATTTATATTCTTCAGAATATTTGTTTCTATTATTATTATTATTTATTAAATCTTTTGTTGTAGGGTGGGTGGGTCGGATGCAGATGTTGACATACTGTATAATGTACAATGTATTAATGTTTGAAAACCCAATAAAAACATTTGAATACAAAAGTGGGACATGAAGTAAGGTCTCTGGTGTGAAAAAAAAAAATTACTTTGCCCATAAATTGTGTTGCATAATTGTTCAAAATAAACATGATCTGTAAGGATTCTTGCCTGAAATACAGTAGAACAGAGACAGCAGACAAACAACCTACATAAGTGTTTGAAAATTACAAGTTATTTGGCAACGTAGCTGCTGCTATCTTAATTGCCTTCAAGCTAAAATCTGAACGAGTCTAGTACTAAGAGAGAACAGTGACAGCTCATATTAACTGCCAACTATTATTTGGCCCTGTGTGAAAAAGCTTTTGCAAATTGAATAGATGGGGGGGACTGAACTGTACTCATTTGGGCTGTACCGACATTTTTTTACATTCAAAGCTTCTATTGAGGTTTTTCGAAATTAAGTTTTGAATGTCTGTCTTCATATTTTATGACGTCATCACCCTAAAAACAAAAAAAATATTATTAAAGTAATCAAAGTTATTGTGGTTACATAAATTTAATTTATGGTGATGTTAAAGGGACTATTTGTAACTTTCAGAAATGCTTCTAACGCACGCGCGAGTCAGAGAGTGCAAGCAAAACCCCGTGGCGCAATGAAGGTGGCGGCCGATGCGCGCCAGCTGAGGTGGGATCCCGGCCCAGCGGGGTCGGGCGCACCACCGTAAAGTGGTATCGGTGCCGTTGTATCAGAGCTGTTTTGCGAGTACGAATACATGAGCAAAGTATCGGACCCGATACCGGTATCGGTGCATCCCTAAATAGTATAATACTAATAATATTAGCGTAGCCTGATCTACACTAGCTGCGCAGCATTCGAATGTTGATTTAGAATCATTACATTATGAATTAAGCTTCGAACTATTCGGTATAGCCCTAGCAATCATCTGCACAAAAGGGGTCCCCCATACCAACACATCACCACTAAATCTGCCTCGTGTTCCAGCTGAATGTATGTGCATATATGTAAGAATGAACGTGCAGTATGTGTATGTAATGTATGTCTTCATGATCCCAAACTTCAGTGTTAGTTTCACCTTCATTATGCCATTCCAGTTGTCTCCAGTGGAAACTCTGAAGAGCAGCAGAAATGCCATCCCAAAGTTTTTGAACGTAGCGTAGCGCCCCAGACCTTCACATGGGTGGAGTTCATCGCAGACTGGGGGAGACAAGGAGGAGCAGGGGAGAGGATGAAGAAGGGTAAGAATAGCCAGACAGTAAAGGAGCGAAAGGAAGATAAAGAGAGTTGTAACAACATAGTGTAGGTCCCTGCAATTAAATGTTAATAACACAAGACTACTTTATTACTCTGAAAGCTACTAGCTACAATTTGAAAAAGAGAAATCAATATGGCATTTCAACAAAGGGTTTTAGAAAGCAATTAACATCAGATAGATTAAACCCACCTAGGGGAGAATGAAATACTCGGTGCATTCCTTGAGTGGTATGTATGTGTGTGAATCACTGCCTGTGTACAGTAGGATGGTGCATGTGTCCTTACTCAAGTCACCAAACAGCTCCACTCCAAGCGCTGCAAAAATAAAGAAGAGAAGCATGAAGAGAAGACCCAGATTCCCCACCTGCAGAGAGACAACAGGAAGAGAGAGGGGATTAGTCAGAGGAGAGAAATCCCGGGCAAAAAATAAACCAACAACGAGGGACAACAAACAGCTCATTCCAGCGAGAAAATGAATGGAGGGGTCGTGACGAAGCAGCCAAGAGAAAAATAGAAGCTATGGCAATTGACCATTCGCTAAATCCCACCCACGAATGGCCATTGTCCAATTATAGCTTATCAACCGTAACTGGGACCGGCAGGCCTGTCAAGCTTTGGATTTCTCTGCATGTTGAAATGGTAAGCACGGGTTGTAGTAAAAGATATACTCCACATTTAAAGGGTAACTTTCTACCTGGTCCCTATTTCACATGTTTATGTGTGTAAGTGACTAATGGGGTCAGGGTCTGAAATTAGCCCCAACCACCTGCCAAATGTGGGTAAATTGTTGGCAGTGGCTAATAAAATCGTCAGGCCGTCCGCCACTTTGGCAGGCAGGGAAAACGCTGGGGATGGGAACAGAGAACCAGTTCCCAGTTGTCTGATTCCTTGGCATCTCATGCCTCCATGACTACCATTTCCTCCTCCTCATATGCACGCTGTATCATGTTTCAGTTTGTTTGGGACCGGAGCCATGGCGGAGAGAGAAAAACAAACACTCAAAAGCAAAGCGCGACTACTACTAAACCGGAGTGATGCACCCTATTTTTTCCCCTGATAATGCAACACTGTGAAAAACAAATCTGTGTTGAAATCAACAGGAAGAGAGTTAGTAACGTTAGCTGTTAGCAGCAGGTGGACAGCAGAGTCCTGCTTGGTTAAAATAACGGAGCTACTAACGTTAACGGAGGTGCCATTACATTACATCATGAGGCGTACAAGCTCTGCTCAGTAAAAATGACTTTTGGGCAAAGGCAAATTACGTTTTCGTGATGTGTTTAAATGTAATCTCGTAAAATTTAGTTTTTGGCCAGAAACTTGAATAAATCCAGTTGTTTGAAGATGTTTTCACAGCAATATAAAATGGAGTATAGAGAGGGAATTATGACCTGTTTAACTTCCTAACACTAGCTCTCAGCAGCTTATAATATATAATTATCAATGTGCCACGATTTTTTTTAATCAAAGCAAATATTTAAATAATAATCATTTGAATTGTGTTTTTATGCAAATAACCACTATAGATGACAGTAGTACAGTACGGTGTACAGTACGCTCCCAACCCCCCAAAAATAGGGCTCCCCCAGAAGCTATGGTGTAATTCAAATACTGGAATTTACCATGCATATGCTTTTTATGTAAAACTCTGAATGACATCAGATCTAAAATGTTATTCCGTCATTTAATGCTCATAGATTTCAAAAGTGGCAGATAACATTTCTGAGTGGCAGACGAAAAAAAACGAATTGCCTACCACAGTGGCAGGTAGTAAAAAAAAGTTAATTTCAGACCCTGGATGGGGTCTTCCGGGTCAGTGTCTCAGTGTCACCTCACGAAATTTCAGAACTTCAGCGAGACTCTTTCCATAATGTCAGGCACTTCTAATAACTATCAGAGCCTGTCATGACAAGAACAAGCACTTTTAATGGACGTAAATGACGGTGCCAGCTTGCCCCAATTGGATTACATTGCAGCCCGTGAGCAACTGCCTTCTACAGCGCTCTGCCTCAATACTGGACCATTTTCAGAACATGTTGTTGCTATTAGTCACTTAGACAAAAAACAGGAATAGAGAGTTCAGGTTGAAAAATATCACAGTTACCCTTTAAAGGTCCCATATTGTAAAAAGTGAGATTTTCATGTCTTTTATATTATAAAGTAGGTTTAAGTGATATATAAATACTGTGAAAGTATCAAAACACTCAATCCACAGATAAATACAAACAGCCCGTATTCAGAAACTGTGTATTTGAAACAAGCCGTTAGGATTTCTGTCCATTTGTGATGTCACAAATCTACAATATTTAGACCATTTCAGTTTTAAATTTAAACATACTAAATGTGTCCCAGTTTATTTCCTGTTGCAGTGTATGTAAATTACATCAGCTGACAGGATGTAAACATGGACCCAAGCTGTTGCCTAGCAACGCAATTCTGTTGAAATGCGCTAAAACGGAGCTTTTCAGACTGAGGGTGAATACAGGTATATTCAGAGAGACATGATGAGAAAAATAAAGGATTTTTTTAACATTAAAGCACGTAAACATGTTCTAGCAGAAACTTAAAATACAAACATGATACAAGCAGATTACCATATATTACATTACATGAATCTTAGAAAACTACCACACAAAGTAACCCAAATCTATAGTCTGTCTGAGTCATTCTGCTCGACCACAAAATATGCAAATTGCGCAACATACTAGTGGCAACCACTTGTTGTGAAGTGAATGCAATGGCATAGGGGAGAGTGCGACATCTAGTGGCTGAATGTTATCAATAGCAACTTTAAAAAATCAGCTTAGTCAGAGAGGGTGTTTTCAATCAACTCTTTACGCCGGCTTGAAATGAGATGTTTTTGTGAAATCAAGGATCTATTGTTTCAACAATTACTACAAATTTCAGGTGGCAAATCTGCCACTGTTATCACTGCAAACGTGCCATGCACGAACGCTGTGAATGAGTGACTGACACCGAAGAGTAAAAAGAAGCAAGATATGAATAAAATATGAGGTTCTAATAGTGCAGCTGATCCTGGACAAGAGTAAAAAGATAATAGGGAATGGCAGCTTTGATACAGAAGTGGGTTTAGGTAATGAAAAGCCTCAGGATTTGTGGCTGCTGCTGCTACTGCCAATGCTAATCAGCATGTGGCAACTCGCTCCCACTCCCCCCCCCACCCTTATCAGATTTATTAATCATGAACACTTCTGACAAGCTCTAGGAGGAATTAGCCTGGAACAACACTCGCTCTCTCTGTCTCTGAATGAGAGACAGAGGTAGTATCAAAGAAGGCTTTGAACATATTTTTTCTCTCAATCCAAACACTGCAGAACTTGTTTTAATTTACTCCGCCACCTTCAAATCCACCCACCACCGTTCAAAACAAAACCTGAAGGTACATCCACTCCCTGATCTCTGCAGAGGGTGGTTTTGCAAATAAGGGGTCTCTATAGAGTTGTCAAAAAAAAGCTCGTGGGAAATGACGACGAAGATCCTGAAAGAGAAGACTATGTACCAAAAAAAGAAATGCTTCTGGGATGTAATTTTAGGGTGAGCTTCTGTAAGGAAATGAAAGATCCGCGGAGAGAAAAATAAGGATGAGGAAGGAAAAGGGAATTCAGTGGCTGTTCGGTGGATGTTATTTAACAGAGTTGAGTGTGTACCTGAGGCAGGGCTTGCATAACGGTGTCCAGCAAAGCTCTCATCCCCACCGCCATCTTCAAGAGCTTCAAAACTGTGGACACACACACACACACACACACACACACACACACACACACATACAGAAAATTAAAAATTGTCTTACCAATATTAACATTGTTCAGTCTTACATAACAAAACAGGGACTTGTGCCATCAACGCCTTCTGTGACATTAAAAGAACTCTTCCTTACTTACAGACTAATCCTGCTCTGTTAGTGTAGTCACAGATTTCCTTTTTATTGAAAAACAGATAGCCTGAGTGAGGTCATATCTTCCTGATTGGGGTTGCAGTTTGATGAGGTCACTGGTGATGGCGATGGGGTACCAATGGAGGTACACCAAGATTGATAGATAATGCATAATAATTAATGGAAAAGTAGAGTATGCACGAAAAATGTTGTTTTTTTTCTTGGCCTGGGCCAGGCGACTTCCAGGAGTCTACAATAGTTGCCTAGCAACCTCACAGTGACGACAAAACTCCAGTAAGTCGCTGGCCTAGGCCGAGAACTGGTTCTAGCAAAGTTACTCCCCGTAAAACCCTTAAAGATTTTGGTATGAAATAGGGCTGTCAAAGTTAAAGTGATAATAACAATATCACAATAACTTAAGATTTTTTAGGTTGTGGCGGGCTTCGTGTTAGCGCTAGAGTGAAGATACCGTATGAAACTAGAGAACCAAAAGAATCCATTGGTATCCACCATGTCAACGTAGCTTGTCAGGAAGGAGGCTGAATCACGCTCCAAACTTATTTTGGCGAGGAAAAACTGTCATGGCAATTTTCAAAGGGGTCCCTTTGACCTCTGACCTCAAGATATGTCAAGGTTCTATGGGTACCCACGAGTCTCCCCTTCACAGACATGCCCACTTTATGATAATCACATGCAGTTTGGGGCAAGTCATAGTCAAGTCAGCACACTGACACACTGACAGCTGTTGTTGCCTGTTGAGCTGCAGTTTGCCATGTTATGATCTGAGCATATTTCTTATGCTAAATGCAGTACCTGTGAGGGTTTCTGGACAATATTTGTCATTGTTTTGTGTTGTTGATTGATTTCCAATAATAAATATATACATACATTTGCATAAAGCAGCATATTTGCCCACTCCCATGTTGATAAGTGTATTTAATACTTGACAAATCTCCCTTTAAGGTACATTTTAAACTGATAGAAAATGTGCGATTAATTTGCGATTAACTGGACAATCATGTGATTAATCGAGATTAAATATTTGAATCGATTAACAGCCCTAGTACAAAACAAACAAGATTTAAACTGGTAGGCAGATTTTTTTTAACCTTTGGGCTCGCTGTTTCCCCCCTGCTTCCAGTCTTTGTGCTAAACTAAGCTAATTGGCTGTTGTTGGCGTTACCCTCATAATTACCATACAGACATGAGCAACCCTGTCTCCTACAAAATTACGTTCCCATACAACTAAACTGCATTCTCAATTATGTTTCGAGGGAAACACATTTTCTCCCGGATTATGGTTGGATTACGCGGGGGAGACCGTAGCTTTGGTCTCCAGGACCGGAGTCTCTGCTGTACTCTGCTCCTCTGCCTGCCTTCACTCATACATCACGCTCTTTTGCTCCACTCTCACGTGCATGCCGCTCACTCCACACTGCAGAAGAGTTAGTTTAGCTCTGAGAATATCTAGTGAATGTACATTGGAATTTTGTGCAGAAATAACTGCAGCAGCTCCTCCAGACCAACAGAGGTTTCCCGTGTCTTGTGAAGTGACGGGGCTCCGCAGAGAGAAACGTTATCGTCTCCGACCAAAACTCCGGTGTCTCCCCTGTTCCCTCCAGCCGCGGTCGGGAGGCTGAGGCAGGAAAAGCCAACACTAGGATCAGCATTGATTCATGGAGAGACCTTCGTCTGGTCAGCTAACATTACTGCCAAGCAGCTGAAATATAGAGTGATATTGTGCTTTTAGCTGACGTGTGTCGCCTCACTGTTTTGAACGATGCTCGTTCATATCTATGTAGAGCGAGCACAAGTGCGAGCAACAGGACGCTGACTTTCGTTGACTTAACGGCCACAGGGGTTGCCGTTAACAAGCAATTTCTGATTCTTACAACAGTTTCTTTAAGTTCCTTGTTTTTCTTTTTTCATTTTCTCTTAAGCAAAGGAGCTAAATAGGATGGTGAAAAAATATAATATACTAACAATTGAGACAGCTATTGTCTATTGCATCTTAAATAGAATCAAAGTTGTAAAAATCTGAATGTGGAAACTGTGAAAGAAGTTCAGCTTTAAACAACAGAAGATGGAACTTGCACGTCCACATTGGCGAGCAAAGTTAAAATGTGATTACAATGGAGCCAGTGTGTAAACGATACAGTCTGAACATGTCGATGCCAGATAGAAAGGAGCCAACCGCTGCACCCAGCCAAATCACCGTGTCAAACGAGCACACGTTGCACATGAGAGCGTGTGTTTGTGCCTGGCCTTCGGTGTGACGGTAATCAATGACGACTTCCATGCTACTTCTTTTATTACACGTTCAGTAATCAGACGAAACAGATGAGCTTCCCCTCCTGCCTGTCTTATCTCCTCTTTCTGCCGGGTCTCCTCTCCTCTCCTCTCCCTCCCGTTTCCTCCCCTCCGACCTTCTCTTATCTTTAATTACCTGGACAGCAATCAGCCCGAAGCACACCGGCAGTTTTGCTTTTCCCCTTTCTCTTCTTCCCTCCTGCCAAATCCACCCCGTCTCTTTAACTTCCCAACTCCTCCGCCCATTAACACCACTTATTCTCATTCCAGATATACTGTATGTCTCTCTCGCCCATCGACATACCTTTCCTCCGTTCCTTTATCTCCTCCATCTCAACTTTTTTTCACTCTGACATCAATTGCTCCTCATTCCAACTTCTTATAATCTGTTTTCAGGTCAGAAGTTAATCATCATCCCTGCCTCCTCCTTACATTTCTCCCCTTTCCTCTCATTTATTCCCTCCATACCAAGTCTCAGTTTCTCGCAGCTTAATTCACTTACTGTGACAATGTGTCACCCCCCACCCTCAGCCATCATTCCTCATCTCTCCCATTTCTTTGTCTCTGTAACTCTTTAACTCTCTGCTCCTTCGCAGTGTTTGTCAGCTTACTGTGTTTCTCTGTGCCATCTGGTCGACTCACACCCTGCCCGAACCCTGCTGAGACCTGCCATGCAGAAACGATAAAGACGGGAGTCCCAGGGACGTGGCTGTTTTACAAGGAATCTTAGAAGTGTGAAAGAAAGAGAGAGAGAGTGTGGATGTGTCTATGAGAGTGTGTGTGGATGGATGGATGCGCAGGGGGATTCATACCTCGTGCGATCCTCAGCACTCTCATGATGCGGATAATGGTGGGGTTGATGGGCAGCGAGTTGCCATCGATCTCCTCCAGAGTGATGCCCATGATGGACAACAGCACGATGGCCAGATCCAGCTGGTTCCACCTACACAAACACACAAACACCCATCAGTCCCTAACACTGACCTACATCTATTGCTGATATGTCCGATTCAAATTTAAATGAACGTTAGCTTCCACGGCCGCTTAGTGTTGTGACCGCGGGGGGGAGGAGGAGCGGCTGCCACGGTAGGCTACCAGACGTCTTCCCTTCAAAATCTAACGTTGCGGCTAGGGATGCACCGATGCCACTTTTTCCAGACCGAGTACAAGTACTCGCCGATACCGAGTACCGATACGAGTACTTCTTTGTGCCAAAAGACCCTCGTTAACAGCCAGCTGGAGGGTGTGAGCGACACACGGCAGGCTGGGGAGTCCCGCATACGAGGCGGTGCGGCGCGACCGGCTCTAGGTCGGCTTGGAAAGGCTCAGGGCGAAGGTGGCTCGCGGCCGCACCTTTACAGCCCTCCCCGCCCGGACCTTGCCGCACTGTGGACAAAGGGCTCGCTGCGCCCTCTCTCCCCGCCGGGGGCGGCCCCCTGCTCCCTATGCAACCACGTCGTGCCGCCAGATCAGGGCTCGTCCCACGTAAAAGTCGCCAGGGGTCTGCGCACCACCGTAAAGTGGTATCTTTCCCGTTGTATCGGAGCCGTTTTGCGAGTACAAGTACATGAGCACAGTATCGGACCCGATACTGGTATCCCGATACATCGCATCTCTGTGATGACGTTGCACAGAAACCCGTCTATAATGTGTTAATTAGTGACTTTGATAGGAGCTGGTAGGAGGATTTTGCTACCTTCGTACAGAGCCAGGCTAGCTGTTTCCCCCGTTTCCAATCTGTGTGCTAAGCTAAGCTAACCGTCTACTGGCTCTAAAGTTCTTGTTTCGGTAGAGACGTGAGAGTGGTATCGATCTTCTCATGTTATCTTTAGGACAGCTAACAATGTATTTCCCTAAAATGTTCAACTGTTTATTTAAGCAATATTACTGCATGTCGATTTAACACATCAGACTTTTTGTCATGTATAGAACGATGAAGTCCTGTGTTTTACTAATCAGGTGTCTCCACAGTCCTTCATCGGTCTCGTCACTCATTCAGCGCAACAAACAGAAGCTATGCGTTAATCTATGCTATATTTCGGTGAAGGTATTACTGCTTTAAAACATACGAATTATATGGTTGGACAATGGAGAAGTGCTGAAATGCTGGTTTGATTAGTTCTTATGTACATCTTGAAATTTTTCTTCTGCTGTGAAAGCTTGTCACTAGAATTCAATATACTGTAACTGACAGGAACCCGAGCCGCCGACAGCTGCAGTGCTTTGAAGGTGCGAACAGCAAGCGTTTTACAACCTTTCAAGCCTTCAGGGGTGAGTGTTTGACACACACAGTTAACTTATCACATAAACTTTAAATTTAGAGAAAAGTTTATTGGAATCATTGAGAGTGTGCAGAGTATTTGTTTAGTGTTATGAAGCAGATTAAAAAAGCAGCAACGGTATCATTTCATTTTAGTACATCATAACGACAGATATGGTAAACTCGGATCAGGAGTCAGCAGGGTTCTCTCTTTCCCAGGTACTATAAATACTATGATAAATTGGAATTAATTTGTGATTAATCGTGATTCACTATGGACAATCATGTGATTAATCACGAATAAATATTTTAATTGATTGACAGCCCTGGTTTAAAAACCAAAGAATCGCCAAATAGCTGCATTTAATTTCTTTTTGCTAACGAGAGCAGACATCTTTTCCTGCTGGAGTTAGGGCTACATGGGAAATCACGTACTATAGGCTAAAGCGTCAGACGTACGCTGCGTGTTGTTCCTTTTTTTTTGCTACGCTACAACAATGTGGCGAAGCAGAAGAGAAAGCGAGAGAAAAAGAGAAAGACAGAGACTGAATATAGTGCAAAATTCAGTTGCATAACTGAATATCGTTCTGTTATCTTGGACACGTGAGGACCATTATCCTGGCCAACCAATATTGTGTTAAACGATAATCTCGTCATATTGCCCGAGCCTAGTGTGTGGTCTTACTAATCAGGTTTGTCAATGTCCATTGTTTCTTGAGTCTACTCCGTAGTGTATCGCTCACATCCTCATTTAGATACTCAAAGTGTGAATCAACACCAGAAAATCCGCTTAGAATCCAATGACATTTTCAAATTAATCCTGGGGGGTCTTGGCTAAATGTTGTGTTTGTGTGTACCTGAGTGTGACTGTAACAGTATGTGTATTGTGGTAATATCAAACTGGACCACTGCCAAATGCAAAAAAGGATAATGTTCTACTCTGGCAATGGGAACGGACATCATGGAGCCCCTTGGTGGTCAGCACTGGTCCAAAAAACATGACGCCTCCACTGAGGTGTGTTAGTGTGTGTATTCACGCGTGTGTGTGATGTGTGGTTGTATATGTTGTGATTGTGTTTGTGTGTTATTGTGCGGTTTTCGGCGGGAGGCCAGGGATTTCAAAGCGATGAAATCATCTGAGGGCAGCGTGTTTTATGGGCGTTTAACGAGGCCGTTTGTATTCATACAGGCCTCTCTGAGAACCGTCCACTGGAGCACCTTAGAAAAAGCTCATTTAAGCTCTCCGAAAAGCTGCCTCAGATTTTCCACATGACTCAGAGGTTAAAGAACGGCACCTTTAACCACCGCTGCGTTACAATATCACGTCCACTAAAATGTCAAAACCCTTAAACTGGGAGGCAAATGTTTATTCAGAATTTTCTGTCTGATCTGTGTTGAAGCTGTTTGACAAAGGTCATTACGTCACTTAAAGGAGACATATCATGCTCATTTTCAGGTTCATATTTGTATTTTGGGTTTCTACTAGAACACGTTTACATACTTTAATGTTTAAAAAAAACTTTATTTTCCTCATACTGTCTGCTTGAATATACCTGTATTCACCCTCTGTCTGAAACGCTCCGTTTTAGTACATTTCAGTGGAATTGCAATGGAATTGTGTTGCTAGGCAACAGCTTGGGTCCATGTTTACTTCCTGTCAGTTGATGTCATTCACATACACTGCAACAGGAAATAAACTGGGATACATTTAGAATGTTTACATTTAAAACTTTGAAATGGTCTAAATATTGCAGATTCATGACATCACAAATGGACAGAAATCCTGACGGCTTGTTTCAAATGCTCAGTTTCTGAATACGGGCTGTGTGAATTTCTCTGAGGATTAAGTGTTTAGATACTTTAAATTTATTTATTTATTTTATTATTTATTTCAATTTATATAGAACATAAACGTGCTTTATAATATAAAAGCCATTAAAATGTCACTTTTTTATAATATGGGACTTTTAAGGTGAGCGTGGCAGTTATTTAAATACTCACTTGTCCTTGAAGAAGCGTCGGAAGCCGAAAGCCACCAGCTTGAAGATCGACTCCAGAACAAAGATGATGGTGAAGACGTAGTTGCAGATCTTCAATGCCTTTTCCAACTCCTGAGGATGCCAGAGAGAGAAAGAAATATTAAGATTAATATACTGCACAAGTATCCATCTTAACAAGTCAGTAAACCTAGCATTAAATGTTCTGTTATCTTAGCAGAGCAAGCCGTGGGTTTTCATTGCCTCACTTAATGAAATGTGCTGAAACTGCACTGAAAACCAATGAAATGATCTCATCCTATTGCATTTTTTTTTCACTTTTTTAGAAGGAACATGATTTTTCAATGTGTGAGTCAGTTATACTAAATGGATTGCTATGGTGGATATTTTTACCTCCGCCAAGGCCCGAAAGGCCTAGGAAGGAGGGTATGTTTTCACCGGCGTTGTTTTTCTTGTTGGTTTGTTTGTTGGTTTGTTGGTTTGTTTGTTTGTTTGTTTGTTTGTCTGTTAGCAGGATTACTCCAAAAGTCCGTGATGGATTTTATATATTATATAGATATTCCAGACCATGGTCCGGATTTCAGAATTTTTTTAAGGATTTCGATCAGCCAGAACATTAAAAGGTCCCATATTATGCTTTATTATTATTAAATATTCTTGTATTTTATGTTTCGACTAAAACACGTTTACATGCTGTAATGTTAAAAAAACTTTATTTTCCTCATACTGTCTGCCGCTCCGTTTTAGCGCATTTTGACGGAATTGCAACAGCTTGGGTCCATGTGTACTTCCTGTCAGCTGATGACATTCACATACACTGCAACCAGGAATAAACTGGGACACCTTTAGAATTTTTACGTTTGAAATTGTGTCAAGGGTCTAAATATTGTATATTTGTGACATCACGAATGGGCAGAAATCCTGATAGCTTGTTTCAAATGCAGAGTTTTTCTGAATACGGGCTGTGTGTATTTCCCTGTGGATTGAGTGTTTCGATACTTTCACAGTATTCATATAGGACTTAAGCCTGCTTTATAATAAAAAAAACATGAAAATCTCACTTTTTTATAATATGGGACCTTTAAAGGGACTGTTTGTAACTTCTTACATGTATAAATCACCCAGGTCCATGTCCCATGCGCGCTCGCATATGCGCGCTTGTGTGTGGCCACGCTGTTCAGACTCAGACTCCAAAAAAAACTAAACGGAAGCACCAAAACCTCTTGGTTGTATCTAGTGAAGCCCGTCTGTTAAACAGTGTTGGCCGCGGTGGGAGGATGCGGGGGAGACCTTAGCTTTGGTCTCCAGGACCGGAGTCTCTGCTGTAGTCTGCTCCTCTGCCTGCCTGCTTGCCTTCACTCAGCTCGCTCCACTTCACGTGCATGCGCGCACACTACATTCTGCAGAAGACTTCGTAGCTCTGAGAATATGTCGTGAATGTACAGTGGATGTTTGTGCAGAAATAAATGCTGCAGCTCCTCCAGACCAACAGAAGTTTTCCGTGTCTTGTGAAGTGACGAGTCTCCGCAGCGAGAAATGTTATCGTCTCCGACCGGGTGCCGGTGTCTCCCTCCGGCCGCAGTCGGGAGGCTGAGGCAGGAAAAGCCTACACTACGATCAGCATTGATTCATGAAGAGACCTTCGTCTGGTCAGCTAACATTACTGCCAAGCAGCTGAAATATAGAGTGATATTGTGGTTTTATCTGACGTGTGTCGCCTCACTGTTTTGAGTGATGCTCGTTCATGTCTATTTAGAGCGAGAAAGCGTGAGCCCGACACCGACTTTTGTTGACTTAACGGCCACAGGTGTCGCTGTTAACAAGCATTTCTGAATCTTACAAACAGTCCCTTTAAGACCTCTGGGTATAACACATGCACAGTGTAACTGATGACGTGTTGATGACACATGACCTTGCCTCTTTCCTTCAGAGAGAGAGACAGAGAGAGAGCGGGGGAGGGGGGGTTCACATTAGACTCCGTGAAATTACAGTTGAGTTGGACCAAAGCACAGTTTGGTGATTGTTGGAAAGAGTAACGACGACGGTTTAGGTGAATTTTACTTTGTTTCTGTCCAGTTTGAATGAAGTGTTTTACGATGCTCCGCTACGTACAGCTGATCTCAACATAAACAAAAAATACACATGGATGGTGGCGCAAGCTGAAAGGAGAGGGGGGGTGGGCAATCGTACTCGGCATCTTGGTGGAGGTCTGCGCTCTCCGAGTGCCATTCTAGTTGCTATGTAAATATAATTTTTTTCGGCATTTACAGTCTTCAAGGTCCTGATTGTAAACTCTGTCCCCTTCTCCAGAATTAGCCATTCCATTAATAGATCCCTCACATCGTCCGTTCCCTCCCCTCATTCTCCCTGAAAAGGCTATTAGGATCAAAGTGTCCATTTTTTGCCTGTGGGAGAATTCACAGTGCCCATCTGCATGTAAAAACTGACCTTTAGCAGCGAGACAGGGAGAAAAAACTGGCGGTCGATGGGGATTTCACTAAATCCTCACTGGTGGCAATTCATCGACTGGCAGCTAGTTCCAGTTTCAATGTCTTAACTCCACTATTTTCTATTCTACCCAACAACATAGTCTACAACACAATCTTTTATTCTAACCAAAGACCTTGTGTTCTACCTGGAGACACTCTATTCTACCAAAACAACAGTTAATTAACTGCACTGTATAATCATTTGCTACAAATGGTCAATTCATTGACATCTCTGACTTAAATGCCCTCTATTCTACCCAACAACCCTCTATTGTACCTATAGACTTCCCTTTATTCTACAAAACAACCCTCTATTGTGCTTAAATACTTCCCTCTATTCTACCCAACAACCCTCAATTGTACATATAGACTTCCCTTTATTCTACAAAACAACCCTCTATTGTGCTTAAATACTTCCCTCTATTCTACCCAACAACCCTCTATTATACCTATAATATTCTACCCTATAACCTTCTATTACACCTATAGACTTTCTAGTCAACCAAACAACCTTCTATTGTAACTATAGACTCTCTATTCAACCCAACAACCTTATATTGTATTCAAAGACTTTCTATTCTACCCAACAGCCTTCTTTTGTACCTATAGACTTTCTATTCTATCCAACAGCCTTTTATTGTACCAATAGACTTTCTATCCTACCTAACAACCTATTGTACATATTGACGTTCTATGCTACCCAACAACCTTCTATTGTACCTATAGACTTTCTATTCTACCCAACAGCCTTCTATTGTACCTATAGACTTTCTATTCTACCCAACAACCTTATATTGTATATAAAGACTTTCTATTCCACCCAACAGCCTTCTATTGTACCTATAGACTTTCTATTCTACCCAACAGCCTTCTATTGTACCTATAGACTTTCTATCCTACCCAACAACCTATTGTACATATTGACGTTGTATGCTACCCAACAACCTTCTATTGTAAATATAGACTTTCTATTCTACCCAACAGCCTTCTTTTGTACCTATAGACTTTCTATCCTACCCAACAACCTATTGTACATATTGACGTTCTATGCTACCCAACAACCTTCTATTGTAAATATAGACTTTCTATTCTACCCAACAGCCTTCTATTGTACCTATAGACTTTCTATCCTACCCAACAACCTATTGTACATATTGACGTTCTATGCTACCCAATAACCTTCTATTGTACCTATAGACTTTCTATTCTACCCAACAGCCTTCTATTGTACCTATAGACTTTCTATTCTACCCAACAACCTTATATTGTATCTAAAGACTTTCTATTCCACCCAACAGCCTTCTATTGTACCTATAGACTTTCTATTCTATCCAACAGCCTTTTATTGTACCAATAGACTTTCTATCCTACCCAACAACCTATTGTACCTATTGACGTTCTATGCTACCCAACAACCTTCTATTGTAACTATAGACTTTCTATTCAACCCAACAACCTTCTATTGTACCTATAGACTTTCTATTCTACCCAACAGCCTTATATTGTAGTTATAGACTTTCAACAACCACGCATTCTGTAAAAAACGTTTACTCTACCAAAAGTTCTATTCTTCCCCAGGACAATTCCACTGTTCAATACTTCATATGTCTTTAACCTTTACTACCTCCCACTCGACCCCATTCCCATCTACCATGCCAAACTACCTCCTAATCTCTAATCCCTATAGCCCCTCACTGTATTCTTCTTAAATCTTCTTCTCCTGGTTCCTCTCTCCTTTATGCTGTATCTTTTTGTCTCTTTTACTCTTTTGGCATTTTGTTAAATACCATCTCCCCGTAGCTATCTTGTTCTACCTCCACGTCAGGGTTCTGATAAGTTCGGAGCAGGTGGCCAACAATACGTTGAAGTGATAGAAATATATTTCAAATATGACTGGAAGACAAATCCCAGCTGGAACAGTTTCCTAGTGGCGATAAAATATGGGCTATAAATCCACAAGTATCCATAGCAGACCTCCGTATGGTATACATATGATTTGTATTACCTTTTGGGTGTACCAGATGGGCGGAATTTATGGTACCCCAGGTTACCTTAAATTTTTGCAGTTTGAAGCATTATTTTAAACCCTTTTAACATGTATTTCTCTCTATTATGACTGTGTAATAATCTCATATTTTTTTGTTTTGACCTTTTCTTAGTAGGCTTTTACAATTCTTATATTTTTTTCATTTCTTTTTCTGTTGACCTGATCCCTTTCTCACCTTTGTTTAAAGAACTAGTAACGGTATTTTGAAAGGTTATATTTGTATTATTATTGGCATTTTATTACCATTGGCGCAGCTTGTATACCTGACTATCTTAAATCTCGTGAAACCGTAAACCTGGTGTTCCAGGGCGATTATAACTAATATTCCTGTGACATTAAGTTTTAAAGACCAATGGAGATACTGATATTTATCAGACGGCAAATATTCTGTGCCTATTTTTTTAAATTTAGAATTTTTATGCCAAAAAAATCTAAAACGTTTTCCAGAATTAAGTATTTTCTCCTGAATTTGATCTGTGGCATGGTGGAAATGCCTTTGAAACAGTTAGAACCAGACACTAAAACTGAACTGTAACACAGGATAGAATCAATTCACTTTTCGGTCGGTGTAAGACAGACGCAGTGTGCAAACAAACTGTATTGTATCTATCATACCAAATCTAAATGTCACAAAGTCTAATATGAGATTGCAATGAGTAACCAATAAAGCCTCGGACACACCAGGAACGTCAGGAGCGTGTGGCTGCTGCGTTTCCTGTTGTTTTTTATTTCAGCGTCCGTGTTAACAGGTTAGAGCAGGCACACTGCCCGCCTGTGACGCGCGTCAAGATTACTACAGTTTCGATGTCTATCTGTAGAATATGTTACAGAAATGAAAAAAAAGTAAAGACTTATTTTTAAATCAACACTTCCTGCTTTCATTTCAAAATAAAAGCCCTCAAGCGTTTTTTCTATGGACAGCATTCCTTCATTTGTTACCCATACTTTTATTCTGAAATATGAGCAGTGTTGGAAATATATCATGAAGAATAATATGGCAAATGCTTAAACTATTATGTTACGAGTTCAGTGGGTTGAAGATGTTTAGACTAGAATTAGAAGATGAATACTGTGGCGTCTGAGGGACGTCTCGTGCAGAGTCTCAAGGGTGAGACGGCATAAACATATTTTTGTGTAGATAGAACAGTCTCAAGGACTCAGCCTTAGGGAAGAAACAGATAGGGGGGAGAGGACAGAATGATATGACCAGTAGACAGCGTTGTCTAAGGATGGAGTCAGATAATAGGAAGGTCAGATATTGTGGAAAAGTACTACAGTGATATTGTGGAAAAGTACTAAGACGGATCAAAACCCTGCCCTCTTCAGAGAATGCTTGTTGCTGTGTATAAAAGCAAATGTAAAGAAAAGCTCGGGGTTCATTCACTGCGAACTGAAAACTGTATTACATGTTATCAGGGACACATTGATGAATCCAGAACTTCTGTAATAACTCTTTGCAACTTTGATGAATATATCTGCGGAATAAATTGATACTGATTTAACCTAATTTGCAATCTTTTATGATTTTAACTCTGAGCTTGCAGCTGCCTAGAAGATAAACCAACACGCATGAAGGTGACGATTCCCTGAGGGGAATTCCTTCAGCAGTCAGTGCTGTGGAACATGCAGTGACTTGGAGAGCTCCATGAATTGATAAAGTATGGGGTTTAAATCAACACTTCCTGCTTTCATTTCAAAATAAAAGCCCACAAGCATTTTTCCTTGGACAGAATTCCTTCATTTGTTAACCCGAGGCTTTTATTCTGAAATATGTGCCGGACAGTGTTCTAGAACATGCAGTTACTTGGAGAGCTCCATGAATGAATATAGTATGGAATTTTAATTGTGGATTATTACGATTATTTAAGAATTACCACACATTTCTTTACCTTTCTCGGTCTAAAATAAATATAAATGATATTTATAATGAAATTAAATGGCCATTAAAAGGCAAACTCTATGTAGAAAGAAAGGGCTGACAGCAGTAGCTGCAGCAGCAGAAACGCAGCAGACACGCAGCTGAAACGCAGCTGGTGTGAACACCCGACGCGTGAACCACGCAGCCACCACGCTACGCAGCCGCCACGTGCTCCTGACGTTCCTGGTGTGTCCGAGGCTTAAGACAAACTCTAGGATACATTTGCAATTATTATTCAAGCGCAGGTATGAACAGTTGAAGACAAAGAGCCCATCATGACCCCCACCTCCCCCCCCCTGATCTGACCTTGGACTGCTGGTCGTGCTCCATGGACATGGTGATGACGTTGAGCCCTATGATGATGGTGATGAACAGGTCCAGGTAGTGGCTGGTGCACAGCTTGTGGATGAGCAGGCGAGTGGGGGAGTAATCGGAGTAGTAGGGCTTACTCTGAGCTTCTGTTGGAAGTGGGAAGTAGTGGGGGGGGAGGGTTGCAGGGGGGGGGGGGGGGGGGGTAATGAGGAAGAGTAGGAGGAGGAGGGGGGGTGGCGTTCAAAAAGTGAGATAGGAGATAATATACTGGGAAACTGTACAGTAGACCTGCTGTGTTGAGGACTGGAGCCGCCTGCTTTAAAAAAGAAAGTGGTTAGTGAAACACGACAACACCCTCTTGTCACTCAAGATGGTTGACTCACATTAAGAATAAGAGATATATAAAGAGAGATGTGAAGAGATTAAGGAAGGCAGATCAGATAATGGACAGAGGGAAAGAGAGACTTTAGCCAAGCCCTCCTGTAGTCTGGAGTCATGACTAATCAAATCAAATCTGCTCTCCTCTGATCAACAATTGTTTAAATTAACTCTCCCCTGAGTGAGTGCGATGGGAGATAAACAGCATTGCTCAATGGGTGTGTGCATGAGAGACTCTGTGGAGGAGGCTGCTCTCAGGATATTTTCAGTCTGGAGATTTGGCCATCTCTCCCTCTGTCTCTCTGATCATCATGTGATTCAGCCTTTCCTTATTTCTTTCACTTCTCTCATCTCAGGAAAAGAAGATAACACAGGAGAAAAAGTTTTCCCAACACTCATCCATCACACCTCTTTCCTCCATCCAGAGAGGATGGATGGGCAGGGAGTCAGGATGAGGAAGAGAGAGAGGAAGCTTGCACTATCTATCACCTTATCACTCCATCAGTGAAGGAGAGGCTCTAGGTCACACAGCAAAGGGAGCGACACACACTCAAAAAGGCAAACGTCCTTTGGGAGTTGTGAGCTCTCCCTCTCAGCCCAATTAGCCCAGGTGTGCTGCTGCTGCTGTTGGGGCTGCAGCTGTGCTGGGCTGGAACCATTCCCACAGGGTGTGCAGCATGTGTGTGTGTGCCTAGAGGTTTCCCTATCGTATCGGAGAAACTTCCCAGACAATAGATCAGGGAATAAGACAGGAGAGTTGAGTAAGCAGAATACCCATCCATTCCTGATGTTAAATATATATCTTCATCTTTTGGGATTGAAATGCATCTCTTGAGATATAAACCCTATCAGGTGCGCACTTAACTATCAATGGACAGCACAGAATACTCACTGGGAAAGCCTGGTACCTCGGACTTGTATTCTTGTGCTTTCTTTTTTACTTAAAGGTCCCATATTATGTTCATTTTCAGGATCATACTTGTATTTTGTGTTTCTACTAGAACATTTTTACATGCTGTAATTTTCAAAACCCTTTATTTTACTCATACTGTCTCCTTTAAAATGCTTGTATTCACCCTCTGTTTTAAATGCTCTGTTTTAGCGCATTTCGACGGAATTGCGATGAAATTGCAACAGAATTGCGTTGCTAGGAAACAGCTTGGGTCCATGTGTACTTCCTGTCATCTGATGACATTAACATACACTGCAAACAGGAATAAACTGGGACACATTTAGAATGTTTACGTTTAAATCTGCGTAAAGGGTCTAAATATTGCATATTCGTGACATCACAAATGAACAGAAATCCTGACAGCTTGTTTGAAATGCAGAGTTTCTGAATGCGGGCTGTGTGTATTTCCCTGTGGATTGAGCGTTTCGATACTTTCACAGTATTTATATAGGACTTAAGCCTGCTTTATAATAAAAAAACATGAAAATCTCACTTTTTTATAATATGGGACCTTTAAGAATAAAGACCTGTCTGAAATGAATGACTGAATTGAGCACTGCAAGTTTAGAGAGTTGTCGAGGTTTTGGCAGAGGTCTGCACTGCTGCTGAGCTTCAAGTTAATTATTCTATATTTGTGTTCAGGGTCATCTTTGCTGAAAGCTAATTTTGCGCCTGCTGGTAATTATTGATATTGACAACAGGGGAGATGAACCTGAATACTGGCGCTACCGGCAGAACCACGGGGCAGCCGGTGTTGGAGTCCGACTGCTCCCGAACTCCTACGGAGATGTGCGTGCCAGAAAGTGACAATAACATGGCTTCTGGCGTGCTTTGTCTGGCTTTTCAAATAAATGCACTAAAACAGGATGACATATTCAAGTCGCCTGCTTTGCTTTTCAGCACCTCAGGTCCTGGAATTGGGTCTGCAGCGACACTTCCTCATCTTGTCAAGAGCGTTTTTTTAAAAAATGAGGCTATGCTTTTTGACATTTCGCCGTGTGGCCCCACCGAGAAGACAGTGATGAAGCAGGTTTAAAGCGTTTTGGGTATGTCTGGTCTTTGAATCGGGGCAGTCGGGTATTGATCCCTTGTGGGATGCAACAAATCTATCGGTTCATTCACCAGGATTTCCTATTTACGAGATCCTCCATCATCTTTTGATGATTATTTTTTTGCTCTGTTCTACTTACTGTCTAGCAGGTGCACGGAGAGCCACGCTCACACACAACAGCAGTCCCTTTTGTTTCACCTCCTCCTCTATACTCCCTCGTTCATTTTTCTCTTCCTAGCATATAGTATATCTGCTTCCCCATCTAAGTTCCCATACAGAGAAACACAGGGCCAAGAAAATATAGTATGGGATAGCTGAAGTGAGTTGGTTCACTTCCTCCCTAAGAAAGTAATTTCAGGAAGTAAGTAAGCATTGCCCTTAATATTATGGACGGGGCAAAGAGGGCAAGACCGAACAAGACGTAAGGGAATAAAGTCGAAGGAATGGAAGGCAAGAGAGAGACAGAAACCTTTTGGCTAAAGCTCAACTAGTCTCCAGAGGAGAGGAAGGGAAACGAAGCGAGGGGAAGAAAAGGTGAAAGTTTAGAAAGCCAAATTACACCGCTGCTCCAATTCTACCGTTCTCGCTTCCGCTGCTCTTTTCTCCTCCTCCTCAGAGAAAAGAGCAGAACTGCTCTTAATGAGGAACGGAGTTGATGCTTGCTCCATGCCGGCATCGGATTTTTTTTTAATTTTTTGAGTAAGGTAGCAACAGATGTGAAAGAGATTCAGTGGAATGAAGAAATGATTTAGATCCCCTTTCTGTTCTCTTCATTCCTCTCTCCCCTCCTTCACTGATATCCAGCATCCTCTCTCAGCTCTGGCGTCATTTTGACAGGGAAGGAGGATGGGTGCAAAGCCGGTTGTACATTGTACAGGTCACAATGCCTGCTCTCTGCATCTCCATCCTCATATTTCACACCCATTCTGTGTACAGATAACAGACCATCCAGGACAATCATCTCATGGGGATTTAGATCTCATTATAACTGCAGCATATACAATTTATGGAATCAGTAATGAAGGTATTTTTTTTTTTATTTTGTGACCCAAACAGAATATATTTTGTTTTCTCATTCTTATCAAAAACAAACTTGGCTGTCCATGTTGGATCTCGACAAATACTTCTGTTACACTTTTATGGTCGATATCCACAGGATCTTGCTGTGTCGCGGCTCCGTTGTTGTTGTCGCCGGAGATGATCCGCTGCCATTCTAACCGGCGTTGACCGGAGGGTCTCACTCTCGGCTCTTTTTTTTTTCCACTTATATTTTTACTGGTCTATTTTTGTCAAAGAAGTTTTCATCTCTGATGCTTGGAAGGACGGAGGGCCAAAATTCAGAGAAAAATATGCATTTACTGACAAAGGCCCCTCTATATACACTAGGCGTGGGTCAGTCCGATAATTAAACTGAGTAAAGTACAGCCACAAAGCATCTGTTATCACCGCTAAATGAGCTGCAAAAATATATTGTACAACACAAAAAAAATTAAAACTATATTAGAAATGTGACTGATGAAGAACAGACGCTCCGCTTCTGAAATGTTTCCTGTGGAGACAGAAACGGCGACGGAGCCGTGGCTGAACCGCAGCCGCAACTGGAATGCAAAAGCAGCTGGATCCTGTGGACATTCGGTTTTAGGTTTAATTGACTGACTGTAAGGAGATCTAAAAACCCCCGCTGAGAATCTGCCTGAGGTCCAACAAACAACAAGAAGTAAAAGGACTTTGTTAGAAAAAGCAAAAGACATAAATAATTCCCTGTCCAAAAACAACCCCAAGAGCCTTATTCCTCTTTTTTGCTTTCCAGTGTACTCACCTTTCCCTTTTGTGGACGCCTACTCACAACTCACCTTTATGGGGGGAGAATGTTAAAGGGGACATATCATGCTCATTTTCAGGTTAATAGTTGTATTTGGTTTTTCTACTAGAACATGTTTACATGCTTTAATGTTCAAAAAACACATTTTTCTCATACTGTCTGTCTGAATATACCTGTATTCACCCTCTGTCTGAAACGCTCCATTTTAGTGCTTCTTTAAAAGGCCCTGACACACCGAGACGACGGTCAAAGGTTGAACAGTTTGTGGTTGTCGATGAGCGTCCATTGGCACAGTTTTTACGGTGTGTCCCGCATCGTCGGCTCTAGCCCTGCCCGTGTCTCAGTTTTTTTCGCCTGATTCAACATGTTGAATCGGCGGCGGAGCCCGTCGGTGAGAGAAATCACTCTGATTGGCTGTTCAGCTAAAACGAATCAGTGCACGAGAAGATAAACGGAAAGTGAGGAAAGCAAGCCGCCGAGTAAAGTCAATAGGAAAAACACAGAAGGCTCTTCTCATCTTTCATCTTCACCTCATCTGATCATTCCAACACATGGATGTTTTCACAACGACATGGCCATCAGAAATGAAGCTAAGCGGTGAGTGAGAGCGGTGTGAAAATGGTCGGCAAACGCCGCTTTATTTCACGTACGTATCATAACAACAGCTTGTACATCTGCGTCCTCGGTTTTCTGGTTTCCCCCTTTTTAACGACGAATACGGACTACCGCGACCTGCTGGTATGGAGAGTTATTTCAACTCACGCAGAAGCAGAACGTACATGGTAGTTGGCCACCAGGTGTAGTCTTTGCGGTGTGTTTGAGTGCAACTTTTTGGTAAAGATGAAGGCGACGTGAGGCGTCCCAACTAGTTCTTTCATGTCAGGTTGGTGTGTCTGGGCCTTAAGAAGCCCAGTCTGCTCTGATTGGCTTGCGAGAAAAAAATGTTTTCTGATCTAAGCAGCCCACAAAAAAACTGACTGGGTTTGTCTTGTGCATTCTTGTTCACAGTTTGTAGGGTTGGTAGGCACTGCAGATACCTAAATGTATGTGCATGAGCACTGAAAAAGTGAGTTTTTCATGATATGTCCCCTTTGAGAGCTGGAGATTTGGCCTGGGAGTTGCTTTTGGACGCGGCCACCCTCAAAAACATAATTCCATACATTTCCGAGGCGGTCTTTGTTGGGAAATACAGACACAGCAAGGGTCCTCGGTTGTGGGACCGATGAGTAGGAAGGGCACGGCACAGCACTATGGGTATACTGTGACCGTGCGGGTGAGCGCAGGTTGGGTTGGGTTGGATTGGATGTGTAGAGAATGGATCTGGAACACCAGTGGAACTACAGCTGTCCAGAATGTGGTGATCAAGTGAGGGGTGTCTACAGTAGGTCGTGAAGTGGAAAAGATGTTTTGCCGGCTACTCCGATGAAAAGGAGGCCTGACCATGAATCTCAAAGCAACACGAGACACGGCTATGACTTTGATTCATCGGTGCAATGGTTTCTGCTTAGCTGGATCCCCTCTGAGTGTCTCCGAAGGCTCTTTGGGTTTGGTAGTTGCATCACAGATTTATGGATAATTGGAATATCAGCGTAAGGAGAGTGGATCGGTATGACTGAAGGGAATGAGATGAGATGTTTAAAGGTTGGAACCCAGATGATAAAAAAAGAATGGCTGTGAAAGAAAGAGCAGGACACGGGCTGTAAAAGCAGCAACAGTGCACTTTGAAGGTAAATTATCTGGCTGGTAATGATTAAAAATGTTGGCAAGAAACATTTATATTTTCACATTTCTGAGGGCGGTAGTTTGGTTGAATGCGGCGGCTGCTTTTATGCCCCTATCCTTCATGGTGAATGGCTCAGTAGTAAACCTTGAGACTCAGTGTCTGCCAGGAAAAAAACGTGTCAATGTCAAGGACTGGATGTCCAATTTTTTGAAATTCAGCAAACACTGAGTCTAAAAATAACAAACAATTGTCAACAAAAACAGTTGCTGTAAAACAATCAAAAAGGATTTAAGTGGAATTCCCGAATGCTCTGCTGCCCTGCTTAAATATTAAGAGAGACAGAGAGAACACAGACAAAAACTATAACAAAAAAAAGAGAAATGAATTCATCTGGGGAATAACAGAGAGGAGCAGCAGAGCAAATTGAGGAGTCCAGAAGAAAAAACAGGCAAAGAAATAAGAAAACGTGACATCATTCAAAATGACAGGGTATGATAACACACGCACGTCTGCACTCTTTAACGCACACAACACACACATTGTTCTGGTTCACATGGTAGACTGACACACCTCTTTCTGAGTCATACTTGAGCAGGATGGACCGATTGAAATGGGGGACTGGATGGTGAAGGCAAGCGATTGGACGGCGTGAGTGGAGGGCGGAGCAACAGGGATAACAGTGATGACAAGGTACAGACCGATGGGAAGCTTTTTTTTAACAGTATAATGACAAAGTGTTTTACCCTTTCTCCCTTCGTGGAATCCACGCTTTTATCCAGAGCAACAATATCAACACAGTCCCTGGTGACTACACACATTAGAAAGAAGAAGTCCTAGAAAGATTGATGATTTTAATGTCTTAGCTTTTCTTGTTTAAAGGCTTTTTTAACTTTCAAGTGCCCGGCTTTGGATTTGGACCTGTTCTACACCTTCATGCTTGATTATCTGTTAAAACAATATAAAACTCATTCAAAGATAATAAATCATGTTGTTTCTTTTACTCTGTCAAATATACCCCTCCTAGTCTAGCACTAAACCTGGGAACAGATTTTAAGATTATTGAAACCTAGACACCCAACACATGATGACTATTCCGCCAACATGTACTGATTGTTTAGGGTCGTGTCTGGAAGGTAACCCACAAAAACTTACAAAAACACTTGCGAGATTCACTGCTATCTATCCTAACCTTACCCATTCAAGCTCAATGCCTAACATTATCTATTCAAGGTCAATGCCTAACCTTAACCATTCAAGGTCAATGCCTAACATTAACTATTCAAGGTCAATGCCTAACTTTACCCATTCAAGGTCAATGCCTAACATTAACTATTCAAGGTCAATGCCTAACTTTACCCATTCAAGCTCAATGCCTAACATTATCTATTCAAGGTCAATGCCTAACCTTAACCAATTGAGATCGATGCCTAACCTTAACCATTCGAGGTCAATGCCTAACCTTAACCATTCAAGGTCAATGCCTAGCCTAAACCTTTCAAGGTCAATGCCTAACCTTAAACATTCAAGGTCAATGTCTAACCTTAACCGTTTCGAGGTCAACGTCTACCCTTAACCATTCAAGGTCAATGTCTAACCTTAACTATTCAAGGTCAATACCTAACCTTGAACATTCAAGGTCAATGCCTTAACTTTACTATTCAAGGTCAATGCCAAACCTTAGCCATTTGAGTTCAATGCCTTACCTTAACTATTCAAGGTCAATGCCTAACCTTAACTATTCAAGGTCAATGTCTAACCTTAACCATTCAAGGTCAATGCCTAACCTTGAACATTCAAGGTCAATGCCTAACCTAAACCTTTCGAGGTCAATGCCTAACCTTAAACGTTCGAGGTCAATGCCTAACCTTAACCATTCAAGGTCAACGTCTAACCTTAACTATTCGAGGTCAATGCCTAAACTTAAACATTCAAGGTCAATGCCTAACCTTGAACATTCAAGGTCAATGTCTAACTTGAACCACTTTGCAAGAGTTTCGCAACTTGTGGGTTACCTTCTAGACACAACCATTGTTTCGCCTTGACAGAAAGGAGCATATGTTGAATGACTGAGTAAATACAGAGGTCAACACACTGGACATCATTTAGACTATGAAATTCAAATTCTCACAAATTCCTGTAGCAAGGCAGAACCGGACATCCATCAAAAACAGATTTGTCTTTTTTGTGTCTCACATATGTGGAAATTGCTTGGAAAAGGTAAAGAAACAGAAATGAGATAGTGGGAAACAAGAAAAGTTAACCCTACAGAGAGATATAAGGTGAGCTGTGGCTATGCACAAAGCTGCTGTACTGGATTAATAATTTCTCACACACGGCACACCACACTGCTTTATCGGTAGCTTCCTGGCCAATCTTTGCTATGTGAGTGGCACAGCCCTAGGGATGATACTGTTGGTCTGATGGTTGGTCTGTTGGTCCACCACTTTGGTCCAGACTGAAATATCTCAACAACTATCAGATGTATTGCCAATATTTTTTTACAGACATTCATAGTCTCCGAAGGATGAAGCCTAGCCTTGTTTGTGACTTTGGTGATCCCCTGACTTTTCCTCCAGCACCACCATGAGTATATCTCAACAACTATTGGATTGATTGCCATGCAAATTGGTAACAACATCAATGTTCCCCTAAGGATGAAGTGCAATACTTTACCCTTAACTTCTCATCTACTGCCACCATTTGTCCAATAATTTGGTTTATGACCAAACTAACGAAATTCCCATCAGCCTCAGTTGCACTTTTTCTTTTGAGTTAATTAGCAAAATGTTAGCATGAATGTTAGCAAAAAGGCCTTAAGTCTTGTTATCCGATAGCATTATATACTACTTGACTAGGTGACGATCAGTCAGCGACAGTCGTAACAATCTAACAAATCAACACATTTCTTAGATTTTATCATCTAATTTTCAACAGCAACTGTCCAGGACCGGAACAGAATATGTCTAACTTGGTCTGATCATTTGTGACGCCTAAACTAATACTATACCCGGTGACCGCTTTGTGTGTTCCGCGATCTAGCGGCGCCGCCATTGCTGGGGTGGCAAATCGCAGTGACTCTACTGTCTGCTAACCGTGTTAACTGGTGACTTTGAGCTGAAAGCGTTCGTGGTTGCTCGTAGTAACTTACGTTACTAATGGCCGGCGTAGATAATAAACACAGATGATTTTGTGTTTAAAATGGATTAAAGTCAAATTGAAGTCTTTTACGAGGACACCTACAAGTTCTGTTCATGCTTTCAACAGCTGACGTCACTACGAGCAACCACGACGCATTCGGTTGAGAATCAGTTAACATAGTTAACAGACAGTTTGTACGGGCTCTGTTTGTAATGCCGACCGATTAATGAATTTTACTTTGTTATCATTAGGTTGCCCTTATTAGAGTAACTGATGTTATATTTCCCAATAATTCCTCAGTTAGTTGATGGAGTTCATTTATTCTGTGGGACCACCGCAGCCCCTAGACAGTGTCTTTAGCCCACTAACGTTAGCTACGCTAGTTAAGCGGCGTTAACTTAGCCGACGTTACTTGTTTCACCATGTTAGGCTAACGCCAGGCAACTGGGAAATGCTCAGGTTTTTGCCAAACTCCTAGTCACTGTTGTCAAAAGTAATGTTACATGTGCGTATTGTTGGGAGATACCACCGCGGCAATGGCGACTTCCAGCATTTCCCCGGATACGTCTATAATCAACAATTGGATTGTGTGTCATGTCCTGCCTGATTTAATCTGCTACCTCAGCATTTGTACTAAAGGCCTGTCCTTGGATATACCACATATGTAACACAAAGGTCTTGGGTTTTGGACCCCTGCACGGAGAACTACTCCCCCGCTTAGTAGAAAATTCAAAGTCCACCTCATGTCTCTTTTATCACTACATTCAGTGCAGCAGGGCAGCACTACAGCATTCTGCTCTGTGCCGTTCCCTCCTTGACATTTCTGCAAATGAAATATTCATAGAGAAAGTTTCCAACATGAAACATTCATGGCGAGTGTTTTTTCTTCCCGCAAAATACTCGCAGCTTTTCGGTCAAACTAACTATATAGGGTATGATCCTTCACAGCAATTATTAATGTGGAAATTAACGAGCTTTATTATTCATTATATTACTTTCGATTTTCCTTTTTCAGACATCAACACAATCCATCAGATTCTGTTGTCAGTACATATCCATCATCGTCAGCCATTCATGCCTCCAGATTTATGGATGAACTAATATAGTCAATGTCTCCGTGAGGCAAATTTGCTACATCGGGTGGTCGTGTTGGGCTGATACCGATACGTAACATCAGGAAACCTTGACACCCACCCAGCGGCACACCCCCGAGCGGTTGCATCAACGCCGCTTCCAGTCGCCGCTAACCACCAAAAAAGTTCTAAAATATTCATCGCGTTTAACATTTCAATCAACACTGCTACCTACACCTTGTAGCATCAAACTTTTACACCTGCATCTTTGAGACTTTTTTTTTGCCACCGTCTCTCACTCTTTCTCTGTTCCACTCTCCTCTGAGATTTTCCCCCTCCTCTCTCTCTCATATTCGCCCTCTCCCTAAAAGACCGGTGTTATTAATTACATCTCTACAACAGAGGAACAGAAGAAAGAAAGGGGAGCAATGTGAAACTTCCGTTAGATTCATCACTGTTAGCTCTGACCCAGATACAGCTAGGGGATTGGCACCGGCTGGCTTGTGTGTGTGTGTGTGTGTGTGTGTGTGTGTGAGGTAATAGATGAAGAACAGCTATTCATGGAATGTCAAGCTGCTTTGCATATACTCACACTTTTTGTTTTTTGGATGTGTGTGTTTGGTGCTCGGGCAAACAATGTGTAAGGAGATGATCCTATTATCCTCGTGTTGTTGTTGTTGTTGTTGTTGACGGCTGGCCGTGTAGCGACAGCAAAGATTAACAGCGCGACGTATGAAAGGACTTTGTTAACCCACTTCAAGGTGGGTGAGGATTTATGAATCTACATGGAGAAACACAACAGTCCCATTGCTGACTCCGTTATCTGCACAGTTGTAAGCTCGCTTTCTGCAAATCAATTATAGAAGTTTAAAAGCTCTATTCTATTTTCTTACTGACCTGAGATAAATTACATTACGTGGCGGTTTAGCATAAGATTTACGTATATTTTGGTGGAATTAAAAAGGTTCAAAAAGGTTGGAAAACCTCAAAGTTAAATCTGACCTGCATTTGGGATTATTAAAGTTTCAAAAATATATTTTTTCCTACGGTGAAGTCTGTAATCCTAAATGTAAGATTGGACTATTCTACTGAGGTTTTTATATGAGCAGATGTTGTCATGCTGTAGGTCAAACAGTCTGTCAGTTTTTTTATTACTCAGTCAATGTATATATGTGTGACTTGCATTAGGAAATGAAAAACACATGCAAAGAGTGTTTCAGAGATAAATATGAATCCTTACTGCAAGCTACATGTAAATGTATTACATAATAGGCTTGTTAAAATGTAAAACAGCTTTTTATTTATTTTTTGGAACGCAGGCAACAGATCAAGCTATCCTTACTGAAGTCAGCCAAATTTCACTGTGCTACGTCTTAACTCTACCATGGCAAACTCTATCCACGAAACTGAATCCAAAATAACGCAAAAATCTCACGGAAAAGTCCTTATATCTCCGAACCAACATCACTATCAAAAATATGAACGTCAATTAGTAGCTTTTGTCATAAACGTTACGCATCGTGTACATCCTTGAGGTCTAATAAATGTGTTGGATTTCCTCATAAAACATTTACAAAGCCATTTTTTTGAATATTTCAAATGGCGCATTGTTTACATCCATGTTTAATAGCTTGCTGTCTTCCTCCCTGCCTTCGCTGGTGCAGCAGTGCTACGTTTCTTGGCGTGTTACTGCCACCCAATTGTTGATCCGCAGAATAGCGTGAAAACAAGTGGTGGGAATGTGCATGGTGTCATCATCTCAAGTGCTTGAGCGAGTGCACGATACAGACGAAACACCGCTCTTAAAAACATTACTCTATAGGGCTACTCAGTAGGCGAATTGGGGGGGGGTATGCCGTCCAACCTTGCACGGCTGCTGAATTCTCGCAATGTCACAAGATCATGCGATAATCGCGGGATCACATATCCCACGTAAATCCCAACCCCACTGGGTCGGGATCCCACCTCAGCTGCCGCATGCTGGCCCTCACTTTCATTGCGCCACAGGGTTTTGCTTGCACCCTCTGGCTCGCGCGTGCGTTAGACTCCTTGGTCGGCGTTTCAAGACGGGTCGGGTGGGTTGCCGACATCACTGCAGACCCCTGGAGCCCGATTGCTCAAGTTTGATTGACAATTCATCCAATCACCTGCCAAGTATTTTTTGAAAGTGCCTGGCCTTTTCCTACCAGTATCCAATTATAGTTTCTCAGATGGTTCTGTGAAACAAACCATCTGACGGGTCAGTTTAGATGCCATCCCTTGTCAGCAAAATGACTGAAATGCATGGACCTTGTTATCCTGCCATCCCCTCTCTCCATCCCGTAGTAGCAGAGAGAGAGTGCATGGGGCAGAGGGGTTGTTTAATTGAATATTTTAGTGTAGTCTGTCTGACTCACAGATCCTTAACAAACCGGGACCAACCCCTGTCAAAAAAATAACAAATTGCCTACTGGCGCTACCATAACCTGTATAAAATATGGACATCGTCTCTGTGACGTCACCCGTAAGGAAGCTCAAAGTGGCATGGCTCCGGTCGTCGTGTTTATTTCTGCTGTAAAGTTGGACATTTTAATATGGGTGTCTATGGGAATTGACTCGCTTTTGGAGCCGGCCTCAAGTGGCCATTCGAAGAACTGCAGGTTTGGGCACTTTCTGAGCACCAGAGGTTGCTGCTTGGGTGCTACCAGTGGTCAAAAACTCCACAGGGTAGCTTTGAGCTGTTTGATTGTTATGTTGATACATTGCTTTTGCAGCTTCACCACTTTCCAGAAGGTAAGTGCTGGTAGGAAGGAAGACATCACTTCCTTCCTTCATCACACTACTCATAAAGTATATGGTGAGTTTTTTATCACCGAGTCAAAGGTACTTTGTAGAGTTTGTGACTACCAGTAGCGCTATGGAGGGGGTGGGGGGATGTGACATCTGTGGCCAAAATTATTCAATTCAAGGGTCTTGAAAATCACGGCAGCTTGTATCAAACACAACAGAGAAGCATACAGTCGTATATGGTAAATATGAAGATGACTAACAGACACCTAACTGTTTGCAGTGTTTGACGGTGTACACATTATTTTGTCCATGAACATGTATTCCTAGTTGAGAAGATGACTGTTTTGGGGTGAGATGCGATGACGGAGTGTTATGATAGAGAGAATTCATGTGGGGGCTGACCCAGCCAGAGCTGCTTGGGCTACAGTGTTGATCTGTTCGACCTGTTTGGGAAGTCGATGACCATCTGTTAACATGGCAGAGCCACAAGTCTCTGACTGACTTATTGGAGCTAGCACGGCGCACGCACATGAAAAACCACAAATTCAAGCTCTTGCATGAAGACCATACAAGGCTGCATCTTGTACAAGGTTAATTGCTTTTTTGAAACCCTGTCTCCTAGAAAAATTACATTTATAGGACATGCTTGCGGGGGCTAAAATTCAGAGGTTGGGCTGTCAAAGTTAACGCATTACAACGCCACTTATTTCTTTAACGCAACTTAGGATTTATGAAATTAGATGAATATGAAACTAGAAAAACTAAAGAATGCATTGGTAACGCTCCAAACTCCAAATCGGCTTGGCCATTTTCAAAGGGGTACCCTTGACCTCTGACCTCAAGATATGTGAATGTAAATGGGTTCTATGGGTACCCACGAGTCTCCCCTTTACAGACATGCCCACTTTATGATAATCACATGCAGTTTGGGGCAAGTCATAGTCAAGTCAGCACACTGACACACTGACAGCTGTTATTGCCTGTTGGGCTGCAGTTTGCCATGTTATGATTTGAGCATATTTTTTTATGCTAAATGCAGTACCTGTGAGGGCTTCTGGACAATATCTGTCATTGTTTTGTTAATTGATTTCCAATAATGAATATATACATACATTTGCATAAAGCAAGCATATTCACCTACTTCCATGTTGATAAGAGTATTAAATACTTGACAAATCTCCCTTTAAGTTACATTTTGAACAGATAAAAAAATGTGAACACTGGACTTTCGCCCGAAAGACCGGTGTTCGTATCCACTTCCGTAGTTATTTGAACCCAAACATTGACTCATTTGTCACGTAACTTCCGTTAACCACGATCTTTTCCTAAACCTAACCAAGTAGTTTTGTCGCCTAAACCTCACCAAGTTGTTTCCTGTGATGACGGAAGCTTATTTTGAAAAGACTGTATGCATGTGATGTCCTGTGGACAACAGGACCGTGATGATCAGCATGTTAGAACTGTGGACGGCGTCAGGAGGGGGACATTAGTGGGTCTGTTCTGTCCATAACTTTCTGTCAAAGCTCAGCATTGAAGCCTGTTAATAATCACTGATCTAATCGGACCAAATCCACATTGAATAATATACGATATGAAAGCACACGATATGAACATGATATGACGATGAAGTCACCTACGCCGAGCCTGCATACGCACTTTAAAAACACTGAACTGACGGGACATCGGATTTTGTTTTACTGTTATTTCTTTTCATTTTTTGTACACTGTTCATCTTTAACAGTGCACTGCGACAGACAACTGACAAACATCTCCTGCGTTATTTGTATGCAACATGTTGACACTGAATGCATCTACTTAAATGTCCGGTATTTCATGTGTTTAAGAGAAAGATTTTAAACAGATCTTCGGGAAAGATTGAGACCTGGTTAATATTGAAAAAGACACAGCCAAGAACACGATGTTCCCCTAACGTAAACCAGAGTGATTTTGTTGCCCAAAACCCAACCACACACAGAACTTAGGATGTGAACGCTAGTCTCTGGTGTCAACGTCTTGCGTTCTGCACACCCACCATCCGCCCCTGGCCACCCACACACAACTTCCTCGCAGTACAAGAGTGTGGCACTCCAAACCATTCCAACTGAATATAATCCTGCCAGCAATTACACACTTCCCACTAAATGTAACTGGCAAACGAAATTAGGAGTATATAAACACAATTTCTAGCAAACAGGGTTAGTTTGGTAGCTGTTTGCCATATACTGATCAAATGTAGGCTACCTAATGTTACATGCTCATAGAGCTCCCCCAAAGACGGCATAAGGTACGTTCTAGCTTGTCCCAAGGTAACGCTTTATATTAAAGGTCCCATATTATGCTCATTGTCAGGTTCACACTTGTATTTTGTGTTTCTACTAGAACATGTTTACATGCTGTAATGTTCAAAAAACAACTTTATTTTCCTCATACTGTCTGCCTGAATATACCTGTATTCAACCTCTGTCTGAAACGCTCCGTTTTAGCTCATTGCAACGGAATTGCGTTGCTAGGCTTGGGTCCAACAGCTTGGGTCCATGTTTATTTCCTGTCAGCTGATGTCATTTACATACACTGCAACCGCAAACACATTTATTGAGTTTAACTTATTTACCTATTATATCATTGTTAAACCTTTACTAACCTTTTTGTTGCTTTATGCATGTATTAGCAGTTAACTATGCATTTATTAACAGTTAATGCTTTTTGCAGGTACCAGATCTAAAGCGAGAACGCTCATTAAGGTTAATAAATCCTTTATTATGCACTAATTAACCTTTTTTAAAGATTGTAACGCTTTAAATTAACATTCTTGTAATAAACGTGTGGATTTCTTTCTTGATCTTACATTAGTAGCGGTAGCAGTAGTTGCGATGGACATTTGTCTTTGTTTTCTGGCAATTTTTAGAATAAACAGTTATCAGTTTATCAAAAATAAATACCCATGGAGGTGTCCAAATGGATGATACATAAGTTACTTAACTGATTACTTAGTAGTTACTGAACTACTTCACTGTCTCTCAAAGCTATGCATTATGTTTCAAGTACTGGCTGTAAGAATCTAGGTTGCATAGGGGTTATATAGAGTGGTACACTTGTGAGAAACTGCCACTACCTATACAGCCACTGCTGCACACCAACAGCCAACAGCTTATAGACAAGTGCAGGAGCACTGAGAGAGCATCATTACCCTGATACAAGCGGCTGTCTGTCAAAATATCCAGCATGCCATCCCTCTGATAGCTCACTGAGGGGGGGAAATAATACGAAACTATATTTACAATTTGCAGCATACATCATGGGCAGTGTACTGTAGCTTCTCCTGATGCGTCTGTCACAAGCAGCTGACTCTAGACTGCAGAATGCATGACTCAACACAACAAGTCAAGTCAAACAGGGAGACACTTCACATTAACTCTGAGGGGAACTGAGCCGCCCTGAATGTGTGTGTGTGTGTGTGTGTGTGTGTGTGTGTGTGTGTGGCTCATTGTGTGTCAGAGTGCATGCATGCCTACCTGTGTGTATGGTTGAGATTTTCTTCATGTGTCTACCTGATTACCACCATTTTCCTTCAACCTCTCACGTCTCTTTTCTTCAGTCCCAGTTTCCAAATGTGTGAGTCCAGTCACAAGTCTTCAAAAGAAAATTCCAAGTCAGGATGCAGGTGCTTCAGGTCCCCGAAGGTAGAGGTGACACCAAGTCATTGTCTAGAGTGCCGAGTCAAGTCACGAGTCAAGACTGACAAGCCCTGAGTCAAGTCCCAATTCAAGACAGGCAAGTCCCGAGTCGAGACTGGCAAGTCCCAAGTCAAGACTGACAAGTCCTAAGTCAAGACTGGCAAGTCCCAAGTCAAGACAGGCAAGTCCAGAGTCAACTTCTAAGTCAAGACTGACACGTCCCAAGTCAAAATTGGTAAATTCACCGGCAAAACAGGCAAGTCCCAAGTCAAGTCCCAAGATAATACAGGCAAGTCCCAAGTCAAGACTCACAATTCCTAAGTCAAGACTGGCAAGTCCCAAGTCAAGACAGGCAAGTCCGAGTCAAGTTCTGAGTCAAGACTGACAAGTCCCAAGTCAAAACTGATAAGTCCCCAGTCAAGACAGGCAAGTCCCAAGTCAAGTCCCAAGACAAAACAGGCAAGTCACGAGTCAAGTACCAATGCAAGACTGACAAGTCAAAAGTCAAGACAGGCAAATTCCAAGTCAAGACTGACAAGTCTTAAGTCAAGACAGGCAAGTCCTGAGTCAAGTCAAGACAGGCAAGTCCCGAGTCAAGTCCCAAGTCATGACTGACAAGTCCAGAGTCAAGTCCTAAGTCATGACTGACAAGTCCAGAGTCAAGTCCCAAGTCATGACTAAAAAGTCCAAGTGCTAAACTTTGACTTTCGAGTCCTAAACAAGTCATAATGCGGCCTTCACCAAATGTAATGTCATATTAACGACAAAGTAATAATATATTAAATTTACAAACATTTATTTGTTAAAACTGTTACTGAACTTACTTATAAAAAAGTAGAGTTGACATTGCACTTTCATAGCATAGTATACTGTAGCACTATTAACCAGTACCACAACATAAGGAATGTTGTATGTTTCTGTCCTGTCTTGTTGTATTTAACTCATATGCAAAAAATGTGAAAGGGTATCAACTATTTTCATGTTCAAGGGCTCAAGTTCAGTGAAGTCACGAGTCATTGGTGTTTAAGTCCAAGTCGAGTATATAGTCATCAAATTTGTGACTCGAGTCGATGTCATGTGACTCAAGTCCACAACCTCTGCCTGAAGGTGACATTTAAAATGACACTGCAAAAAGAAGTGGTTCGAAAAACATGCTGTCCGAACACATTGGAAGCCACACTGGAAGGTTGTAAAATGCTGAACGTCATAGAGAGGAGACAGACGCGGTATCGTTTAAATACGAAGATAAGGGGAGCACATTTTCAGACAGTCTCTCCTGGAAGATATTCATGGGCGTTTAGCCCAGTTACTTGTAGAAGAAAACATGTAACTCTTTAGGGAGTCAATTCTCTGAGACTTTCGTTTGACTTGAGTCCAAGTCTCAAATCCACACAGCTTGGGTGTGACAATCTGTAATGTGTTTCTAATCTATGCATGTCTATAGTTACAGTTACAATTCGAGTGTAAATTTGTGTAATTCTACCATTTCTCCCCTCCACCTCCATCTGTATCTCTCCTCCTTCCTCCATCCTCAAAATCTTAATGCACCTCCTGCATCATCTCATCTCCTGTCTTTGTTCCTGTCCTCCGCTAAGACAAGAGTCCACACGCTCAGACACAAATTCACAAGTAACACACTGTGTGAATGCTGTTTTTTACATGTGTGTTTTGTGTTCTGTAATTAACTTTGAGTAAGAATATCAAAATACTGCAAGCACTCGTGAAATGCCGCATACGATAAACAGAGGAGTGTAAGGGTCCTGCTCGCCTCTCAGACAGTCATCCAGACTGAGAGAAGAGGGGATTTGTGGACAAGAACTGCTCCTGCATATTTCATAACCTGATCTGCAACCATCTGCCCCCTGACACACTCACATATGCACACAAACACAGTCACAATCTAGCACAGTCAAGTCTACCTTCCAAGAATGTGCCCCTATCTAACAGACATTGTACGAGGTAATATATGTGCTAACAAAGACAAAGACGTAACTACAAGAATGCACACACACACACACACGTTCATAATGCAGAGTTGGGGAAGGGGCCGTCATTAACACACCTCTCAGCAGCACCCACCTATCATAACAATACCTTGACCAGATTGCCATGGAAACAAGTCGCGACAATTCAACCGCGTGTGCCGGCGGACCGGTCAGAGTGGTCAGACAGACCTGAAGTGGCCTTTATGCCCAACAAGAGCCAACCGCTGTTAACAAACCTGCTGTGGTCTCGCTTAATAACAACTTGTACTCCCCGTGACCTTTACACAGTGTGTTGGAGTAAATCAGCCATTAGGAGGAGATAAATGAATGCAGTTTGGCCAGAGCCTTAACTCTATTTTATCTCATGATTTAATAATGGCATCCTCCTGATGCACATCTGATAAGATAGAAATAGAGTGTTTCCCTAAAGAAACTATCTAAGCCCTCGTAAGTGAAACAAGCTCTTTGGAGCCAAAGCTGTGGAGATTGCAGCTAGAATACTCTAACAGAGTTTGTTGCAGTTTCATTTACTGTGATTACATTTACATATTTGGAAATGGGTGTCTTAAATTAAGCTTTGAAGTCAAAGTCCAGAGTCGAGACTAGCAAGTCCCAAGTCAAGACTGGCAAGTCCCAAGTCAAGACTGGCAAGTCCCAAGTCAAGACAGGCAAGTCCTGAGTCAAGAAAGACAAGTCCAAAGTCAAGTCAAGTCCCAAGTCAAAACTGACTAAGCCCCGATTCAAGTCCCAAGTCAAGACAGACAAGTCCAAAGTCAAGTCCCAAGTGAAGACTGACAAGTCCCAACTCAAGTCCTAAGTCAAGACTGACAAGTCCGAGTCAAGTCCCAAGTTAAGACTGACAAGTCCCAAGTCCAGATAGGTAAGTCCAAAGTCAAGTCCCAAGTCAAGACTGACAAGTCCAGAGTCAAGTCCAAAGTCAAGACGGATAGTCCAGAGTCAAGTTCCAAGTCAAGACTGACCAAGTCCCGAGTCAACTCACAAGTCCTAAACTTTGAACAAGCTATTTGGAGTCAAAGCTGTGGAGATTGCAGCTAGAATACTCTAACAGAGTTTGTTGCAGTTTAATTTACTGTGATTACATTTACATATTTTGGCACTGGGTGTCTTAAAATTAAGCTTTTAAGTCGAACACGGACTCAATTGGAAAATAACAGAATGCTCTTGATTGGATTTCTGTGGTCCAGCGCCCTTTAATGGAGGCCAGTGACCTTTAATAGAGGATGTTATTAGATAATGTCGGCAACAGAGAGAATGTGTTCATTCAAGATGGCACCACTTGTACAACCTGCTCTCTAATCTCTCTGCCTCTGATCTAATGTAACAGCGGTGAGCTGAGACACAACGAGAGAGAAACAAAAGTTAGGCAAGTTTAAAGGACGATTACGAGTTATCAAAACATGGGCCTTATTCTTACAGCTTTGGCCATGACAACCTTGCGCTCGGCAAGTCAGACGGGCAAGAAACACAAGCAGTCAGATGATCGGAAAGAGAAAAAAACCGAAGGAATATTGTAAAATGATTATCTGAACTGTCCGTTAATGAACATCCATTACAGTTTACAGACCTTCCCAGTTCACCTTTGACCTACACAATTACATGAGTTTTGGCCCAGGAGTCATGCTGGTAGTGTAAATTTTGTATACACATTCACGTCCCCCCCTCTGGATGAATCGTAATAACTTTGGTGATCCCTTAACTTTTCATCCAAAAGTGTGAAAGGTAAGAACAGAAGGAGTGGGTCTGGTCTGCGCTGCCTTTGTCAAGGTTAAAAGGAGTAATAAGGATTGCCGTCTTGGTTCGGACTATGGAGCCTCCGTGTTGTTGTACACTATAGTGTACATTTTGAATATGTCCGCTCCGAACAACGTGATTGGTTGATGCCTTTATTCGCGGTGCGAAAGCTCCAAAAAAATCATCCTCGTTCCGAAAAAATACAAAAAACATTACATCGCTTTTTCGCGATGCAATATTCACACTCTGTGTGAAAGCACATATGACAAAAGCAAATGTTGGGAAAAATATATTGACGTGCAAATTAATCGCAGGGAAAAAAAACACCCCCGGTATGTAAAGGCCTTTAGTCTTGTTTTTAGCCAAGCTGGTATGGCTCTAAGTAGGGATGCACCAATATCGATACCAGTATATTGGGTCTGATACTGTGCTCTTGTACTCGTACTTGCAAAACGGCTCCGATACAACGGCACGGATGCCACTTTACGGCAGCGTGACATTAACTTCTCGTCACCATCTTTCGGATCCTTTTTGTACAGACATACATGGTTCCGAGAGGATGAATTCCAATGACTGTGGTGTTCCCCCTGATATTTCATTCAAAGCCACCAGCAGTTCAAAATGTTCACTTACTCAAGGAAATATCTCAACATCTACTGGATGGATCAAAGCTTTAGTCTTGTTAACAACCTGTGTGATAATCTTACTGCTCATGTTTCTTGCCCTTGTCACACTTACCGGATCTCGGCAATTACTTTGCTGAGCGCAATATTATCACAACCAACGGAAAAGATCACAATGAAAAATAAGGCCCAAGATGTAATAAACTGGAATTATTCTTTAAATGTGTACTAAAAGGCTTATGGGACTATAGTGCCCTTGGTTTGTAAAGAAAAAGACGCTCTGGAATTCTTTACCTACAAACAAGTCCAATATTTGAGTACCCTTTCCCTGTCTCACCACGCTCCCATCTCAGTTTCCCTGTCAACCTAACTACACAAGAGTCTTCATCTCTTGTGGTGGTGGTTGGTGGTGAAGCGGTGTGGTGCTGTGGACTGTGGATGGGTCGCGGACGCAGTGGAAGAGCTGTGAAAGACAAAGCCACGACAGAGAAAACAGGTAACAGCATGTCCAGCGGACTGAGAGCTGATGGGAGAGAGGCAGGGGGGCGGGGGACGCGGGATGGGGCCCTACCTCCCGTGATCATTGAACTTAGAACCCTAGCCACCATGGTGGGTGGTCGTGGTCGGTGGTGGTGGTGGTGGTGGGGGGTTTAAAGGGACACACAGAACATGCTGGAAACTCTGTACCTTTCAATGTGCCTTCAGAGAGGGCCCAACTCACCCCCGGAACCAATAAATCTAGAGGAATGAGACCGTGTTAGTCAGGGAGAAGCAGAAGAAAGCAAAGGAAGGAAGGATGACTTGAGAGTTTGAAACAGGAGAGAGCCAAAAGAGAGAGAAAGAGGGAAAGAGGGATGGAGTAAGGCCAGGAGGAAGCGATGAAAGATAAAAGCTGGTTTATGTTCCTACATTTTTGTCTTTCCAGTGATTCTGAGTCCAGTTCTTTGGATTTCTTTGGGTTTTTTTTTACCAATCAGGAAACCGTTGACTCTCAAACCAAAGCAGACATTTACAAGTATCACCTCACCAACTGTTTTCTATTGGGTTGCACCAGTAAGCTATCTCTTTCTGTGTTGCTAATAAACAAACATCTAGCACCTTTTTTCTCCCTAAACAGTACTGTGTATAAAACCCTAACCCTCCTGGCAAAAAAAAAGTCAAGAAAAAAAACTTTCCAACCAAAAATTAGAAGCAAAAATAGGGACTTGGAAATATGAAAGGTTTTGTGTGCTTTTTAAGGAAAAAGGGGCCTCTAGAGTTATAAAGTGTACATGTGTTAGACTGTGCAAGGAGTCTGGGGGAGTTTCTCGATTGGTCGGACACCCTTGGCGGACGCCTCCTGAAAAAGGAAGATCAATTTCCATCTGTATTTCTCAAGAGATGGACGGAAATATTCCTATCGTCAAATAACATGTCACATAGACAGAGCTTTTAAGAAAGCAATAATGTCCACTGCTCCTTGTAGAAATGTAATAAAGAAAGTGCCTTTGGACTAAGTAGGGTGATATACTATAGGCACTAAATTCAACAAAAAAGTGCTAGCAGATGCTAGCGCTTTTGCATAAAGGAGGCAGTGGAAAGAATTTTAAAACCAAACCAAGCAGTTTGTACCAACTCCTATACAGCCGTAGGGGAGGGGGGAACTGGCAGGGAATTAGCGCTAACTCCTACAAATCTCACCCAGAGCGATGTCAGGTCTTAGCTACAGGAAAAACTAAAAGGGGAACTCTTCATTTTCTTCCAGGTTTTAGTCTATCCCTGCCCCTGCGGCTGTACTAAACCACATGCAGAAGAGGGGAAGGGAGGGGGGTCGTCTCGTTTTTTTTCGTTTAGGGACGATTGAATGGTCAACAACTCCCCCTCCCTCTAGCTCTGTAAATACCCACTACCATGCAAGCCCCAGCACTCACTGGGCATGCTCCAACGGGCCACCCCAAGCACGGCGTCTACGGTAGACCAGGCAAGGTAAAAGGAGGGAAGGGGGGGGAAAGGGAGCGGGCTAACACCAGCGGTCAGCTGTCCTAGCTCGGCAAACCGGGACGATTACGGGAGCTTTTCTTAACGTCCAACGTTGATCAATTTGATGCCGGAGTTGAAGAAGAGCCTCCGCCGTCTGTAGCGGAGTCTGCAGAGCCAGAACAGGTGACCGTGTAACAAAAACTAGCCTACAAGGAAAGGGATGGTTCGAGGGGGAAAAGGGAAGCTTCTACCGCAGAGCAGCAACTGTAGTCGGTGCTAGCTCGCTTAACTGCGTTTCAACCGGATTCGGCCAAACCAAAATCAAAAAGCGTAAAGAAAAAAAAGGCTCAGGCTCAAATCAAGCAGGACTCAGAAAGATGTGGAAAGACTACCGACCAGCCAGCTCCTTCTCCTTACTCCGTCTCTTTTTCTCCATGCGTTTCAGTCTCTTCTCCTCCCTGCGCTTGGCCTCCTCGGCCTCCTGGTGGCGCCGGCACTTGTGGAAGTTCTCCACCACGACGCCCACGAACATGTTGAGCACGAAGAAGGCCACGATCAGCAGGAAGGAGATGAAGTAGAGCAGCATCCACGGGTTGTGGTTCATTTGTGGCTGGAACACACACACAGGATAGAGAGGGCTTGGTAGACATTTGCAGTAGAAGTCTTTGAACTTATAAAAGAGAGTAAACATTTTTAAGTGGATGGCCCCAAATGATTTTCTTCAGCTGTAGCCAAATGATATGGGCTATGAACATATTTCACGTGTGTGTTTCTGTGTGAGAGAGTTTGAATATATTTTACTGTCAAAGTTAATGCGATAATAGTGTTTTAACGCCACTAATTTCTTCAACGCTTTAACCAAATTTGTGATTTTTAGGTTGCAGCGGGTTTTAAAGCTAGAGTGAAGATACTGGCATCATATGAAACTAGAAAAACCTAATGAATCCATCGGTACCAACCATGTCCGACTAGCTTGTAATGAAAGAGGCTAAATAATGCTCAAAATTTGCATTAAATTTTGGCGAGGAAAAACTGGAATGGCCATTTTCAAAGGGGTCCCTTGACCTCTGACCTCCAGATATGTGAATGAAAATGGGTTCTATAGGTACCAACGAGTCTCCCCTTTACAGACATGCCCACTTTATGATAATCACATGCAGTTTGGGGCAAGTCATAGTCAAGTCAGAACACTGACACACTGACAGCTGTTGTTGCCTGTTGGGCTGCAGTTTACCATGTTATGATTTGAGCATATTTTTTATGCTAGATGCAGTACCTGTGAGGGTTTCTGGACAATATTTGTCATTATTTTGTGTTGTTAATTATTTTAAAATAATAAATATATACATACAATTGCATAGAGCAGGATGTTAACCCACTCCCATGTTGATAAGAGTATTAAATACTTGACAAATCTCCCTTTAAGGTACATTTTGAACTGATAAAAAAAATGTGCAAATAATTGCGATTAACTATGGATAATCATGTAAATATTCATGCTAATATTTACCTGTTGGTCAACTCCTACCGCGTCCAGTCCGTCATACATAATGTCCACCCAGCCGTCTTTTGACGCCAGAACAAACAGAGACATCAAGGCCTGAGACAGAGAAAGGGAAGAAGCGGTGGGATAAAAATGCATACTACACCGAAACGCTTACAAAAACTTAACATCGAAGCTGCTCAACAAAACATTGTTTTTTTACATATTTATTGATCAGAAATCTTCCGAGGGGCTCACCTGTCCCAGGTTGTCGAAGTTGTACTTGTGTCTGACCCATTTGTTGTTGGAGTGCAGCAGACAGTCGGACTTGTTGGTGATGTTCATTACTTCTTCTCCTTCACAGACAAAGAACTTCCCCTTGAAAAGCTGGGGAGAAAAAATTGCAGACTCACCCTTTATTTTAAAGTGACCCCTCAGCAGAAAAAGTGATTTATGAAACTACTGTATGTAATGCTGTTTGTGGTTTTTGTTTCAGGAATCTCATATATAGTATATTTCCGAAAGATTCTGATTGTGAATTAGTAATTGGAAAAATTTTGGCGGGTCCAAAATGAATGATTTGTTTATTGTGAGCCAATAGTAAAACGACGTTGGTATCACGTGGTATCTCTGTGTCATCAGTTAGTGTGGGAAAAAAACAGATAAATGGCTGAGATTGACGGTAAGTGCCTGGCAATGACTTGTTGTGAAGTAAATGGAACGGGGGAGGGAGAATGTGAAATCTAGTGGCTGAATGTTATCAATAGTTATCAACAATCTGGGGTTTTACTGCCTTTTTGTTTTCTCATCATTTCTGTCTGTATCCCCCCTTCCCCTCTCACCTGTACTCCCAGGATGCCAAAGATAATGAAGAAGGCGCAGCAGATGACCACGATGTTGCCGATGGGCTTCAGTGACGACATCAGAGTCTCCACCACCAGCTTCAGCCCCGGGGCTCTGCTGATCACACTGCAACACAACATCAAGAATCAGTGCACTGCCGGTACTGCATGTGTGCTTGTGCAGGGCACTTATAGTACAGCTCATACCAGATGGAGCAGGAACGCCTGCGGCGTTTCCAACCAGCAACCCCCCAACTGTCACCCTGGGTCTCCACACACACTTAAGCTGTGTTCAGATCAAGAGCGAAGCAAATTTTCGCCTCGCTTTACTCATGCGAGTTGGACAACCGGTATCATTTGTGTTCATTCGCGAGCTAGATGCACCGAAGAGGAGGAGAAGGAGCTCGTCTCAATACATACCAACAACTTTTCTTTCCGCCATTTCCGCCATCAACCATGGAAGAAATAACCCTCGTTGCTGCTTTGTACATGTTGTGGAGTACCCAGATATGTCAGAAAAACCAAACGCCGTCGTGTCATAACGTCACCCGGCGGCGAGCTGTATTCACATACAGTGCCGTTGTACTGACTGTATCTAGCAAAAAGTAAAAAGCATGGCTTCATGCTTTGTCGGGTCTGGCCGTGAGACGTCAAGCAAACAACTTTTAAAATGCTTCTTTTCTGAATGGAGTTTGGATGGATCAGTGCCAGGCTATGCAGCTGCTCCATCAACACTCAAGATAATGTGATCTAGGCATAAATGTGACAGCGACGATACACCGATATCGATACTGGATCGGATATCGGGCCGATACTAATTCAAATATGGGATATCGATGACAATAGTGCCGATCTATTCATTTCATTTTTATGTTTATATAATATACACATTATTTAATGTAATTTAATTCCGGTTTAAGTTTTGAAATATTTGTTGCTGAATTTGAAAGATTTACACTTGAATTGTAATTTCTGTAAATTTTGAAGATTTTTTACCAAGTTGCTGGTGTATCATTTATTATTTTAATAATAAAGAACAAAATAAATAAATATATACCTATGTATTTATTGGTCACATTTTGTTTTACAAAGTTAGGATAACAATGTTTAAAGGTCCCATATCGTGCTCACTTTCAGGTTCATACTTGTATTTTGTGTTTCTACTAGAACATGTTTACATGCTGTGATGTTCAAAGAATACTTTATTTTCCTCATACTGTCTGTCTGAATATACCTGTATTCACCCTCTGTCTGAAACGCTCCGTTTTAGCGCATTTCAACGGAATTGCAACGGAATTGAGTTGCTAGGCAACAGTTTGGGTCCATGTTTACTTCCTGGTCAGCTGATGTTATTCACATACACTGCAACAGGAAATAAACTAGGACACATTTAGAATGTTGAAAACTGTGTAATGGTCTAAATATTGTATATTTGTGACATCACAAATGGACAGAAATCCTAACGGCTTGTTTCAAACTCACAATTTCTGAATACGGGGCTGTGTGTTTCTCCGTATATTGAGCGTTTTGATAGTTTACTAGTATTTATAAAGCACTTAAACCTGCTTTTTAAAAGACTTGAAAATCTCACTTTTTACAATATGGAATCTTTAAGTCAAGTCTGATGTTGCCTTACACATGGAAGAATGATCCCAGTCCACACAGCGAGGCATACAGCTTACAAATTAAACGCTGGCGCAAATTTGCGTCTGTTCCCCCTCTTTGTATTGACTTTGTATGTAAACGAGTTGCGCGAAAAAGTTCAATACGCTCTTGGCGTGAACACACCATTACACACACTTTTTATTGATTTCCCTTGTTTAGCGCAGTCAGAAACCCATATGCACACATTCCAGACCTTTTCAAGCCAAAACACCTGTTGGCTTACAGACAAAATCTTTTATTCATTCCTTCTCTCGTTTAAAAAAAGAAGAAAAAAAATTCTCTCTTTCACTTCTCTTTCTGCCTCCCTTTCATTTCTGCAGTCAAGGAAATAGACACTTCTAATTAAGCCAATGGACTGATGAGGATGTTTAATTAGTGCCAGCGTGGTACCCGGCACAGCACCGCACTGCAGCTGAGCTTCTCCGACGGGGTAAGACACAAACACAAGAGCATTACGTAAAAAACCTGCACGCACACACGCACGCACACACACACGCACGCACGCACGCGCGCGCGCGCGCGCACGCACACACACACACACACACACACACACACACACACACACACACACACACACACACACACACACACACACACACACACCTGCACAGGCTTTTCCCGCAGATGTGATGGATAAGAGAATACATGAAAAGTCCTACAGGAGAAAAGACAATGCTACAGAGGCTGTTAAAGTGATAATGTGCTCTGCCTCTATCTGTCTATTAGTCTTTTTGTCTGCCTTGTATGTTTTCCCCTGAGCAGACAGCTGAGTGAAGGAAAAGTCAATAGCACATTAAGAGAAGACATGAGACAATAAAGAGATCAATAGCCTTGATCATAGAATAACAAGCCTATAAGGCAACACCTCATCACTATGCTCTCTGATAAACTATGCTGGGGGTGCAGTACCACTGCTGAGCTACAGAGGGCACTAGTGGTCAAGGGCTGCAGCTGCATGCGTCTCCTTTTATAGGGTGGATGCAGTCGGGCTGGTATGAGAACATATTTGCATCGGATTCCTCAGCAAAGGCAGCAATGAAAGTCCAGTTTATGTGTCTTTATCTGGAGTTTACCCCTCTATTTATGCAGTTAAGACTTTACAGTGAAATAGAAGTGTCAAACACTGCAAGGATCAGTTGCAGATGCTTGTTGAATCTGTTAAGGGAAGACGCTGCAGGTGAATAGGGTAAAACATTTTTTAACTATAACATATCACCATGAAACTTCCCAAGTTGATGAATTACATTAAGTAACACAAATTCTATGTTTAAACCTCTGAGACCCACAATAGACCCATTTTTCCTTTTCTTAGGGTGTGGCAGGGGGTCTTTAGGGAGAGATAGCAGGTCAGCAGTAGATGTCACATAGAAGTGGCGAACATCATCTGAAAGCTGAGAACCTGTGTCAAGTTGTTCTAGTCATAAATCAGAAACAAACATGAATTCATTAATTAATTAATTAACGAAAATTGTAAAAGTGTATAAGGGTTTAGAACATTATGATAGAAGTATGTGATGGTCATCCCCATGCTCTATTATGTCTCATAAGTTGTTGTTTTTTTGGGTTGAAATCATTTGTTACACAGATTTTTTACCACTCAAGAATTGATAAAAAATGATCAATAATCCCTCCAAAATACCAGATTAAGACACCAAGACCTTGAGGAACACCATAGAAAAAGCCATGCTGTGATTTGGGATCAAAATCTTTTGACATTTGGACATTTCTGGAAGAATTGCATTTTTTCAGAGATGGCGAGCACTTGTGTTGTGTAAACTGCTCAGAAACCCCCCTTATTGTCAATCTAGCTAGGAAAGCCATCAAATCCTCTGAATGCTCTAGGTCTCTAGTCTGATCCATCCATCCTCTGAATGCTCTAGGTCTCTAGTTTGATCCATCCATCCTCTGAATGCTCTAGGTCTCTAGTCTGATCCATCCATCCATCCTCTGAATGCTCTAGGTCTCTAGTTTGATCCATCCATCCTGTGAATGCTCTAGGTCTCTAGTTTGATCCATCCATCCTCTGAATGCTCTAGGTCTCTAGTTTGTGTCTGTAAAGTTTCATGAGGCTGTGATTATCCTAGAGGTCACAACAGGTCATTGTATACAGTGAGGTTGAATTCCCAAAAATATATCTCACTAAAATGAAATGGCTTCTATGGGGACTAACATCATCACACATGAATACAGTTGGGCTCATTGGATCCACCAGAGTCTCAGCTTTACAGTGATACCAAATTTATGTAATTCCAAGACTGTTCAGGGACCCCAGTATGCAGAAATATTCAAATACACCATTTTAGAATAGACGGAAATAACACATTTATATTGCATTCAAAAAACTGCATGTGATTATCATAAAGTGGGCATGTCTGTAAAGGGGAGACTCGTGACTACTCATAGAACCCATTTTCATTCACATATCTTGAGGTCAGAGGTCAGGAGACCCCTTTGAAAATGGCCATTCCAGTTTTTCCTTGCCTAAAATTTAGCGCAAGTTTGGAGCGTTATTTAGCCTCCTTCTCGACATGCTATGGACCGCTGGATTCCCTAGGTTTACTAGTTTCATATGACATCTGATACCTTAACTCTAGCTCTAAAACTGAGCCGCCACAACCTAAAATCACAAGTTGCATTAATCCGTTAAAGAAATGAGTGCTGCTAAAACAAATTTGCGTTAATGCGTTATTATCGCGTTAACTTTGAGAGCTCTAATTTCCACTATAACTTGATGCAGAAACGGGTGCATAAAAATTCGCCAGAACGTAGGAAATGAAGGCTGTCAGCTGATGTTATTTACATACACTGCAACAGGAAATAATCTGGGACACATTTAGAATGTTTATGTTTAAAACCGTGTAATGATCTATATATTGTGTATTTGTGACATCACAAATGGAGAAAATCCTAACGGCTTGTTTCAAACTTACAGTTTCTGCATACGGGCTGTGTGTATTTCTCCGTATATTGAGCGTTTTGATAGTTTAACAGTATTTATATATCACTTAAACCTGCTTTATAATATAAAAGACATGAAAATTTCACTTTTTACAATATGGGACCTTTAATATGTGTCCCCTCCACCCCCCAATGTTAAAACGAAACCTACATGTGAGATTGTCATTAGGGGCTGAGCCCCTCTAAAGGGCTGATCCTAGAATTGCCCCTGTTGTTGGGGAAGTCAGAGAGTTTGCAATGAGTCCATCAAGGACAGAAACACATCGTTTACAGCTCAGTCAACTCAGATCACACATTACTTTAAAAAAAAAAAAAATGTTTCCACACATTGCTGCTTTGCATATGAAAACCCCCCCATGCCAACCTCTCTCCCTCCTTACATCATGTTCTCCTTTTGAGCTCCACTCTGACAAATACGCTGAAGTGAAAAGGGGACGGGGGGGAACGGAGGGAGAGAGACGAGCCTCTTATTCAGAGTCAATACTCTCTGATGATGGTGGTACGTGAAGGACACGCACTGCGATAGGCTCCACTCCGTAAAGCCTTATTTGCATATGACACGAAAAAAAGGAGGATGAGGAGGAGCTGGATGGAGGGGAGGAAGCCAGAGGGAGAAAAGTTAGCGCTCGCTTCTTCTAATCTACCTCTCTGCATAATTTCAGTTCACAGCGTGTCCTTGTTTTGTGTGGGTATACAAAAGGAAGCTGGGAAGGAGTCTGCGGCGATGCACAACACCTGCACACCTCATATCTCTCTCCTCCACCACCAGCGGTATCCCTCAAACTGAGGGGAGAGAACAACAAGTCGGCCAATAAGTGGCAGGCGTGTTCCCACAGAGCAAACACTGGGTGTAATTAAGAGATAGAAATAGGAATAGAGGGAGGAGAGGAGGGCTGGTAGGTAGCAGGGATACAGAGGGAATAAAAAATGAGGCAGCTGCTGCTTTTTTTTGTGTCTAAACTTTGTTTCTCGCATCACCTTGCTGTGTAAATTCCTCTCCTCTTTTTCAACCTACAGCCGTCCTTCCTCTTCAGCTGTCAAATTCTACCGCTCGCCGTTCTCGTCCCCGTCGGTTAAGTGAGCGAAATGTAAGTTAATGAATTCAGGTGTCGCACAAACATAATCTTGAAGAACGGTAATTATGCGCCGACTAATTTGGGGCACCGTCAGCACCGTCGCATACGAGGCGTGAGGGTCAAACGAAGTGCGCGCCATAGACAAAGGGTATAGAAGCAAAGAGACGAAACTCCGGTGCTTTTTTTGACAATAGCCGCTAGATGGTGCTGCGGTAGCGCTGCCGCCATTTTGGACTGAAAAAGGCAATGAGTCTGTGGTCATGGATGTATAAAGAGACGTCTGTAAGTCAGAGGATCATTTTTTTTTTAGATAAATCAACTTCCCAGTATGAATGCTTAAATAGCCCTCATTTAAATCATTATGTCCTAAAAGTAGTAAAATTCACTAATAGCACCGCCCTGCACGTTCATATGACATATCCGGTTCTGCCAGTTTCCTGCTAGCTGTATGCGGCTGTAATAACGGATGATCTTCTAATACACCTATGCGCTGTATGCTGTAAGCCTGCACCGTGCTGGACGTATTAAAGTCTCTGTTCCCAAACAACCGGCTATCGGCCAGTAGCTAGTAGTGCTAGTAGCTTGACATCAACAGAATTTAATGGAGTTGTAGGCTATTTACTAACACGCAGGGCAAAAACACAGGACACAACCTCTTCTACATCCATGGTCTGTGGTCTATCGGACACAGATTTTGACATGAAAAGGTTTGAGATTGCTCTCAAAATCTGTGTGCTGGAACTTCCATTTATGTCCATCGCTCACTTTATGCTCCTCTGGGAAGCGGCCGGGTGAAAAAAAGTAAGTAAACAGTTATAATAGTATGCATATTTATCATATTTGTATTGCTCAACACAGGCCATTTCGGTAAAGACAATAAATATATGACAAAAGAACAGAAATAATTTAGTTTTACTTTTAGTACAGCACTTTGTAGGCGGACGTTTTACTGGCGTCCGGTAGTCGCTTTCAGTCCAAAATGGCGGAAGCGTAGCTCTGCTGCTGGGCGCTGACGTTGCAATGGAACAATACTGCCCAAAATTCTGCCCCGGGTATCGGCACGTACGCCAGTCAATGCACCAATCCCCTGATCCATCATGGCTGCCAATGGCAACTACTGTCCACTATCCATACATGGTCAGTAGTAAACAGCTGTTAATAATAATAATAATAATAAATGTATATTTCTTTTATCACGTTGGTATCGGATAGGTACTCGGTATTGGCCAATACCGCAGGTTAAGGTATCGGAATCGGTACCGGGAAGGAAAAAAATGGTATCGAACATCTCTAAATGGAACGACAAATTGACTTTCAGTTCTTATCAATATTCTTCGCTATAGAGAGCAAGCATGTAAACCTTGAGATGATGACATCATCATCGAGTGACGGATGAGCTCAAAAGCTGAGGTGACGGAAGTAAGCCACTTTATCAAAAAGCAATCCAGCCCTGACCTCACTAAACACCACAAAGCTGTTTAGATCAGTCCGCCTGCAATGAAGTGTGTGTGGCAGGTACAATTAATGGATCCGCCGCGGTGGGGGGGGGGGCTTCTAGGCTGTAGCCGAGTTGTCGACGGGGTGTAGGTGGTGTTGGGTGACATAAAAGTGCCACAGGGGTACAAACCTCTGAGCCTTCCCCTGAGGCCGGCCTCTCAGCTCCGTGGCTGTGGGCTTGATGAATGACTGCGGAAGTGTGCGTGCGTGTGTGTCCTGTTAAACAAAGCCCATGCATCTTTCTGTCATACACACATGCCCGCCCGCCCGCCGCACCCCCCGTGGACTCCCCTCTTGTGCCTCGCAATGCTGTCATCAATATCGCTAATGAGAAACAAACAGCAACAGACAGCAAAACACACTCGCAAATACAAAGTCACCTGCTTGCTGCAATTACACTCGCACATGTAGCGAGCAATTCGAGAATACGATGATGATGATGCTGCCAGTGTGAACCCCACGTGCACCGCACCGCCAGAAGGGGAAAACACAGACAAGCTCATATTTAATTCAAACAGCTGCCACAATCGAACTGTAGTGACAAGAAGCTGATAACGAAGCTAACACAGAATGGGGACGACAGAGCTGATGTCTGCCTTGTGGTGTGTCTGACAGGCACAACTTGGAGAACTTTGGAGAATTTTTTTTTTTTTAACTTTATAAGGATAGTTAAAAACTTTTTGAAGTGCTGCTGTATGAGGTACTTATCCATAGCTAGTGTATTACCTACAGTACATGATGGTCGGCACACCCCCAGTTTGGAGAAACAGAGGAGTTACCGCACAAGAGCAAAGCAATGTACTGCTGTGGATGGGGGCAGCAGCTAAAAAATCTATATCAGTTTAAATGTACGCTATATTAAGAATATTCTCACCGCTTTACCTTACCGTCAGAAAGCCCTTTCCGACAGGGAACTGCAGCTAAGCTCTTCAAAGCCACCAGACTCCATTGAAAAAAACAGTAATTTTACCTCACAGAACACGGGAGATGCTGCTCTACCGCTGCCTCGATCGGTTAGTTAGAGTGTGTTATTGTGTGACTTAGGTTTTTTCTAAGGATTCAGGCACTGAGACAGGCACTTGTGCCCAAAACACCAGGGGGGTAAGTGAGTGAGTTTGAGATTCTGTACCCATTCCGTAGCCTACTACCTACACATTTTTAGTGTACTATAACATTTTTGCAACTTTCTTTTGCCCCCAGTCTCTAGGTCACCAGCAGTATACATCTTAGGTAAACAGATCCAACCTTTGTTAATGAATAGATTGGTTTTGTGTTGTTGAGTTCCCAAAAGGAACGCTTATCCAGGACTTAAACAGAAACATTTTACTTTAATGAAACCCAAGCAGTAATTCCTCTCTGTGTTGACCAGACTGAATTATCTCTAACAGGGTTTTAATACCTGCAGTACACTATTACCAAGCCATATAGTATACCCACAGCAGCACACTAATAGCTTAATATGCTTTAGCCTTTAATGCTGTGCTCCTCCTTTTGGATTGAAAGTTAATAACTACCTTAAAAAATGATCTTATAGTATTGCTTCCGAGTAACTCATCCGCAGCCTCAGCGGAGGAGAGAGCCGAGCAGCCGAGCTCAGCTTATTCCTCTCCTGTCCCCCCCCTCCCCCCTTCACTCTCTGCCTGTCTTCATACAGTCTTCCTAATACCATTTCTCTCTCTGACATTTTGCATTTTTCTCAAACTGAAAACATCACTCCTGAGAGAAATGGTTGCCCCTTGCCCTCGAGAATATTTCCCCCCAAACTTAAAAATTTTCCAATTTCCGCTTGTAATTGCTAAATGTTTTTTCTAATCTGACTTTAAAACCTTCCCTACTCGACATTAATACAGCCTCAGCCCGGCTGCCCTCTGGGGATTAAATAAGAGGATTCGGCGGCAGTTAGAATCAGGTGCTCTTTCTTTTCGAGTGCTCGGTTTGTCGCAGTTGCACCAGATCTAATTAGAAAGCCACCTTGTTTGACAGCAAGTGCAAGTCTTTAATGTCACATTAACATTTCATCGTTTTTTAAACTGCAGTAATCAGGCACCACGGTGGCAACCGAACCACATTCTGAAGTGATGTTGTGTGAAGTATCTGATCTTTGACTCTTCTGCCGCAGGCCTGCTGCTGCTGTTACTATAGCATAAGAGAAAAGAGCCCTCCTCCCACTCACTTGTAGGCTCTGAGTCTATAGGCATTTCTTTTAGAGCAAACTGTTCTGGGGACTCCCTGAGAAAACTGCCCACTGGGGAACTCCCCCCCCCCGAGAACTATATACTGTAGTTCAAGGGCTTTTTAATGTTTGCATTCACACTGCAAATGCAACACATTCTCACTCCCAACTCATTAAATACTAGGGATGCACCGATACCGATACCAGTATCGGGTATCGGGTCCGATACTGTGCTCATGTACTCGTACTAGCAAAACGGCTCTGATACAATGGCACCGATACCACTTTACAGTGGTGCGTCCGACCCCGCTAGGCCGGGATCCCACCTCAGCCGGTGCACGCCGGCCCTCACTTTCATTGCGCCACGGGGTTTTGCTTGCACCCTCTGACTCGCACGTGCGTTAGACTCCTTGGTCCATGTTTCAAGACAGGTTGGGTGGGTTGCCGACACTGCCGCAGACCCCTGGCGCCTTTTACGTGTGTCGAGCCCCGATCTGGCGGCACAACGCGGTTGGGGCGGACTGTCCTCAGTGCGCCCCAACCGCGTCGTGCCACCAGATCGACAGTTGCACCGGGAGCAGGGGGCCGTCCTGTAAAGCTGCGGCCGTGAGCCACCTTCACCCTGAGCCTTTCCAAGCCGACCTAGAGCCGGTTGCAGCGCACCGCCTCGTATGCGGGACTCCCCAGCCTGCCGTGTGTCTCTCACACCCTCCAGCTGGCTGTTAACGAGGGTCTTTTGGCACAGAGAAGTACTCCTATCGGTACTCGGTATCGGCGAGTACCCAAATTTAAGTACCTATACTTGTACTCGGTCTGAAAAAAGTAGTATTGGTGTATCCCTAATAGTGTCCTTCCAAAATAAACTTCTGTTTACAGGAAGTTAGGTTTAGGGCAAAACAAGTGGTTGGCGGTCAACGGTCGTGGTTAGCGTTAACTTCACTGACTTTCTCCTGGTTGGAAGTCCTGTGTTTGTTTGACCCGTCCAAGACCCCTCCAGCCCGCCCTGAATGGACTATCACGCTATTAATACTACGTCACTTGCTCCGACCTTACATTAAAAGGTACTGTTTATAACTTCTTACACGTATAAATCGGGTCGGTGTCTCATGAAAGCTCGCGTGTGGCTACGCTGTTCCAACACAAACTACACGGAAGCACCAAAACCGCAAAGTTATATCTAGTGAAGCCCGTCTTGCAAAACAGTATTGGCCGCGGTCGGAGGACGCGGGGGAGACCGTAGCTTTGATCTCCAGGGCCGGAGTCTCTGCTGTACTCTGCTACTCTGCTCCTCTGCCTGCCTGCCTTCACTCACACACCGCGCACGTTCTCACTCGCTCTCTCGCTCCACCTCTCACGTGCATGCGCGCACACTACACTACGCAGAAGACGGGAGTCTGAAGCAGTACAACACCAGGATCAGCAGTGATTCATGGAGAGACCTTCGTCTGGTCAGCTAACATTACTGCCAAGCAGGTGAAATATAGAGTGATATTGTGCTTTTAGCTGACGTGTGTCGCCTCACTGATTTGACCGACGCTCGTTCATGTCTATGTAGAGTGAGCACGAGCACGAGCGCGAGCAACAGGACGCTGACTTTCGTTGACTTAACGGCCACAGGTGTCGCAGCAGCCGGTGCTGCTCGCACACATCTCCAGCTGTGAGATAGGCGAGCTTGCTACATCCGCTACAAGCTCTCTTAGCTCCTTTTTTTTTGTAATTTAAGAATAAATGAACAACTATGTTACATGGCACAATCATGTAAACACAGGCAAAACACCTGCCACGAAAGTAACTTGTTGTGATTTCAGTTAGAATCGGCTACTTCGGCTCGGTGCGTGTGCTCTGTGCTACTGGGGTTAGCTTTTGTGCTAACGTTCCTGGGTTAGCCTTTCGTACTTTGGCTCAGTGGGTGTTTGCTCACGAAAAAGTTAACTTTTGGACTTCACTGTCGGTCCATTAGTCCGTGTTTTCTTCCATTTATTTCATTAAGAGCTTGCTGTCTGTTGTTTACGCGGCTCATGTGTTCGACCAATCACCGTACACTAACGTCACTTACATCCCTCACGCTCCTCTTGTGCTGGCAGAGTACCTACTCTGAAATAGGAGCTAAAAAACGTCCCTAAAAACAGCGTTCTAAGAACTATGATCGTTCCTACATCTTGTGGCACGAACACATAAAAACAGGGGTTCAAAGAACTAAGTTCCTGGAGCTATGAAAAAGTTCCTACTAGGGATGCTCATTTTGAACAATGTTCTTAACCGATAACCGACCCTTGTTAACCGATTATTAACCGTTAACCGACAAGATTTGTGCCTCGTACCAGCTGCAGGAGCACAACAGATATTCGTTGACGGGAGTCCCCAGTTCAACGTCCAGGAGCGTTAACTTAGCAGCTACGATGCTGCGTGTAGTGTCGCGGACATGAAGCCACTTTCCCAGTAAAAGTCTCCACCGCATATTTAGTTTAGTTTAGCAGGTTGTCAGCTGTGTGTCTGCCCGGAGTAACGATACTTTGTCTGCCCGGCATAAATTTAGCGAGTGGCCAACAAACAGTGTGTGTATTTGTGCTACGTTAGCAGCTCTAGCATTGCCGGAGGCTTCATGCTCGCCGCCGCCGCCACACGTAGTCTGCGTAACTTTAGCGAGTTTCCAACAGACCGTGGTGTGTGTTGGCGTTGAGTGGGAGGTTATTGGTGCCGTTATAACTGTGAACGTAGGTGTAGCAGTGTGTGTACAGTTTATTTGTTGGTGAATAAATGCTACGAAACTACAACTCCTCCACTCAAGCAAGCAAGAGACCGGAGCCGACTTCCTGTATCATGCAACTCCGGCTCCGCCTCTTAAGGTGGGCTGTTAAGGTGGACCAGCTTTTCTCCTTAAAGAGACGAGCCGCTCCTCTGAGCCGCTCAGCTTTTGAGTTAATTATTAACATTTCTTTTAACCGTTTTAACCGATAGCATTAAACGGTTAACTATAGACATCCCTAGTTCCTACTGTCCAAAAATGCCTTATGTTCACCTATAGGGGGGATTATTATCATCACTCCCTGTTGTGCTGAACTCGATGTTTCCTTGTGTAGATCTGACCCAACTGATAATCACATGCACCGTTTACATTACAGGGAATTGAGGTCTGACGTGTGACAGAAAATGTTATAATATGAAGTCAAAGAAGAAAGCATTAGTTTGGCAGGGAGATTTCACTTTCACGTCAAAGGTGAAAGTTATGTAAGCAAAGAGAAGGCAGAAAAGGATCAGCGGTGTTTAGTGGGTAAATTTGGCAGGAGGAAAATGAATATTTGATTTGTGTGCTCTTCCCGAGAACTGTGATAAATATTCAAAGAGAGGGCATAGCCTCGAGAGCTCCCCTTCACGAGATGAGACACCGAGCATGTGGCTCTGAGCCAAGTCAAGCATGACACCACACACATGCAAATGGAACACACGTGAACACAGTAATTACAGGCTAAAGCTAAAGACCACACACATGTGAAGACCCTGTCTGATATTTCGCAAAGACAAATTTCCCTCTGCACCTAAACGCACACATATTTGGAGATGTGAGTAATAATACGGTCTCCAAATTGGTGATTTCTGCCTTATTTCAGCTCGAATAAACATAACTGTGCAATTGTGTACACGCTTGACAATAACACACACATGAATGCACACCAGAATAAATGCCGACACACATACAAACAAAAATACACAAACATCTCCCAAAAAGCTACAAAAGGTGGTACATGTCAGAGCTGAGAAAAAAAGCTCAGTTCGTTTCCACCTCCATCTTAAAACAAGAACATCCACATCAGACGCTTTCATCATCCCATGAGTCTGGGAAATGGAGAGAGACCCTCTGAGACCCGCGATCCCGACCGACTTTTACTGTCTTTCAGAGGTTATACCGGGTTCAGTTTTAGAGCTAGAGTTAAGGTATCAGATATTATATGAAACTAGAAAACCTACAGTAGGGAATCCAATGCTCAATATAGCTTGTCGGGAAGGAGGTTCAATAACACTCCAAAGTTGGGCTAAATTTTGGCGAGGAGAAAACCGGCATGGCCATTTTCAAAAGGGTCCGTTGACCTCTGACCTCAAGATATGTGACTGAAAATGGGTTATATGGGTACCCACGAGTCTCCCCTTTACAGACTCGTGCCCACTTTATGACATGCCCACTTTATGATAATGACATGCAGTTTTGGGGAAAAAAACATGCAGTTTTATGCATGCAGTATAAATGTGTTATTTTCGCCTATTCTAAAAATGATGTGTCTGAATATTTCTGCATACAGGGGTCCCTAAACAGTCAGAATTGCATAAATCACTGTAAAGCTGAGACTCTTGTGGATCCAATCAGCCCAACTGTATTCATGTGTGATGATGTTAGTCCCCATAGGAGACATTTCATTGTATTGAGACCGTTTTATTTTTAAAAACATGACCTCACTGTATAAAATGACCTGTGGTGACCTCTAGGATAATCACAGCCTCATGAAACGTTACAGCCACAAACTAGAGACCTAGAATATTCAGAGGATTGGATGGCTTTCCTAGGTAGATTGACGATAGAAGGGTCTGTGAGCAGTTTACACAACAGAAGTGCTCGCCATCTAATCCCCGAAAAATGTTGCAGAAATCTCAAAATGTCAAAAGTTTCTGATCCCAAATCACAGTATGGCTTTTTCTATGGTGTTCCTCAAGGTCTCGGTGTCTTAACGTGGTATTTTGGAGGGATTATTGATCATTTTTATTAATTCTCGAGTGGTAAAAAAAATGGTTAAATTCAGCAATAAATCTGTGTACAAATAGTTATCAACTTATGAGACATAGTAGAGCATAGGGATGGCCATCACACAATTCCATCATAGTGTTCTAAACCCTAATACACTTTTACAGTTTATTTTAATCAATAATAGAACAACTTGACACAGTGCAGAGCCGCAACTCAAATCTTCAGGTTCCCAGCTTTCAGATGATGTACACCACTTCTATGTGTCATCTACTGTTGACCTGCTATCTCCCCCTAAAGCATTGTATAGTAAGACTTTATTCTATCAACAGTTTCTGGGGTGGTTGTCTGTTTTCTCTTTGTTTGTCTATGAATGTCGGCGTTCCCGGGAGAGCCACTTACCGAAGCGGCCTCAGGGTCCTCAGCAGCCTCAGCACTCGGAGCATGCCCAGGATCTTGGTGCCGGAATTGGAGAAGAGAGACACCAGGATGTCGATGACGGAGATCATCACCAGCATCCCGTCCAGGATGTTCCAGCTGCTCCTCAGGTAGGACTTGTCCCCTAAACACCAGCCCAAAGCTACGATCTGAACACAAATAGACAAAGGGTAAGCTGCTGCAGTGCCAATATGCGCAAATCAGTAATAGAATATCTTTTTTTTGTCTGCACATTTTTGTTTTTAATCGAGCCATCTTTTGTTCTTATTACGAGTCAATGTCCTATATGCACGGCTTATTGACTTTGCAGAGCATTGTTTACTGGGAACTTGGCAGCGAAGATCATAAAAAGCTGCAAGCTTTTCCAAACCTCATTTCTAATTCTATAGGTTCCACTTATTCTGCCCATAAAGCAATTTGCATTCCAGGAAATAACAGAGACTAGCTGACTTGTTGTTGTTTTTTTTAGCTGAAACTAGTTAAATGAGGCTTCAATTGCATTTCTGCAACACCTAATCTAACTGAAGAGATGAGAGAGCAAGAGAGAGAGAGAGATGTATAGAAGATAATTTACATTAGTTGATGCTAATCAATGCATGACAGTATATACTGTATATGAATGGGAATCATCAAAGAGGCTGATCAAACTTTGTGATCAAAGACAGATCTCTGTGACAGTCCAGACAGCTTCTACAGACTCTTCACATTGCTGAATTCAGCATTGGAAAGTGTACTTAAATGTTATACCTTAAAATTTCAGTTATTTGTACTTAGTATTTCCATTTTATGCTACATTATACGTCTACTACACTACATTAAAGTGAAGTAATGCTTTACTTAACTACATTTAATAATGCAACAACTGTATATTCTAATATAACATTCAATTTGTACTTTAACCAGTGATAGAAAACACATTCAGATCCAAAGTATCAATACAACAATGTCCCGCATTCATATTAAAGGGATAGTTCAGGTGTTTCCAAGTGGGGTTGTATGAGGAAATTATGGATAGTCGGCGTATTACCTACGGTAGAAGACATTTGGCACGGCCCCAGTTTGGTGAAACAGACAAGAGTACCGGCATGGAAGCAAAGCAATGTCACTTCTGGTTGCAAAATGGCGATGGACAAAAACCAAGATGGTGACTGCTTAAAAGCCAAAATGGTGGTGGCCAAGAACCAAGAGGGCGACGGCCAAAAACAAGATGGTGACGGCAAAAAACCAAGACGGCAACGGCCAAAAACCAAGAAGGTGATGGCCAAGAACCAAGAGGGCGACGGCCAAAAACAAGATGGTGATGGCAAAAAACCAAGACGGCAACGGCCAAAAACCAAGAAGGTGATGGCCAAGAACCAAGAGGGCGACGGCCAAAAACAAGATGGCAACGGACAAAAACCAAGATGGTGACAGACAAAAACCAAGATGGCAAAGGCTTAAAACCATGAGGGCTATTGCCGAGAACCAAGAGGGCGACGGCCAAAAACAAGATGGCAATGGCCAAAAGATGGGGACAAACAAAAACCAAGATGGGGACACCAAAAAAACAAGAGGGCGATGGACAAAAACCAGGATGGCGACGGCTTAAAACCAATATGGCGACGGCCAAAAACCAAGATGGTGACGGCCAAAAACCAAGAGGGTGACGGCCAAAAACTAGAATGGCAACGGCTTAAAACCAAGATGGCGATGGCCAAGAACTAAGAGGGCGACGGCCAAAAACCAAGATGGCGACGGCTTAAAACCAAGATTGCTATGGCCAAGAACTAAGAGGGCGACGGCCAAAATCCAATATGGTGATGGCAAAAAACCAAGAGGACGACGACCAAAAACCAAGATGGCGACGGCAAAAATGCCAAACTCAAGGCTTCAACGGTAGTCCACAAACCAAACCGGTGACGTCATGGTGACTACGCCCACTTCTTATATACAGTCTTTGGGCAGCTCCCCAAATGTGAAGCCAATACGGAGCACAGGTTTTAAACATCGCAGTCGATCATGTTCATTTAACTGCGGGAAGCCAAAATCGTGATCGCGATTAATATTCGATTAATTGTGCAACCCTACTTCAAAAGGGACACAAGATAAATGTTGGAAGTTGGAAGCTGATTAATGGGGCAGGAAAGAAGAAAAAGTTCTGCTACACACATTTGTTTATGAAATGTTTGCTTTTTGTTTAGTTTGGGATCATTTTGCAGCTTTGCACTACGCTTAAAGAGAATTGAAAATGAAATGATACAACTAGTACTCTGTGTGTGTGTGAGCAGTGCGTTCGCTCTACGCTCGTGAGCCCGCCAATCGCACTGGTTTCCAAAAATAGAGACAGAGGCTTTGAATGAGTGACACCAATGAACTTTCCTCCCCTCTGCCTCCGCTCGCTCCTGCCCACGCCTGCATGGACCTCCATTCAAAGCCGGGCCATTTGAATACTGGCGAGACAATCCTCCGCTTAGCATTATGAAACAGCTCTGAGAGTGTGTGTGTGTGTGTGTGTGTGTGTGTGTGTGTGTGTGTGTTTGTGTGTGTGTTTGTGTGTGTGTGTGTTCACTGTCTGTTTGAATCTCTTATTCTCTTCCTCCCTCTCCCTCTCCTCCCTCTTAACTCTGTCATCATTTTGTATTTTGGGGGGGCTTACAGTGCATGCGGGTGTCAGGCAGACTCTGTATTTTCTCTGCAGCTTTGTGTCTGAGTGGTTTTCGGAGCAGGTTTCTCCATCTTGTGCAAAATTTGTACATTGTGACTGAACACAGATGTTTCAGCTTGTTTCTTTCAAAGCTGGAGACAAACGATGAATTCTGAGCCACCAAATATTTTGTGGCATAAGAGCCGATGTCAACCGAGTGAGTAGGATTAGAAGATTAGAAGAAGAGATTAGTGCAAACATGTACCTTTAAAATGCTAACTATAAGGAGTCACAGGCCATTATCATGCATGCTAGATGCTAGAGAATCAAGATATTTCCTATTGTGTAGCATCCAATCACATAATGGCTGAAATGAATGATTTTACAAACGAATGTGTCAATTGGAAGTCTCACCTTTATAGCCATCTCAGCCACGAAGATCGCTGTGAAGATGTAGTTGGACAATTTCAGGAAGATCCGCTCCTGCAACAAACAGGGAAGAGAGAGACCTCAGGGCAAGCTTAAAGCATAGGACGTATAGGCGGTCGCCTAGTGCGCCACCTTCTGGAGGGCTCTGGTCGTCCCTTCCTCATTTTCTGCATTGAGGTAACGAATGAAGAAAGAAAGAAAGAAAGAAAGAAAGAAACACAATTTTCACTCCTTTAAATCTCTTTGTCACACTTTTTAATGCGCCCGGTCGCACTTTGTTTGTTAATAAAAGTGTAAATGTTTTTTCCTCGCCAAAATTTAGTGCAAGTTTGGAGCGTTATTTAACCTCCTTCCTGAAAAGCTAGTATGACATGGTTGGTATCAATGGATTCCTTAGGTTTTTTATAGTTTCATATGATACCAGTATCTTCACTCTAGCTTTAAAACCGAGCCTGCGACAACCTAAAAATCAAAAGTTGCGCTAATGTGTTAAAGACATTAGTGGCGTTAAAATGATTTTGCATTAACGCGTTAACTTTGACAGCCCTAATTACAATAAATACAGTTATTTATGAAAATGAAAATCGTCATTTTTGTCTTAAAACCATTGTGATGTCTGATGTGTGTTGCAGTTTACAGGGCTATAGGGTTGGGGTTCTGGGGGGGTTGTACCCTCCAAATCAGAATTTTGCCTAGGGGCACCAAAAGGGCTAGAGCCGGCCCTTAGAGAGACATGGCTGAGTTGAGGTTCATGCTTATACTTCTAATGATTTTGATATTCACGTTTTTTTGTTCTAAGCGTGTTTTTTTCTACTGAGTTTGTTCTTTGTCTGCCTCTAAATTGATCTGAATAATGTATGAGGGAGGCTATTTTCCTCACTCGCTATCTGAAAACATCTTTTGTACAAACATCCCTGTTGCACTCGCTAATGACGGCTGGCAGGCAATTATAAAAGTTTACTATTTATTAGCACCGCAGGTTAAAACAAGGAATCTAATCTGTGGGGCCTAAAATCTTAAAAGTTTCCTTTTACTGGTGAAAAAAAAGAAAGACAATCTTCAATCATGCAAATAAACTTAGTTACAGTAATATGCTGAATCAAATGGATTGCATTGGGGGACATGTGGTATTATATCACCTGTGGAACACTTCAGTTGTGTTGTGAAACTGAAATTGGCAAGTTTTCCAATGAAACGAGCATATCCCATATTTTTTCATCGGAGATAAACAGTCAATTTGGTTTTCTGAACATGCATGCAACATAATACCATGCTTCCCTGTTGCCTGAGGCAGCGTGGCTTGCTGGTGTGCATGACACAGGGGGAGGAAGGGATCCTATTTATTGAGCTAAACAAGGACTGAGGAAAGAAAACAAGCAAGCTAGAAAACACTGCTTATTTACCCCTACTTCCCCTCTGTCTGAGGAGACACAACCCTGTCCTGCCACTGACTGTCTATGTACTGGATGTGTGTGTGTGTGTGTGTGTGTGTGTGTGTGTGTGTGTGCGTGCGAGCGGGTGTAGGTGGCCGCCTTTCCCACGGCCTCCCGACTACCATCACCCGTGCTCCGAGGGAACACGAAATCACACGCACACATAAACACGGAGATGGCAGCCCCTTCAGCGTTTTTTTTGTGAAGTCTCTGGGAATGTCAGGCATGACATCACTGGGAATGCTGGCGTTGGGGGGGTATATAAATTCCAGGCTCGACAGCAGCCATTCTGGTTCCTCTGTGAACAAGTTTTCATACTTTCATTCATTAGGAACTAGCAGGCATGAGCAAGAGAAGGTAGAGAGTTAGATAGAGGTGAAATCCATGCTGTATGCCTTAATGAGACATGAATTCACCGGGTCTCCTCAATTTGCTGTCATACTCTGTCAAAAGGCTGGAGATTTAGGTGTGTATAATTATGTTACCAGTAGGGCTGTCAAAGTTAATACATAATAAAGCAAATTCTTTTTATTTCTTTATCGGTTTTAAAGGTAGAGTGAAAATACTGGTATCATCTGAAAGAAAAAAAACCTAAAGAATCCGTCGGTACCAACCATGTCATAGAAGCTTGTCGCAAAGGAGGTAAAATAACGCTCCAAGCTTACTCTACTATTTGGCGAGGAAAAACTGGCACAGACATTTTCAAAGAGGTCCCTTGACCTCTGACCTCCAGATATGTGAATGAAAATGGGTTCTATGGGTACCCACGAGTCTCCCCTTTACAGACATGCCCACTTTATGATAATCACATGCAGTTTGGGGTCAAGTCATAGTCAAGTCAGCACACTGACACACTGACAGCTGTTGTTTTCTGTTGGGCTGCAGTTTACCATGTTGTGATTTGAGCATGTATTTTATTCTAAATGCAGTAGCTGTGAGGGTTTCTGGACAATATTTGTCATTGTTTTGTGTTGTTAATTGATTTTCAATAATAAATATATACATACATTTGCATAAAGCAGCATATTTGCGCACTCCCATGTTGGTAAGAGTATTAAATACCTGACAAATCTCCCTTTAAGGTACATTTTGAACAGATAAAAAATGTGTGATTAATTTGCGATGAATCGCGATTAATCACCATTAAATATTTTAATCGATTGACAGCCCTACTTTTTTCATTTGTGTAATTATATTTCAGCCCACTGAAATTAAGTAAATGACGAAATAAGCAAAGTTAAAGGGAACGGAAAATTTGCTCACTAGCTATGAAAAAACTAGGAATTGCCTCCCTCTCATTCTTCATCTCTAATGGTGGTGGTGTTATTCCCCGGTTCAACCCCCTGGCATCCAGTGTGTCTGACCGCAACTCAGGGAACCACAAGCCATCAGCCTGAGCAGCTCATTCTAGCTCGGCCTAGTTTAAAAAGTAATGCTGAACATAATGGTAGAGACCAGCAATGACTTTGCTTAGTTACAAGCCAGTGGAAACAATACTTAAAGGTCACATATTATAAAAAACTGAGATTTTCATGTTTTTTTGTTATTTTATTATAAAGCAGGCTCAAGTCCTATATAAATACTGTGAAAGTATCAAAACGCTTTCCACAGGGAAATACACACAGCCCGTATTCAAAAACTCTGCATTTGAAACAAGCTGTCAGGAATTCTGTCCATTTGTGATGTCACAAATATGCAATATTTAGACCCTTTATACAGATTTAAATGTAAACATTCTAAATTTGTCCCAGTCTATTCCTCGTTGCAGTGTATGTGAATGTCATCAGCTGACAGGAAGTACACATGGACACAAGCTGTTGCCTAGCAACCAAATTCTGTTGCAATTCCGTTGAAATGCGCTAAAACGGAGCGTTTCAGACAGAGGGTAAATATAGGCATATTCAGGCCGACTGTATGAGAAAAATAAAGTGTTTTTTGAACATTACAGCATGTAAACATGTTCTAGTAGAAACACAAAATACAAGTATGAACCTGAAAATGAGCACGATATGGGACCTTTAACACTTCCACTAGGGAATCTACGAAGTTCCTTGAGGCACGAGGTACAGTACCTCTCTTAACTTTTAAGGAGCTCAACATTTTGTATAATGATAGCAACAGTTTAGTTTACAGCAATGCATTGTTACATAAAACAATCTTGCATTGAATTATGCAATTTCAAACATTCCCTTTTATTCTTGAGCAGCAGAGAACAACCTCCTGGAAAGCTTTCATCCGGGCCCAGTGTGTGTAGCGCCATCTCTCTATCTTAACGTTGTCTGGAGTTGATGCAGAGAACTTAAGATTGATTGTGTTTTACACTGTCGATGCTGATATAATTCAATTAAGCAACTCTAGACAGTGATGTATTGTCCCCCTAGCTCAATTAGGAATAATATATCATAATAGGTGGTATAATCATCCTCGATCATTTCCACTGTGAGCAACAGGAAGACGGTATCCAGGCAACCTCCAGCACCAAACCATAACAGCGACGGACAGCGAGCCAAACACAAAGCGTGTGACATAACTTCCAGGACGATAAACTAATTATTCAGCCTGCATTCCACACTAAAATGTTGTGACTGAAGCACTTTATCTCTGTAACTACATTTCTATTTAAAGAGTGTAACGTTGTCAGGCTGGCACCGCTGGGTGATGTAAAGCAGGTACTTCAAAAAGCGAAGCGGCGGACTGATGCATTATACATGTTGGATTGTTATACACGGCCAAAGCAGAATCAAGCGAGTGGAAATCGATTCACAATCGCCTTCATTAATTCAAAAAAAACAACCCACGCAGACAAACAAATAGCATCATAATGACCGATGAGATCACAGGGTCAAAAACTGGAATGACTGCTCGTTCTCTTGTTTCAGGCTGCGTCATATATTTCCATCTCATTTCAATAATGGCCTCAGGGTGCAGACCGGACGCGGCAGGAAGTTGACAAAATGTATATGCATGCGAAAATGCTGATCTGAATGTTAGTGCGCCTGCTGTGTGGCGAGTATTGTATTTACTTGTGTGCCCGTCTATACTGTACATGATGCATGTGTGATCTTCCTGCCCTGATTAGACTGATTAGACGGGCTGCCAGGGGGATCAGCCTCCCATTTGTTAAACATCTCCTTTCCTGGACATTAGCCACGTACACCAGCCCACGGATAATTGAATCAATTACAACGCCACTGTCTCCCCTCCGTGTTTCGGTCGCAAAACAAGCAGAACGGAGCGTTCCAGCGAGACCGAACCGCAATTAGGCCCATCCGTGGAAACACATCGCTCAGTGAGAGAGAGAGAGAGAGAAAAAAAACTGTGATAATTATTGTGTTTATGCATGGAGCGGCTGGGCTTGCTATAGCTGGAAGTAGGAAAGGACACCGTGTGTTTGCTGCCAGGCATTCAGCCAGCCCTGCACTATGTGAAAAGGATGGTGCATTAGAGCTAAGGAGGTGATGATGCAGTGCAGCAGATACAGGGGTATAGCACACATTACCCACAGCTACTGGCTCACAGTCAAACAGGAGTGGTTCCCTGCTTACGCAGTGTTCCACTCCTTTTTCTCTGAGGAGAGTACAGTACAGTAGTAATTCTGTTTTGTGAGTGTTTTGTTTGAGTTGCTGACAGCTACTTTCTCCCTTTTTGCTCTCCGTTTCCATTTGTAGACTTTTTTGAGATGCCAGCGAGTTTCTATCTGATTGATTCAACACATACATTTCAGAAATGCATGTTTTTATATATATAAATATATATATGATGCAGTGCAGCAGATACTGGGGTGTAGCACACATTACCCACAGCTACTGGCTGTGTGTGTGTGTGTGTGTATATATATATATATATATATATACACACACACACACACACACACACACAGCACATATATATATATAAATATATATATACAATAAATAATGGCATGCTGTTCAGGAAAATATTATATATATAATGTAAAATTTGAGAATATTGAATGAAATGTGAGAATATTGAATGAAATCCTGAATATATTGAATGAAACTCTGAGAATATGGAATGAAATCCTGAGAATATGGAAAAAAATCCTGAATATATGGAATGAAATCCTTCCATATATATATACATATATATATATATATATATACACACTGTATGAACACTGACTCAAAAAATTGGGGAGGACAGGAGGAAAACCACCCCACGGTGTCGTGTTATTTTACACTCGTTGGCTAATTATCTCTACTTTCTTTCCATGCAGTTTTTTGCATGCAGTATAAAGGTGTTATTTTGCCTTTTCTAAAATGGTGTATTTCTGGTATGTTTTTTATACTATGACAGCTTTCCTAAAATACACTTTAAAAAAAACGCAATATATCGCCTTACACACAGTATTGCAATATATTGAATCGTTACCCCTGTATCATGATACGTATCATCTCGCCAGATTCATGCCAATACAGAGCCCCATTTCTTACAGTAGTTCATTCAGTCAGTAGTCTTTGTATGTTAAATATGTCGGTAGGATGAGGGTTAAACAGGTTTTGAGACTCACGATAGTGGTGATGTGAGGCCTCTCCATGGCGATGGTGATGCAGTTGAGGAAGATGATGACCAACACGATATGGTCGAACATCTTGTGGGAGATGATCCTATTGCACACGATCCGAAACCTGAGGAAACAGGGGGAAAAAAATAGTTACTTCAGTGACAATGGAAATTGTCTTGAAGTAAAGGCATGTAGCTAAAACAAACTAGGGTGTTTTTTTGGAATGATAAAAGCAAATATTCCTCTGATTATTGAGGGTAGGAGTAGATACACTTAAGAATTTTTAACTAGGTAATTTATGTGAGATAATCTATCCACCTGCCAGTTGCGGCATGTCAAGATGCTGATTTAACAGCATGATTGTTACACAGGTGTGCCTCTAAAATGTGCAGCTTTATCTTGAAAAATGGCATTTATTAAGCAATGAACTACGGAATCCCAGAAACCCAGTCAGTAACTGGGTGTGAGGACCATTTGTCTCGTGCAGTGCGACGTATCTCCTTCGCACAGAGTTGTTGATTGTGGCACACACCTCTTTAACAGCTTAATGCACTGTAATTCGTATATATACCCACAAAATCAAATTTGTGTACAATTCACATAATCGTGAACCAGGAAATATAAATAGCGGCACACGAGTATCGGGATGGGTCAAAAAATAAACCCTGACCACGATCTTTTCCTGAACCTAACTAAGTAGTTTTGTTGCCTAAACCTAACCAAGTTCTTACATGTGAAGGTGGAAGTTTAATTTGAAGACTGTATTCATGTAATGAGCAGAAACTGACTTCTTGTGTTGCTGGACATTCGTAGGAAAACTAACGAAAAAGGAGGAATGAGTTTTTCATAAGATATCATACGAAACGTTGTGTGAGAATACGTTGTATGAGAATACGTTGAAAATCTTAATCTGCAACAGGACGTTCTCATACACTGTTCGTAGCTATTCCTATGAAAATTAATGCACTGTAATTCCTATATATTCCACAAAATCAATTTGTATGTAATCCCATGAGACCGCTGTTCATATCCCGTCTGAGACCAGTAGTCAACGTTGACTTATTTGTCACGCAACTTCCGTACTTTAGTAACACCACTTCCGTAGTTATTTTAACCCAAATGTAAACTTATTTGTCAAGTAACTTTGTATTTAATTAAAGCCATTTTCGTAGTTATTTTAACCTAAACGTTGACTTATTTGTCACGTAACTTCCGTACTTAATTAACGCCACTTCCGTAGTTATGTTAAACCAAACGTTGACTTATTTGTCACGTAACTTCCGTACTTAATTAACACCACTTCCATAGCTATGTTAACCTAAACATTGACTTATTTGTCATGTAACTTCCGTACTAAATTAACGCCAATTTCGTAGTTATGTTAACACAAACGTTGACTTATTTGTCACATAACTTCCGTAGTTATGTTAACCAAAACATTGACTTATTTGTCACGTTACTTCCGTACTAAATTAACACCACTTCCGTAATTATGTTAACCCAAACATTGACTTGTTTATCACGCAACTTCCGTACTTAACACCACTTCCAAAGTTATCATAACCCCACGGTCTTTTCTTAAACCTAACCAAGTAGTTTTGTTGCCTAAACCTAACCAGATTGTTTCCTGTGCAGACAGAAGTTTATTTTGAAAAGACTGTATGCATGTTACGAGCGGAAATGGACACTTGTTGCTGGACATTTGTAGGAAAATGTATGAAGGTACGTTGTCCACAGTGTAGCTTGACTTGTACTTAAATCTGTCAAAAATGTAGTGGAGTAAAAAGTACAATATTTCACACGTAAACGTACTAAGTGTCATGAAATGGAAATACTCAAGCAAACAAAATGCCTATCCAGACTGCAGCTCAGTCCAGGTATGTTCTATAAAATTTTAAATAACATTACATACTGTACAAGGACATTTACTGAAACGCTGTCAACAAGTAATGAAAGATTCTCATTAAATTTAAGAGAGCTTGTCTCACATACAGTAACTCTGTAATGAACCGCTGGAGAATAAGGAGTCATTAATTAAGTCTGACATTCATTACCAGACATGAGAAGGTTCCCGGGCTTTTAGCTCATGACAACAGAGAGGAAGAAAGAGGGAGCGCTTGTCATATGTGGCAGTGGAAAAGATTAAACCGTGCATCAAATCCGCTTTGATGGCTCATATCGGTGTACAGCGGGGGGACAATATTATGAGACTTATATCTGGATTTTTGGCTTTATTTAGCAATGCAGACACCATTGTGTCAACACTTGCTGAGTCTGTGTGCATGTCATCTGACTGCGGTGATCATCATGCATACAGTATACAGACTGGATGAGCTAATTCATCTTTGATATCTGCACGTCAGAGCTTTGATGCTAAAGAATTCATGTGTTATCCTCAAGCAGGAGGGAGGGAGGGAGGAGACATGGAAAAAAAACACACTTCTTATGCCAGTTCCTCATCTATGGTTTGAAAGCTGGCTGGGAACTTTAAAGTTCAAAAGGCCACCAAGACTTACAAACACACACACACACACAACAAAAACCACACGCTCAAGAAAAAATATCCCCAAAAATCCCTTTATGTTAGACCTGGGATTTGAAAAAAAACTGACATCTTGATGCATGGATGTTTATTAGGGGTGTGATGATTCAATCAGTTCACGATCTCGATACGATTATAACAAGAATTTTAACAAAACTTGAAAGATGAAACTATAACTGAAAAAGTAGCCTTTCAATTCAAAAGACATGAAATGCATATATATAGTTCAATTTTGTATGGTATCAGTCCTTCCTCCTGTCCTCTGTGCTCTATCAGTCAGTATCAGTCCTTCCTCCTGTCCTCTGTGCTCTATCAGTCAGTATCAGTCCTTCCTCCTGTCCTCAGTGCTCCATCAGTCAGTATCAGTCCTTCCTCCTGTCCTCTGTTCTCCATCAGTCAGTAACAGTCCTTCCTCCTGTCCTCTGTGCTCCATCAGTCAGTATCAGTCCTTCCTCCTGTCCTCAGTCCTTCCTCCTGTCCTCTGTGCTCCATCAGTCAGTATCAGTCCTTCCTCCTGTCCTCTGTGCTCCATCAGTCAGTATCAGTCCTTCCTCCGGTCCTCTGTGCTCCATCAGTCAGTATCAGTCCTTCCTCCTGTCCTCTGTTCTCCATCAGTCAGTAACAGTCCTTCCTCCTGTCCTCTGTGCTCCATCAGTCAGTATCAGTCCTTCCTCCTGTCCTCAGTCCTTCCTCCTGTCCTCTGTGCTCCATCAGTCAGTATCAGTCCTTCCTCCTGTCCTCTGTGCTCAATCAGTCAGTATCAGTCCTTCCTCCGGTCCTCTGTGCTCCATCAGTCAGTATCAGTCCTTCCTCCTGTCCTCTGTTCTCCATCAGTCAGTATCAGTCCTTCCTCCTGTCCTCAGTCCTTCCTCCTGTCCTCAGTCCTTCCTCCTGTCCTCTGTGCTCCATCAGTCAGTATCAGTCCTTCCTCCTGTCCTCTGTGCTCAATCAGTCAGTATCAGTCCTTCCTCCTGTCCTCTGTGCTCTATCAGTCAGTATCAGTCCTTCCTCCTGTCCTCAGTGCTCCATCAGTCAGTATCAGTCCTTCCTCCTGTCCTATGTTCTCCATCAGTCAGTAACAGTCCTTCCTCCTGTCCTCTGTGCTCCATCAGTCAGTATCAGTCCTTCCTCCTGTCCTCAGTCCTTCCTCCTGTCCTCTGTGCTCCATCAGTCAGTATCAGTCCTTCCTCCTGTCCTCTGTGCTCCATCAGTCAGTATCAGTCCTTCCTCCGGTCCTCTGTGCTCCATCAGTCAGTATCAGTCCTTCCTCCTGTCCTCTGTTCTCCATCAGTCAGTAACAGTCCTTCCTCCTGTCCTCTGTGCTCCATCAGTCAGTATCAGTCCTTCCTCCTGTCCTCAGTCCTTCCTCCTGTCCTCTGTGCTCCATCAGTCAGTATCAGTCCTTCCTCCTGTCCTCTGTGCTCAATCAGTCAGTATCAGTCCTTCCTCCGGTCCTCTGTGCTCCATCAGTCAGTATCAGTCCTTCCTCCTGTCCTCTGTTCTCCATCAGTCAGTAACAGTCCTTCCTCCTGTCCTCTGTGCTCCATCAGTCAGTAACAGTCCTTCCTCATGTCCTCTGTGCTCCATCAGTCAGTATCAGTCCTTTCTCCTGTCCTCTGTGCTCCATCAGTCAGTATCAGTCCTTTCTCCTGTCCTCTGTGCTCCATCAGTCAGTATCAGTCCTTCCTCCTGTCCTCTGTGCTCCATCAGTCAGTATCAGTCCTTCCTCCTGTCCTCTGTGCTCCATCAGTCAGTATCAGTCCTTCCTCCTGTCCTCTGTGCTCCATCAGTCAGTAACAGTCCTTCCTCCTGTCCTCTGTGCTCCATCAGTCAGTAACAGTCCTTCCTCCGGTGGTCTGTGCTCCATCAGTCAGTATCAGTCCTTCCTCCTGTCCTCTGTGCTCCATCAGTCAGTAACAGTCCTTCATCCTGTCCTCTCTCCTCCATCAGTCAGTAACAGTCCTTCCTCCTGCCCTCTGTCCTCCATCAGTCAGTAACAGTCCTTCATCCTGTCCTCTGTCCTCCATCAGTCAGTAACAGTCCTTCATCCTGTCCTCTCTCCTCCATCAGTCAGTAACAGTCCTTCCTCCTGCCCTCTGTCCTCCATCAGTCAGTAACAGTCCTTCATCCTGTCCTCTGTCCTCCATCAGTCAGTAACAGTCCTTCCTCCTGTCCTCTGTCCTCCATCAGTCAGTAACAGTCCTTCCTCCTGTCCTCTGCTGATGTCACTCACTGCTGCAGGTAACGTTAGGGCTGGTGGGGGGGTGTGACGTCATGATTGACAGCTGCTCTGAGTGAAGTAGTCACGCAGCCGGAGGCTCGGGAATTGTACGAGAGAGGAGATGTAACTTTTACTTTCCGCAACCGTCACGAGTCTGTGTAATAGGACACGTGTCAGTTTGATCAGAAATGTAGTTTATAGAGATATTATGGTTAGTTGGTGTGTCTTTCTAGCCTAACAGCTACCATAGTGCTAATGTAGCAGCCAGGGGGATTCACGCTTGCAGGCTGCGGCCGTGCTCGGCTCGTGATTGGCTCGCTCGGGTGTGTGGACGGGACCTTGTAGTCCGTCTGTATATGCAGTCTATGATTTCAGGGTCTGACAGTCTGCACCCGTGCAGTCATGGTTCTGATTGTCCCTTCCCTCATGCGAGCCCAGCAATATGGCCTGGGCCTCCAGCAGCGTGGTGTTGTTGATTTAAAGCTGCACATTTTTGACACTTTTCTTTCAACATGTTTGCTGATTTTAACATAGTCAACTAACTTTTAATGTTCCTCATCTACATGTTTTAAAATTCTTCTTAGAGTCTCTGTGATGTTTTTGCACTGCGATTCCCAGTCAGTTGAACAGTGGGGGCGGTAGTGTGACATGTTTGCTTGGATCTTGCGCTGAAGTAAGTTTCTGTCGGTGGTGCACAGGCAGCGGCGTGACCTCTTTGTGTGGAATAGGCTAGAAAAGATAAGAGGCGCACATGCTAATTACCCAGTTCTTCTTCTGTGCATTTCAAAACAAACCAGAGACATAAACCGCATCACTTCCTGAGTGCTGGATGGTTGCTTTCCACTAAAGAGCTGACAGATGGTAAGAACATTTAATGTTCTCCCTCAGCTATAGGCTGGATCACTTTTGTGTTATATCATTATGGGGGCTGGAAAGTAGCAACACAGAAGGTTTCGACATAAAAATGCCACAGATCATTACTTTCACTATTTACTGTAACTCTTAGAACTTCCTCCCTGCTGTCTACTTGTTCTATTCTCATCTGTATGTTATAATGTGCTGCTCAGATGACCCGCTTCCCCAACCATGTTCAGTGTAGTTCCACATAATCTCATCATGTATTGTATGAGGGACCACATGCACTATGGAGGACGAAACCTGCCAAAATCCAAAATAAATTAAAAATAATATTAAAATTAAACCTAAAATGTGACAAATTGATATCTGTTTTAACTTACTTCTTTATTTATTTATCTTTGTATTATTTCCCCTATTTATTCACTCTTCTGTTTCATTTTCACTTTTATTTAATTATTTATTTATTTCCGGGCATGAAGACTGGAGTGCAGCTAACTAGCTAGCTTAAAGTCGATCCTTGCACTCTGACCCCGTGATGACACACGTTGAGTGACAGCAACCTCATTTGGATAATAAGGCAGAAATGCAGAAATAAATGTAAAAAGAAATGTTTAAAGAAATGTATGAAAGAAAAGAATACAGAAATAACAAAGTTTGGAGAAATAAATAAGTGGGGAAATGCAAAGGGAAAATTGTGCACAAATAAATAGATGCATAACTACATAAATACATACATTTAAAAATAAAAATAGCGTAAATTAAAAAATAAATGCTAAAATAAATGCTAAAATAAAAATAAATAAATGATAAAAAATAAATACATAAATAAATAAAAGGTAAAAAGAAACAGAAGAGTAAATAGTTAATAGAATTAATACAAAGATAAATAAATAAAGAGAAAAATTAAAACAGAAATATCAATTTGTCACATTTATCAATAAATTAATGGCTACATTGGTTTTTAAGATTATTTTTGCTACATTTAATGACATATTTATGTATTTATTGAGTCATTTCTTTATTTATTCATTTATTGAGGTTTATTCATTTATCGAGGTTCCATCCTATATAGTGCTCTACCTTCAGTGAGTCCTGCACATCCTCGGTCCCCATGTTGATCACGGTCCTTACACAGCCCAGTCATCTAATCGCAGTGACTGCATCACAGTATGCCTTCGTAGCCAGCCCACTCTTCTGCCCATTTAAAAACTTCCCCTGCAGTAATCATCCTTAGCAGCAGTAACAACAGAGAGCACAAAGGCAGGTTGAGGTGAACTCGGGTCTGTGTGAAAGCCGCTGTACTCCGGCCTCCCACTACGCTGCCATCTCTTGATGTGATTGTGAGCACAGGCGGGCGTCCGTGACGGTTCAAGGCCAGAATGGGCGCCACGCAGAGCCTGTGTCCTCGGTGTCACTCTCAGCGACGGCCAAACCGTGCGGCCCGCTGCGATTGAAAGCCGGCTAGAAGCCCGGTTTGAGCCAAGATCCTTCAGTTTTCTTAATACTCTGACAAAACCAGACTACAGGAGCTTTTTCTATTAACCTTTTCCAGATCCTGTGATATGGCCATCCATCCACAACTTCTGAAACGGCTCAAATTTAAACGGTATGCCTTTTAATACAAATTATTAATACTGATATTAATGTTGGTTGCCTCCCAATAATTTTACTTTTAAAGTTGAACTGAAATAGAGGGATGCAGGAATGACGCAATTTTGTAGGCCAACCCGGAAGTTAGAATCTGCCGTAACATCATCTTCAACGCGACACAGCTTCTCCATCTAGCTTTCGCTGGATCTTTTCATCGGCAACCGCACAAAGGAATGTCTGCACTTTGTCAATAGACCATGGCATAGTTTTACGGGTTGTCATTTTTTAAAATCTGGGTCGAGTGCATAAGAAAATTGTGGTCGCTATTGACGGTAGGTTGGCTGTATTTAAAAATGGCGTGTTCGTGCAGGATGTCCTGTGTCGTGCTTGTGATGGTTCTCTCTGACCAATCAATGGTCTGCAGTGTTTTAACTCTGCCCTCTAGTATGGACTCAGCTCGCTTTGAACCTCGACCAAGGTAGCACTAAAAAAGTACCAGGTACTATCCACAACTTTTGCTGATGGAAAATCACAAAAGAACGGTTCTAAGTGAGTTGAGTCGAGCCGTGTCAGTATCACGAGGTGGAAATGAGGCTAAATAATATGGAGGATGAAACCTGCCACATTAAAAAAACTAGAAGTGCACTCGGAGAGCGCAGACCTCCGCCAAGGCAGGTTTCATGTACGTCGCTGCATGAACGCGTCATCACTTACACTGCGCATGTCTTAAAGCCTGTGGTGTTAATGCACAGGCTGAGCGGAGTTATTAAAAAGAAATCCCGAAGCCGGATCATCATCCGGAACGCCACCAAAAACTATTGGATTGTTCATTTTGACAAACAGACAAACCAACGCCGGTGAAAACATAACTTCCTTCCTAGGCCTTCGGCCTTGGTGGAGGTAATAAATTAATAAATTAATAAATAAATATGTCATTAAATGTAGCAAAAATATTACCAAAAATAAATGTAGCCATTAATTAATTGATAAAATATGACATAAATTAATATTTCTGTTTTAATTTGCTTCTTTATTTATTTATCTTTGTATTAAATCCCTCATTTATTTACTCTTGTTTAATTTCCCCTTTTTGTAATTTATATATATTTTTTTTTTTATTTATAATATATATATATATATATATATATATATATATAGGGTTACAGGCCAGGCTTTCCTGGTCCAATATGGCGCCCACGTTGACGTATCATCGTAACGGGCTGAAGCGTCCAATGCAGCATCTATGTATATATTGGTGCCTTCAAATGGGGTCGTGTTTTCTGTGTTTACAAGTTGGGCCCATATGAACGCCCCCTCATAATAATAAATATATATATCTATATACATATAGATATATATATAATACATTTCAAAATTGATAAAAATAAACACTTAAATAAATAAAAAAGGGAAAAAAAGTGGTTAATACTTTCTATGATGCTGCAGATGCATTTGACATTTGATTTCTGACAGTGGAGATATTTTATACCGTATCTGAGAGTCATAAAATTTCAAACATCTACTCATTTGAATGAACATTATATGACACCGGTGGTGGGTAACGTTAAGTTCCTATTGGGTGGTTGGGGGGGGGGGGGGGGGGGGACTTGTTGTTTGATGTTGAATTAGCATGTTGCGGTGCTGTGGCGGCGGGCTGGGGCCAGCGTGTTGCCTTCACAGCCACATCCTCCAAATAGACAGCAGAGACGCACAGATCAAAGCCCCAGAAGGGGAGGAGGAGTGAAGGGGGGGGGTGGGGGATGGGGGGGCGACAGAGGGTGGGAAGCGATGGATTCTGCACATGGCTGAGATAACACGCAGCACTCGGGAGGAGAATCTCCCTTCCTCCCTCCGCTCCTTACTCACCCCTGACATGGCAGAAATGTGCAGATAAAAGAGACTTCTGATGTGAGTTTCTGGGAGTGAGTAGGGGCTGATAGGGGAAGGAAAGAAAAAAAAAAAAATGCTGCGCTCACATTGCGGCAAAAAAAAACACTTTGCCATTACAGTCAGCATTATGGGATGTCAGTCAAATGCATTGTGAGGAATCCTCTTCTTGCGAAGAAGATGGCTCAGTCTTTTCCTGTACACTGATCATTTCAAAAGTGCTGTGAACTCGTTTTTTTCCATTTCATTTTAAAATACACGACCTAATTTATCCTAACTGCCACAGGAGGAAGCTGTTTACAAGTCTTTTCCTTTCGGAAACAACACACTTCCAGAGTGCTGTGTACCCACAACTTCCATGAATATGTAAAAATGCCCATATAAGAGGAAAAAGAAAACAAACAAAACTGACAACAGGGCAAAGAGGGAGAGTAATGGAGGTGAGCGGAGGTGCGAATCCTACCTCGACTCTGGAGGGAAGAGGTAGAGTGACCAGGTGTCTCTCTGTCGACACCACTCTGGCTGCTTCTTCTCCAGCCAGCGGAAGAGTCTGGAAAAACGACCCTGGAGGGAGCGGGAGGTGCACGGTACATTTATTATTCATATGTTCACAATTTCCTGTTGCTTATTGTGAGCCACAATTATTCTCCACGGATAAGCTTTTGAATTTGTTTGTTTCTTACAAAACTGTTTGTTTCATATGTATGAATAAAACGAGGTTTGTCAAAAAGGGCCACCGACAACATCAATATACAGTAAACTTGATTTTTTATTTAGGTTTTTCTATCATTCTGTAGCTTCCCAGTGGTGTTCCTTATGTATTCATATTCGAACATTCAAATTATGGTTGAAGTACAAATATTTTAGTGTCAAAATACTATTTTCCCAAGCCCTTCTAAAAAAAATTTCCCACGTTCCCACCTGAGGTAGGTTTCTGCATGATAATAATCCTACATATATATACACACACATGTCCTTATCCATAGTGATTGTATTACCTACAGTAGATGGCTGTTGGCATGCTGCCAGCTTGGAGAAGCAGACAGGAGTACCAACACGGAAGCAAAGCAATGTACTGCTGTGGACACCACGATACGAAAGTCACTCAGTAGCACAAACAAACTAACCGATCGATGCAGTGGTAGACCAGCAACTCCCGTGTTCTGTGAGGTAAAATTACTGCTTTTGTGAATGGAGGCTGGTGGCTTCGAAGACAGCGATATAACGGCTTTGGTTCCCCGTCAAGAAGGGCTGTCTGACAGAAAGGGGATGACATGCAGCAAAGGGCCACAGGTCGGAACCGAACCCCGGGCCGCTGCGGTAAGGACTCAACCTTGGTACACGGGATGCCTGCTCTACCAGGTGAGCAACAGCAGCGCCCCCAGACAGCATTTCTGAAGGGGTACTGAAGCCGTTATAGCGCTGTCTTCGAAGCCACCAGACCCTAAGAACTAACCCTTTCATTTATTTCCAAACTAACGTTGTGAATGGTAACTCTGACTCCACTAGTGCTAGCGTTCACATTATTCATAACCTTATTGATTAGTTTACTTTGGTAACCTATGTCCCTGTTAAAACACCAGATTTTTTTTATTTCACTATAAAGACTAATATTATGATTACTATAACACGTACACAAATATTTGTATTCATGCTTGTTTGTTACATTCTAAATGAATTCCTGAAGCTTTAACTCTCAGCTCTACATCATTAACCACAACCCGTACCGTACAAGAACGAGCACACAAGCAGACACAGACTGACCAGGGTGGACTCCTCCTCTGTGTTTTCGTCCTCGGTGTTGTCCTCCAGAGAGACGTGTGTGGGGCCCAGGGCTGACGGAGAGCCCTTCCCATTGCAGTCGCTGTGCTCTGGGGGCCGTAAGTGGCCCAGTGAGGGGGGCCTGGAGCTGTGCATACTGGCTGAGCGGTACAGGAAGGGCACCTACAGAGGGACAGGATGTGGTTACACTTGGAAATGCCATAGTCTCATTATCCAATAGGTGCTTCGTGTTAAGATATACAGCCGTGCATCAGGCTGGACATCTAGCTGGCAGCATGGACACAGAGGTTGGGAACTTTTTACGGGACATTCCCCATCCTTGGATACAAAGCCTGGTGGCGGGGGGGATTCCCCGGACCGGCAAAGCTGGCATGCCAGTACGTCATACCTGCAACATCTCCATCCGAGCGGGTGTTTTCCGGGGCTGTACAGTTCAAAACTTCATTTATAATGTTGAAATTCAAATTATTATTAATAATAACTAACGGAAACATTGCATGAAGTCCACCTTTTCTCTCTCTCTCTCTCTCTTTCTCTTTCGGCACACACGAGGGGCGTGGCGCTCATAAAAACATGTTTTTATCCAACGAAATATTCTGCTTCAAGCCATATTTGTTGGCGTTGGCGACTTTATTTTTCATAAATGTTTACTCCTTTACCCGCACCTGTATGCCTATTAACGGGGCGGTTTAGCAGCAATCTAACAGCACCAAGAACAACAAGAACAGGCAGAAATCAGAACACTATTTGTTGGCGTTTAGTCTTTCGAAAACTACATTTTTACTGCAATTTCATAACCGTTTACTCTACCAGCACGCACCTGTATGCATATTAATTAGGCGGTCTAGCAGCAACCTAAGAGCACCAAGAACAACAACAACAGGCAGAAATTGGGACACTGTGAGTCTGAGATATTTTTAAGGTTCTATTCTCTTGTTGCAGTGTTAAATTTGGTTGTTTTTGAGCATCTTTCTTATAAAACTAGGCAGAGTTTTTATGGGTTTACGTGCGTGCTCTGCATGTAATCTGATATTCAATCATATTCAATGTGTTTAATGTATCTAGGCCTCTATTTTTATATGTTTCATTGGCTATGCAATGATGTCAGAGGTTATACAATATGTTGCTGTGGAAATAAGGCTATGATTGATGCACTTACTAGTGTAAGTGCAAAGAAGAATGCCATAAAAACATTGACACTGACATTATAAATTTAAGATGTATACTAAAAGTAACTGCTGTCAAGTGAGAGACTTACAATTTATTGAGATTGTGGTATCAATATAGTTTAAAACCCCAGTTGTGCTCCAAGTCAAATGTCCTACAGTGCGCTAGAGATTATCCAGAGGTAGAAAACAGCATCTACCTGCAGCAGAGCATCCGGGGGCAAATCCATGGAGCTCCGGGTCTCCACTGACTCCATCCTCCGGTGTCGGGGCCCTCGCTGCGACTGGGACATGGAGTCGGTCCTGACCAGAGAGGCGCCGTCTTCGTCCATCAACCCGCCTCCTCCTCCTTCTCCTTCTCCTTCTCCTTCTCCTCCGCCTTCCTCGTCGTCCGAGCTGGAGCCGCCCTCCCCGGAGAGGAGGGACCGTCGCTCCCCGGACTGCCGCTTCTGGCGCTTGAGCGACGGGGCGCGACCCAGGCTGTTCCAGCTGGACCGGCGACTGGTCCAGCCGCTGCCGGAGCTCCATGGGGCGAGAGGGGAAGAGCTCGGGGCACTTGTCTGGAGCAGGAAGACGACCGGGAGGGTAAGAGGGGGGCAAAGTGATAAAGAGGCAAGACAGAGAAAAAAGACTTACAAGAGGGACAGCATGTAAAAGTGTCGATCTTTTATCTCTGGCGATGTTGTTGTTGCAGGCAAACAAACCCGAGCTGAATTGGGTTGATTTGGCTTGACGTGAGCTGAATTGAATAGAGATTCGTGCTGACAAGCAGACAGGAGCAGATGTAGAGATCTGGGCTTATTTTCTCAAGTCTTTATCCCCAATCATCAGTGTGTCAAATACAGAGTGGCAGTGGCAGCAGTAAGTAGTGTCGAACCGGCACACCACATTAATCATCATCAGTCATTATGACCTCCACACATCAGCAGGACACAGTGAATTCAGAAAGACACGGAGGAAAGCCAGGCGGCTGTAGGGGCTATGGGTAATTCCTGGCACTTATCCCCTTGCATGTGTATTAATGTTGGCTTTGTAACATCCTGGATCAGGGTTATTACACTTGAAAAACCACATGGTTTGGTGAGAATAATAATAAATGTACAAACCGGTGATTTGTCGTAGCAGGCTGGGTCTATGGAGACGTTGCTGCCTCGACGGGCCTCGTAGCCCAGGATGGGGTCCCCTACGGGCGGCAACTTGGGTACGGGCATGGGGGTGGCGGCCGTGTGGGTTATTAGAGGCGGAGTCAGGCTGGTCTTCAGGTCCACGTGACCATTTACAGGAACTACTAGTAAAGGAAAGAGGGATGAAGACAGTACGATTTAGTGGTTTAGAAGTTGGCAAGAGCAAAGGGGATGAGTGTTAGAGAGGACTAAAGAGGACCGGGGTTTAATCATAGGCGCTGTATATTAGTGGACGTAGTCACCGTGACGTCATCCATTGGTTTGTGGACTACGATTTCGAAGCCTTGAGGTCGGCATTTTGGCCGTCGCCATCTTGTTTTTTTGCAACCAGAAGTGACACGAGAGGGTGGAGTTCAACCGAACGCTGAATGAGACATTTTTAGGCAACCAAAATGTTACAATTAACTTTGATGAACTGAAAACTGAAAGGGTTAAAGTTAAAACACAGACAACTCCCAGACCGGACAACGACGTGGTAGCGACCTGTCAATCACAAGGTAACCACGCCCTAAAGCATCCCCTGCTTTATGGTCTATTTGACTTTCAATGGAACCATAATTTACTAAATGAACATCATGCTGTATTGAAGAAGACTTAAAACTAGCGATTGAGACAATAAACTCATGTTTACAATGTTTACCGAGGTAATAAATCAAGTGAGAAGTAGGCTCATTTTTCTCATAGACTTCTATACAATCAGACTTCTTTTTGCAACCAGAGGAGTCGCCCCCTGGCACTTCAGCATTGGCTTCACTTTTCAGACCCGAAGGTGCAAAATGCTCTCAACATGGGGACCGCTGAGCCGGCGGTTGGCAGCTAACAGTGCTAACAGTGAAAACTCTGGCAACATGCTGACAGAACTAACAAACTAACAGTGTTAACCTGGGGGGGAACCGGAGGGTGGGTGCACGCTCACATGCACTAAAAGGCTGGCGCGGCTGGCACGGCTATATCAACAAAGCACGGAGAAGCTCGGATTACAACACACACAGAGAGAGAGAGAGAGAGAGAGAGAGAGAGAGAGAGAGAGAGACTTCATTCTCTGCTCAGGTAGACATTACTCCTCCATATCTTTACAAAGACAATAGTTGTTTGCTGCTATATTAATGATCTGGATATCGTATAGAGCACCTTTAATGAATAAGAGAAGAAAGGGAATGAGAAGCGACAGAGGTGAGAGACAGAGGGGAAAGAACCACAAAAAAAGCTGATAAAAAACAGCACCATAGAGAGAAGAATGGAAGTGCTAACTTGAATAAAAACAAAGAGGAAGAGCAGGAAGAGGTGGCGCATGGGGAGGAGTGCCACGGGGGTTACACCCTCAGTAACGCAGCGCAGCATACTTAAAAATGGATGCCTCATACTGTTATTGAGAAACATGAATATTTCAGCAGGGCATTAATCTTATGGGGAGCGTGGGAGAGAATATTATGTTTGGCAGCAACACAAATACATGACATGGCGGAGGGGCGATGCAACTTCAATAACGCTAATTCCTCCGTCTCCCAACCTTTTATCCGAGGCCTGGAAGATGCATATTAGGCTCTTCCGGCTATGTAAGCAGTTTGGTACGGAGCATCTGAAGGGGCTGCAGGGGAGATGATGCCGTACGTCTGGGAGTTGTACTCCATGCAGTAGTGTTTCCATTTGGCTTTTTCAGTCTGCGCGAACGGTAATTAGAGGGTACGGGAAGTGGCGTGTGAGGAATTATGGATGAGGCCGCTGTGTTGGTTTGATGCTGTGCAGGCACGTGCCCTCCGAGTGTGGTTGGAAAGCAATGGAGAAAAAAGGCTGAGAACAGGAGACCACAGACGTAGAGCAGGTGGGGGATGTTTGCACAGTGTATACTTTAGATGCCTTTGGCCTAACCTGCTGCTGTATCACCAACTTTGACATGCATTTTGTGTAAGAAAGACAGCACAGTGTGTAATCTACGGGGATCTGACAAAAGGTTTGGGAGGGGAAAAATGCCAGCAGTTAACTGTGCAAACACAGATGGTGCGAGTTTTGCCAAGTGTAATAGAGAGGCTTAGAAAAAAAATCCCTGAGTTCATGCCAGTGTATTCCGCTTGTAGCATCATTGATTCAAGCAGCCATGTAATGTGTTGTCTGTATAGGCTACCGCATGTGCAGTTTCACCTGCAGAGGCTGATAAATCCTTCTTGCTGCCGTTAACGTCCTCCATACTTCGTGCGCAGGAATCGATCTCCGAACCCGATTTAGAAGCGTCGCCCTTGACACACAAAAAACAACACAAAGAGTTAGAGGAGAGCACCTGTGGGAAAAAAAAAAATCTCTGTTTCTTAGTGGAGTTAACAGAAAGCATGTGGGTTGAAGTTGCCTCTGAGCAGATCCCTGCTTAGCTGTATCTCAGTCCCCAGTGTCGCATCAACCCTTGGTCTGATCTGATCTTGGATCAGTCACTAGAGGCAACCTCCCCTCTTTGTAAGCAGGCGGGTGAGGGTGTGGTCTCCCCGTGATCCCGGGGTTCAAAGGGTATACAGAGACGGTGAAAACCATGTAAAGTGTTGTCATGCAAGGACAGTGAGAAGGTTCAGAGAGAAACCACACTGAAACGCAACCGGTAAAATGCAACACGGCGGTTTTCAGAGAGGACCCGGTAGATATTTTTTTCCGTGCAACAACACATTGGCCGCACGGTGATTCTTTTTACTCGCCAGAACCATTGAACGGCTACAAAAGACCTTCAGTGTGGTTGCTAGGTTTACAATTCTCACACTTAAACACACAAACACGCAACACACGACAAGTGTACTTCGTTGTGGTGTAAGGCAGTGGTTCCCAACCTATTTTCCTTAAAACCTCCCCTACTTGTATCTAAGAAAAGCTGAGTGCCCTCCATGTCATCCCGCAAAAAAAAAAAAAATTCTCAATTTGAATAAAGTGATTCAGAGTATTACATGAGTTAGTTTTTTTTTTATCAAATCAACTTTCCTTGATGAATAGAACTTCTCAGTTTCTTAAATAAAGTGATGAAATCTTGACAAATCCGCCAAGCAAATGCAGATACATAAGATTATCCTTTTTTTTTAATGACTTTTTTAATGCCAAAATAGATTTATTCAATTAATTAAATCGGCAGTGAAAATTTTGTTTTTTGAAAGGCTAAACGCCAACAAATATGGATTGAAGTGGAATATTTAGTTTTGCTCAATGTAAGAATCAGAAATTGCTTGTTAACAGCGACACTTGTGGCCGTAAAGTCAACAATAGTAAGCGTCCTGTTGCTTGTGCTCGCACTACGTAGACGCGAGCGAGCATCAATCAAAACATTGAGGCGAAACACACGAGACTGAACGTGATTGACAGCTAAAAACACAATATCACTATATACAGTATGTTTAATGCTTGGCTGTAATGTTAACTTATCTGTTCAATAATTTTGCCAGCATGGGGTCCGTTTTGATACCCAAAACTGAACGACGGTCCCCTCCATGAATCGAAGGACCGGCCGATGTTGATCCTAGTTTTTTCGATGGACGTCAGTCACATTTCTGTTTTGCAAGACGGGCTTCACCAGATAGAACTTTTGGGGGGTTTTTGTGCATCCATGGAGTTTGTGTTGGAGTATGAGTTGTGATGGAGGCTAGCCGTTTGTTTGCGTTAGCAGACTCCATTTCTAACCAACCGTTAGCTAACCTATTTTTTAGGTTAGGTTACAACCTGTTCCCTCATTTGCAATAATAAACGATTCATACATGTAAAAAGTTACATACAGTCCCTTTAATTAGCGAAAACATATATTTTTTGAATAGTTTTATATACAGACATATAAATGTATAAATTATCCAGTAAGCGTGGTATTGTGATTTAGTTATACATGAATAAATCTAATTTTGTCAACCTCAGAGCAGACAAATCAAGTCACACCCCCTGTGAGGGGGGGGCCGGACCCGAGGTTGGGAACCACTGATGTAGGGGGCTGTAACCCCCACCGCTTGTCAGAGCGGCAGAACTGTTTATGCCCTGTTTTGTTCTCTATCATTGTTCCAGACAGTGATGTCAAAACGAGTTATCTCTCACAGTTTCATATTTCCAAATTGTTCTAACCTTCTTCCCTTACCGTCTTTCCCTGACTTTTCTCAAGCCCTTAATTACTTTCTTCTAGCCTCTGCTTCACACTGCCTTCCAACTTAAAAACCCGCTGCAGCGAGCCCTCAGAGTTCCTGCTCGTATTTGTTGCGCTACGCCAGAGCCTGCAGACTCCATTAATATGTGCGAGGGGGTGCCAGGTGGATGCTGGATTAATAGAATGCCGACGCGGTGAGTCAGACCTCTGTGGTAGCAAAGTGAAAAAACTGTGTGCAGAGAAGCCTCAGGACCTAATCACCATGCACCTCCCTTTAAACTAGCAAATTACTTTCTTGATACTTCCCATGGGTGTGAGAGAAAGACACAGTGGGTGTGGATACACTGCGTATTGTGTTTGTTTACTGCAGGCTGTGTTGGGTATCTATGGCTATCTTCGATGCACCTATTTTTTTCTTCTAGTTAAAGTCGTGCGCCCCAGACTGATTTCCCCCTGAACCTGTGCGGTGTAGGAAAATTAGGTAAGGAGAGCGGATGTTAATGAACTAGCAGGCAAGTTGACTCGAGAGCTACTTGGAGACCATGCTCATTACGTTCCTGCATCTACTTATCTATCACAGTGGCTTGATCCTATTTAGAAATCTTGGCTCGCAGCAGGAAACACGGAGCACCTGGGAACGGCTACTTTAAATAACAAGGTACAAAGAATAAATAGCTGGGCATTTTCGGTGAATTTGTGTGTTATTATCCAGTTGAAACTTCATTCATAACTTTGACATTCAAATTCTAAATCAACATTTCAATGCTGCGCAGCTTTTTTTTTTTTTTTTTTGCATGTCTATTCATTTTTTTTAAACCCGGTATTTCTGCAGAGTTGTAGTTAAAGATCAGGCTACACTAATATTATTAGTATTAGACTATTTGTAGAATTAGATTCCAGTGGTGGCTGCGTAAGAGAAGCCTCCGTGTTATAGTTTTATAATATAAATATATGTGCAACTCAACACGTTCCACGCCATGGATTGGTTGATGCCTTTAATCACGGTGCGAAAAAATCAACAATAATATTGGCATTCTGTGTGAAAGTATCCATGACAAAATCAACAGTTTGAAAAAAATATATTGATTTGCAAATGAATCGCCCAAAAAAAATGGTGTGTAAAGGACTCAACTCCAGAGCATTGTCAAAATGTATTGAAATATAACGAAATATTCTGCTTCAATCCATATTTGTTGGCATTTAGCCTTTCAAAAAAAGGTCAAAAAACTGTTTGGTCTCCCACTCGCCAGACACAAAGGGAGGCATGCACCTGTATTGAAAGGCACCATAAATTACATTCATATAACCACAATATTTTTATTTTTTTATTTTTTCAGGGTGATGACGAAGCTTCAATCAAAAACCTCAATAGAAACTTTGAAAAAAAAAAAAAAAAACGACATTCGGTACAGCCCTACTATGTAGTCTAGTTTTTTTTTCCTTGCCTGTATATAATAACTATATGGTTAGCTTTGTTTAGTTCTCTTGCCCCTTGTTTTAGCTGTTTATCATTGTATCTTCCTGTACATTTGTTCTTGGCACTGTGTATGTACATTGAGGGCTACTGGAAACCTGATTCTGATTCCATAGGAGCAGTACTAAGACAATCATGGCTAACATGCCTTTAGCTATACTTAATAAATGTTTGGGCATGAAGATTATATCACAGACAAATGCTTACACTGTGCTCACAACCCACAATAATTTATCACCAAACATAAATAATAAAAAAAAAAAAATCAGTTTTAACCACAGCAAGGTGCCCCCTCCCACAGGGCTTATCAACCCACACACAATCAATCAGAAAGGACAGCTGTGATAGGACAAACCCAGTGGAGCATCAACCTTTATCTCCTCTCCCTCTCTCTCTGTCTTCTTCAGGTAAAGGGGAAAGAGAGGAGAGCAGTTGTGTCTTTGGTGGTTAGTTATAGGAGCTTGTACCCGCAGTAGCCTCTGGTCAGTGTAAAGGTCAGCGTGACAGAGTGCATGTTTACTCACAGGAGAAACAAAGCTAGGCCAGGGGCTTTGTTGTGACGACCTTGTGGTATAAGCCTAAGGACTAAACCTGACAGGTCCAGGTGAAGAGCGACGGGACAACCTGACCCTCGTCTCTCCTTTCTGAGGCACGCAGACGAAAACAGCTGGCTTTAAGGAACTTAGATTTGGGAAAAATGACAATGTTCATCAGTTTACCCACTGAGAACAACAATCATCATCATCCATGTGTCGTCCATAGATTGGGTGCTGTTATTTTCCACACCAAAAGGCCTTTACACACTGTTGACAGGAATAATAAAGTTTGCTGTCTTGAATCAGACTACGGAGCCTTTGTGTTTTTTAAATATAGGCGCAACTCAACCCGTTCTGCACAACGTGAGTGGTTGATGCCTTTATTCGCGGTGCGATAGCTCAGAAAAAGGACCTTGTTCCGGGAAAAAAATAATTACAGCGCTTTTTCACTGCGTAGTATTCATGATTAAAAAAAAAATATATATATATATATGTAACTTTGGTCTCCAGGGCCAGAGTCTCTGCTGTACTCTGCCTGCCTGCTTGCCTTCACTCACACACCACGCTCGTTCTCACTCGCTCCACCTGTCACGTGCATGCGCGCGCACTACACACTGCAGAAGAGTTAGTTTAGCTCTGAGAATATCCAACAGAGGTTTCCCGTGTCTTGTGAAGTGACGGGGCTCCGCAGAGAGAAACGTTATCGTCTCTGACCAAAACTCCAGTGTCTCCCCTGTTCCCTCCGACTGCGGTCGGGAGGCTGAGGCAGGAAAAGCCAACACTAGAATCAACATTGGTTCATGGAGAGACCTTCGTCTGGTCAACTAACATTACTGCCAAGCAGCTGAAATATAGAGTGATATTGTGCTTTTAGCTGACGTGTGTCGCCTCACTGTTTTGACCAATGCTCGTTCCTGTCTACGTAGAGCGAGCACGAGCAACATGACGCTGACTTTCATTGACTTAACGACCACAGGTGTCGCTGTTAACAAGCAATTTCTAATTCTTACATAGAGTCCCTTTAGCTATGAGAGCAGCAATTAAAGGTGAACAAATATGTTGGTGCAAAAGTAAAACATCTTATTGAAACAATATCTCACCCTCATCTTTTTGCAGCAATGGAGAGTTAACAGCACACATTCCTTATAGGAAGCCATTTTTTAAATACCCCTCTCCAGCTTCACTATAGTTTTGTTATTATGTATGGGTAAGGTGATTATAGCTTAACTTTTCCAATGAAATTCAACACAAGCAGATGATTCCCCCTGCACCTGCAGGAATAACACTATAGAAGATAAACTGAGGCTATTACTTCTCTTGGCTCGGGTTTCTCGGCTCCACTAAGTTAATGATTCCTTTAAGGAAATAAAAAATGTAGGACTCTTTAGGCTGCATAATAAAAAAGTAACAGTTTGTTAACTATTAATGTATGCGCAGCAGTAGCATAAACCGTTGATATATCTACAGATGACACACAGCCAGAGTAGTTTAAACTGCACAGTCCTGACATGTTCATGTCCAAAGATCGAGCTGACCTAAGATGTGCTCTGCCTCTAATCCCCTGCTTGTCAGGATTGCACAATGCAATTTAGAAAGTCAACTGGCTGCAAGTGGGTGAAACTACACCAGACTGCAGCTCAGTCCCGCCAAATTGATCTGACAAATTTCCTTCTCTTTTGCTGTTCTCTCTCCTCTTTTTTTTTTTCTTTCTGTATCATCTTCTCAGTGTGTTTCTTTTGTCTCTTTTTTTCTCCCCTCTCTAGTACATTATGTACAACTTCTTCACAGGAAGACATTAATCCCCATCTCAGCTGTCAGAAAACAAATCCTCTGTAAAAGAAAAAGAGAAAAAAGATCCAGTCAGAGTGAATAAAAACTTCCCTGCCACCAAAAAAAAGAGACGTTTTCTTATATTCCAGATTTAAGGCATCTCAGGAAGAGCAGACATTACATAAAAATGGTAGAAGGAGCAATCAACAGAGAAGGCTTTGCACTTTTTTTGGTTTTGGTATTATATTACTAAAAAATGCATTTTCAATATATTAGTGTTGAGTATACTGTTGGTTTGGGGAGAATTCAGCCAAGATCAGCAAGTAGAAGGAAGTGTTGGAGGTTTCACTTGAAGAAAGGATAGATGGAGATGATAGCTTTGGAGCAGAGGGGGGTGAGGGTGGTGGGGGTGGACTGGACTCGAGGGAAATCCCTCGTCCCGAAATAGCCCGGTTGTTTGGATAGCTTGTTTACACTCTGCCACCCCAATTTGGGCATAGTGGCGGGAGCAGGAGATGGGCCAGACCAGGCCTGCTGCTGATAGCCAGACAATAATAGACACCAGCAGCACACAGGGGCATCTCAATTACATCGCTTTAAAAAGGGTGTAAATGGGAGACGGTGGGTGGATGTTGATAGGAGGAAGAGGTGTAATTATGTTGTTGTGCGTGTGTGTGTGTGTGTGTGTGTGTGTGTGTGTGTGTGTCCACCAAAATTGGTGCTGCATTTGAGACACATCAGCCCAGAATTGGATCGAATACCAGTACTGTTGTGGCAATCCTCTAAACTAACACCATTAATGACATCCACAGTAATACAGGTATGGAAGTCCAGGGGCGCCGATATTTAAATTAAATCATTTAATCAGATTGCAATGGTATGCTCTGTCTGCATTAAAATGTAAAACATCCAGCTTGCGTTTCCATCTTTCAAAATAGGTGATTATTGCCACAATGGAAATTAAAATGAAAACTTATATGTACACGAAAACATAAAACTGCCATAATGATCATTTTTCAATATACATGTATAATAATCTGGTAATTTGCATCCTGAACCTTGGAAATGAAAACAAAAACTGTCCTGATGTCTTTATTTTAAGGACTGAGGCTGTAGCTTCAAGCTAATGCTAACATCAGCAGGCTAACATGCTCATAATGGAACATTCAGATATTTAATTATTAGGTTTACAGTTCAACATATTCATATTCATTAATTTCACAATGTCAGTATGCTAACTTTTGCTAATTAGCAATGCAACCAAATGAATAGATGAGGCTGATGGCCTCATCCCCAAAGTTATTATTCATCCTGAGGGGGGACATGAATGTATGTACCAAATTTCCCTCCAATAGTAGTTGAGATATCTCACTGAAAACCACAAGTCAATCTCATGGCACCTTCACGAGAGACTGGACCACAAACTGTATATAAGAAATGAACATCGTCACCGTGATGTCACCCATTGGTTCGTTTAGCACCATTTCGAAGCCTCAAGTGCAGCATTTTGGCCGTCGCCATCTTGGTTTCTTGCAACCAGAAGTGACACGAGGGTGGACAGTACACCGAACACTGATATTTTACACATTTTAAAGACATTTCAAGGTGACCAAAAGGTTATAATTCACTTTCATGAACTGAAAACACACTGCAAACTGGTTAAAGTTCTAAGACCAAACATGGACAACTCCCTGATCGGACAACGCCGTGGTGGCCTCCTGTCAATCACAAGGTAGCCTAAAGCATACCCTGCTTTATGCCCATGTTTATAATGTTTATCGAGGTAATAAATCAAATGAGAAGTAGGCTCATTTTCTCATAGACTTCTATACAATCTGACCTCTTTTTGCAACCAGAGGAGTCGCCCCCCTGCTGGATATTAGAAAGAATGCAGGTTTAAGGCACTTCCGCATTGGCTTCACTTTTCAGAACCGGAGGTAGCTGCCTGGGCTTGACAAAAACTAAGCAGGTCACCAAAACCAGTAGGATTCATTCTCCACGCCACAAGCTAAAAAAAACGCATAGTTCCTGCCAAAATCAAAATCAAAATGATGATTTTCATTTTCAAATTGAAGGATAATGTGGCACCCTAAACTTGAAAATAAAATGGGAATTGAATTGTAGTTAAATTTCTATTTGATTGAATGACTTCATTTTAATATTGGCAGTCCTGAACTTCTACAGACGGCTAGTACATACAATGTTTGCAAAGTGTACAGACAGTTATAGGAGAATCAAACTGTAACGGTTTAACCATTAGACCAGCCAGCAGACTCAACTCAAATCCCCATTACAAGCTCGGGGCCCCCAGTGGGCTGCCGTGTTTTAACAATTCAGAACATTTGCCCACTGGAAAACTCGTGGATCAGTGCTGGATTTGCATTCAACAGTGTGAAATTAGAGGGCACGAGGACAAGACTTACAACCAACTGTTTTTTCAAAGGCCTCCATTTCCCAGAGTGTACCGGCCTTGCCTTAAGAGCCTGAGTCATGCAAACAGGGTTGATCCCCCCCACTCTCTTTATTAGCTCTCATCCTCTTGTCCGACTGGATTTATCTGGCTGTGCCGGGGGCCTCCCAAAAAGCCGGCGCTCATCCCTCCCCTCTTCGTCCCCCCCATCTCTATCCTCCAGCCAGATAAAACAAAGACTGAGAGAGAGGGAGATTTTTGGCAGCACCGGAGCAGCGCTCTTAGCCCGAGGCTTGAAAGAAAAAAGGGGTGGAGGGCTGGTGGGAGGTGAGCATTCAATCTGAAGTTTGATGCGGAGTCTGCTTTTAAAAAAAAGAACAAGAAAAGACAGACACACACACACTGCAAGCCACTTTGTAGTCTCTTCTGAACATTCACTCACTGCACCGGTTAGTTTCAGCAGCAAGGGCATCATGCAGGAAGCAGGTTAGAGGACTTTTTAGATGATGTGACACGTTCTCCGGCAGCCATGTTGGAGGTCTTCTGCTTTTGGCAACAAACTGCATTTCTCTCATTTGTGATTCAACAGTAAAAGAATTTGGTTTATTTCTGTGCGGCTTTAGATGGAGACCGGTTGTTTCATAGTGGTACAACTAGTCGCACTCCCAATATCACTGTGCTGTTAGCTAATTTGCACGGTTTTCATTTGAAGTGTTTTGGCGCTATGTTGCTTCCCTTTCCACTAGTTCTTGTTCCAGTAAATTCATTCAAATTTAAAAATGATGGCTTGTACCATCACCACAATAAAGAAATTGAAGACAATTCCATCTGTGGCGCACAAAGAATTGACAAATGACTTTTGAAAAAATGTAATTGCAATGTCTCCTTCCAAAGTTATTCTACTTGTTCATGTGAACAGTTCTGACTATTTTTTTTTCTAGCAGTGGTTTTAAATAGTTGTCGCCGAACCAATCCCATGGATTGGTTAACGTTGGGTCACGGTCATCGGTTTTAATCATTTCAATTTTGTTTCTGCAAAATCGTGTTATTTTGTCATCAGTTTTGGTAATACGGATGGCTCTAAATACCAAAACACCCATTAGCCTCAGCAGGGACAAGAAGCCAGCGGTTGTCCTAACTGGGAACAAAGAGCCACAATTTGTTCAAAGTTGACCCAGACCAAAACAAGTTGATTGATTTGAAACTGTTAAATATATTGTCAGACTTCTACAAAGACTTCTGATCGCTGTTAGTGGGACAGTCAAAGAATTTGAAGCTCTGCGATTGGATGTTCACCAGTATGCTCGTCTGGAGTTGTAGCTGACTTCTCTCTTTACAATTTTATGTTCAAAGGCTTGTACCTTTGCCTTTTTTTTTTTTTTTTTTAAAGAGGACTTTTTATGCTCATTTCCAGGTGCATACTTGTATTCTGCTGTCTGAAACGCTCTGTTTGAGCTCCGCCCCCTCCCGAAAAGTCTGCTCTGGTTGGTCAGCTGGCCCATTCTGTTGTGATTTGTCAACCGAACCAAACTCTTTGGACTCTGCTCCGCTCTAACTAACTTCGTTTGAGGGTGTGCCAAACTATCAAAGATAAATTTGACAGTTACAATAAAGTTATGTTTGAATCAGTTTTCCTCACCTACAAAAACACGAGGTAAAAAGCCAATGTATCATAGGCTCCATCGTAGCCTACTCTGTCGCTACTGTTGCGGCTGTAAATAAATTGTTTTGAGTGTCATAACCCTCCGCAAAATGACTTGTTTAACTATCAGTATTTGATCGATTTGGTCCGATAACATTTGGAAAGTTTAGAAGAGCAGTACAATTGAATCATTTTTATCCCTGTTCAAAGTTAGCATAGGGCAAACCGGAAGTTAGCCAGCTTGGCTGCCGGAAGTCTCTATAGCTATTAGGGATGCACCGTTAAAGCGCTGTAAAGCGCTGTAAATCTGCGGCCGCGAGCCACCTTCGCCCCGAGCCTTTCATACCGACCTAGAGCTGGTCGCGGTGCACCGCCACGTATGCGGGACTCCCCAGCCTGCCGTGTGTCACTCACACCGTCCAGCTGTCTGTTAACGAGGGTCTTTTGGCACAGAGAAGTACTGGTATTGGTACTTGCTATCGGCGAGTACCCAAATGTAAGTACTTGTACTTGGTCTGAAAAAAGTGGTATCGGTTCATCTCCAATAGCAATAATTCATAGCTATATCTACAAAAAGTTATGCACTGTAATTCGTAGGTTTCCCAAATGTATTACTTGGTGACATCACCAAGTTACGGAAGAAAAGGCGGGACTTCAAGCAAGGCGTTTCAGGCAGTTCAGGAGCAGTGTTTCTGTGGGGGGGAGTAACTTGACTTTGTTCTTTGTAACTTTGCAGATCTTTTACATCCACAAAAAACTATATAACACACTAAACGAAAGAGGAAAAAGCACAATAGCCTCTTTAATGAAGGAACCAGATATTTTCTATCAAAGTTACTCATCTTTTGGAAAAGCTCCAATTACGAGCCACCTGATACTGTCTATGTAGAAAAATGAACTGGACGTTTTACTTCCCACTTCAGTACTCTACTGAATTGGGTTGGCAGCGAAACTTTCAGAAGTGAAGATCTCAAAACTTCTGTGAATAAAAACTTATCTGCATGGCCCAATATATATATATATATATAAAATATAATGGCAAGTTAAAAATAGCAGATGGGTTTTGTAATTTGGGTGGAGTGGCCCTTTTTAAAGACACCAGCAGCTGGCATACGCTTGGAATTAAATATCTGCATCAGTGAATTTGATAAATGATCTGAGTTGGTCAGCCAAAAGAAAGACTCGTACAGGACCTACGTGCACTTTGAGTTATCCTGCTACTATTCAACTATTAATGAGAAGACCTCCAAGCTGTGGCCACTGAGAGATCCGACACGTTATCTGCAAAGCCTTTCTATAGGGGAGGATGAGGAGAACGGGTGGAGAGGGAGGTCAGAGGGGAGATGGAGGAGGGCGGTTAGTCAGTTAAATGGAGGGGTGGGGAGGCAGAGCTGCAGTGCTTTACATACCCCTGAGTCTATAGGCAGCTGATTTAGGCTCAGCTGGACATGCAAGTCGTCCCGCTTGGCCACTTCCTACAGCGGAAGTGATCGGTGCAGCCGGACAGGAAGAGGGAGGCGCACACAGGAGAAGAAGGCACAGAGGTTGAGAGGTGGAAACCACAGCGGTAGACAAAGAGCAGAAGTTAAAGGAGATTCATTCAACTTTACCGTGCAACATATCAAAACTGCACGTGTGTAGGCTATTTCAGTGACTTGAATTAGTTGAAAAAGCATGAAAAGTCAAGACAGCAAAGAGTAGAGGTGAAGAGCACAGCCGTGTTTTACCCTCCATCGGTCCATCATCCGGTCAGAAAGCAGCAATGAAAATGATCTTGACATATAATGAGCTGTGCAAATCGTTCAGGACATACTGTGCTCGGCATGGAAGCATTCCTGTGCAGCCGACTCGTCGAGTACGTATGTGTGTGCTTCGGTGTGCGTGTTTGCATTATGTGTGACATGGTGTGTTTATTGTCAGAGTGAGAGGTGTAATAAAAAAAGAACAAGCTTGTGTCTCCATAAAGAAACACTGCACTCTCTGCAGCGGATATTGGACTCCGTCGCGTGGACACGCTTTCACAACCTGACGAAGACACTCAATGAGAGAAAGAGAAGGATGACAGGAAGAGATGGAGGAAGGAGTTAAATCCCGAAAATAAAAGCAGGACTGAAAAAATCATTTCCCCTCTGCCTTTGTGTCCAAAGCAATATGGACACATTACACGTGATGCAGTTCTGTGTGTGTGTGTGTCTTGGCTCTACAGTCGTACATCTCTCCTGGCTTGGGCTCGCGTCATTCAAGCGCCCGTTACCTAGCAACCCTGACGCAGGGAAAGTTTGGTCCGACTAAAAATAAACTTAGTGTTTGCAGAAAGGGATGTTAAGTTGAGAAAAGGAGAGGGTGAATTAAGCCGACAGCTCTGTGATGATACAAGAGAGCAGAGGGGGGGAGAACAGAACGCAGTGATAAGGGGGTTTCTACATTTGGTAGTGTCTGTATGAGAGTGTTTGAAGAGTTCTCGGGCGGGTAGCTAAGGAGTAGGTTTTTAGAGTTATTTTGTTAACCTATGAGATAGAGAGACAAACCAAAACAGCAAAGTTGCAGGCCGGGCAAACAACGAGCTGTAAGGCGCAAGAGAGCTAGCAACTTAACCTAGCTTCTTAGCGTTGGCATTGTTTGCGACTAGTCAAATGTAGTAATTTAACCACAACACTCTGTATGTTACCCAATGTTTTTTAATCACAATTTGCGCTCAAATCACAAACGGGGCATAAGCAACGGCTAATAAGCAACGGTGGGCCGTTGGAATTGAAGTGATATAGAGAGGCGAAGTCCCGCCCCTTCCGTTAAACCACCATGCGACCTTATTTTGGAAAAGATATGTACGGTAGTCAACGGTGAGAGACAAAATTGCACTATGAAATTTTGAAACACATGATGTTTGTCAATTTAAAGGTGCTAAATACGAGTTTGGGAGCATTTCTGCTGCCTCCGCACGGCTCTCAACATGGCGACGACTGAGCCGGCAGCTCACAGCTGACGGCGCCGACAGCACTCCACTATAGCGCTCCACTTTATATAGGAAATAGTTGTTTGCTGCTTTATTTTTGCTCTGATTATCATATAGAGCACCTTTAAAAGATAATTTTGCAAGTCACGAAAGTCGAAGTTTGTTGTAAAACTGTTGAAGTATAAAGACTACTCAGCCAAAAGTCACCCAAAATGGCCAGACTTCTAATGATTTTCACCTCTTAATACTTGTCTCCCTTGTTCTGGAAGAACGGAGTGAAATGTGCCATGGTAACGGCCATGTTGGCGTTAGTGACGTATATTGTGCGAGACAAGAGATGTAGTTCACTGAGCGGTTTCACACAAAATGAAATGATACGATAAAACTAAGACAAACTGAGACTTTCTTGACTTGCAAAATTATCTTTTAAATTAAAAAACATATACGTGATTCATGATGCAATTCAAATGAGATCAAAACAAATATTTGTCTCTCACTGTTGTAGTTTGAAGCGTTATTTAGCCTCCTTCGCGGCAAGCTAGTATGACATGGTTGGTTGGTTAAAGAAATTAGTGGCATTAAAACAAATTGGCATTATTATTACGTTAACTTTGACAGCCCTGATATATTCTTACTGTGCTGTAGCAAAACCTACTTTTAATGTCAGTTGGACTTTAAGAAGTTCACCAAGGAATGCATTAATTGCAGTCTTGGCCTGCATGTAAAGCCTTCATCTTAAGCGGCTTTGGTCATTGTCTCCCACCTCATTTTGTGACTCCATCCACAACACGTCATGCACTCGATATTTGTACAGCAGATAAGCACAATAGGAGGAGAAGCCCATTCAGATTAATCCATATTTTATGAGGCTGTCAACCTCTCTCCCTGCCGCCCCTCCATCTATTCTCCCTCTCTCTCTCTCTCTCTCTCTCTCTCTCTCTCAGCCTAAGAGCCAAAGAGCGCCGGAGATCAAAGCATAGGTGCTGTCACCACTTAAGGAAAAGAGAAGGAGGGAGACAAGTAGACAGCTAGAGATAGGCTGAATACTTGTGTGATTTACTCTCTCCATCTCGTCTCACCCTCTGTTCCCTTCTCTCAGTTGCTCAATCCGTCTCAAATAAAGCTGTTCGCTCAATGAGTTTCAACTTCTTTGCTCGTCGCGGAAATGCTGCTCTCTCTAAATACATCAGTATCTGCGTGGTGGGGAGCAGATCACTTTATTTTGATGACATAAGAAGAGTTGTACTAAGGAGGAAGAAGATCAGGGGGGCCATGAAAATAAGGTATCGGAGCATGAGACTCAATGGGTGATGTGGGCTGATGCACCGTCTAGTCTAGCAGACATAGTTTTCCTATGATGAGCGTTATGGCACGGCCGTGTTGGCGAATAAGCAGCAACAATAACGAGGATGACTCGCTGAGATATAGTGGGGGAGGAAAGAGTGGGAGGAGAAGAGGCTGACAGCGAGAGATGGAGATGAAGAGGAGAGGGGAAAAATGAAAGAGTGTGTTCTCGTGTCCTCGCATAACCCGCCGCAGAGAGTACAAGAGAAGGTATAGGTTAATGCCTACTGTGTATCTATTTTATTATGTGTGTGTGGGAGTGTTATGTGTGCCTACACTGGAAAAAAAAAAAAAGCACTTCATTGAGTAATTTAGCCTTATGTTTCAGTCTTAAAACCTCATTTTCTAAAAAACTATCAAGGCAGAATAATATTAGTTTCCAAAACACTTTCACCCTCAACAGGAATAATTGATGTTCAGACCTGGAAGCGAGCCAGATCACCCTGTAAGATTCAACAAGTTGACCTGCACTTAAAATTGGATAAATTATCCCAATCAGATTTCTTTCACATGTTTTTTAGAAACAGAGGATTTTTAAGACTGATTTTTCAGACAAAACAGCTCAATAATTTCAGCTTTTTTCTGTGGCAGTTTTTTTGCATTGTTTTGTGCATGCGTGACCAGCGACGTTGTACCTCGGTCTGGAAACCCTCGACCAAGATGGCCACCAGCAAGTTGAAGAGGACGTAGTTGCCGAAAGTCATGAGCGCGATGAAGTAGAGGGCGGCTACGGGAGTGGTGGAGGCCATGCCGTTGTACAACACCTTGTTCCAGTCCTCCTGGGTTAGGATCTGGAGGAGAGGAGAGGAGAGGGATGAATGGGAGAAAGCACATTATTGTTGTTCAGTGATTGTTCTAGTAGTTTAATAGTATTTGTTTGATAATTGACAGCTCCCTAAGCCTTGTCCCCCTCAGATACCGTTTCTATGCTGGTCCAGCTTTCCGTTCTCGCTAGGCACATGACCTTTACAATTTATTGTTCTACTTGTGACTAAATGTTTTTAATGTTTGTTTTTCACTGCAAAGAGCTGCTAAACTGTTTTTCGTTGTTTTCAATGACAATGACAATAAAGTCTATCTATCTATCTATCTATCTATCTATCTTTGTGTTCATTTTGTGTCTCTTTGTAGTCGTTTTATGTCTTTGCAGTCGTTTATGTCTTTCTGTGGTTATTTTGTGTCTCTTTGTAGTCGTTTTATGTCTTTACAGTCGTTTATGTCTCTCTGTGGTTATTTTGTGTCTCTTTGTAGTCGTTTTATGTCTTTGCAGTCGTTTATGTCTTTCTGTGGTTATTTTGTGTCTCTTTGTAGTCGTTTTGTGTCTTTGTAGTCGTTTATGTCTCTCTGTGGTAATTTTGTGTCTATCTGCAGTTGTTTTGTGTGTCTTTGTGGTCACTTTGTGTCTGTTTGTAGTCATTTTGTGTCTCTTTGCAGTTACTTTGCATCTGTTTATAGTTGGTTTATATTTCTTCATGGCCGGTATGTGTCTTTTTGAGCGTCATTTCTCAGGTGAAGGCCAGGGTGGGCCCTGACACCTGAAACTAATGTAAAGCTAAACTAAAGCTTCTGTCACTCCGTACTACAAGCACTGACTGTATCAGTGAAGCTATACCTTAAACCCTCCGTCACAAGAACAGACTTGTCAGTACAATGTCCTGTGCAGCGAGACATGATGACACTTTACATCGTCCGTGATCAGATGTTTCACTGAATTATAAATGGGTTCTATATTAAAGGTCTCATATTGTAAAAAGTGAGATTTTCATGTCTTTTATATTATAAAGCAGGCTTAAGTCCTATATGAATACTGTGAAAGTATCAAAACGCTTAAGCCACAGAGAAACACACACAGCCCGTATTCATAAACTGTGCGTTTGAAACAAGCCGTCAGGATTTCTGTCCATTTGTGATGTCAAAAATCTACATACATACATATTTAAAACATTTCACAGTTTTAAACGTAAACATTCTAAATGTGTACCAGTTTATTTCCTGTTGCAGTGTATGTGAATGACATCAGCTGACAGGAAGTAAACGTAAATACAAGCATGAACCTGAAAATGCACGATATGGGACCTTTAAGGGTAATAAATACTACAGTATGATAGATAGATAATGGATGAATGGTTGGCCCCTACAAAATCACTAATCCATGGTGACATGAAACAAGAAACAGGCCTACTTAACCTATGTAAGATACTTAGAAATGGAAATTAGACAGAGTGGAAGTAAATGAGGGCGATAGATAAAGGCCAGGCAGGGAGGGAGAGTTAAGAGGAATATTTGATTTGAGATATTTTATTTATTCAGGAGGAAATTGTCTTCTCGGTTTCTGAATGAGAAAAGGTTCAGTCGGCACCAATGACGCAGGGAGACGGCTGCTCGAGGGCACTTCACCAGGTACAGTTTGATCACACAGGAAGTTTCCAGATGGTAGATGAACTTGCGTACCTTCAGGTCATACTGCTGTTAAATTTTTACTACCTCAACAGACTGTGAAGTCAGGCGTAAAGCTGCAGCTAAATTGGCCATAACGCAGTGAATTGTTTAACAGAGTAAAGGGAAGGGGGGAAAAAAGGGGCATGTGCTCACCTGGAAGACGGTCACTATGGCCCAGAGAAGAGAGTCAAAGTTCTTCCTGTCTGGCAGAGTGTCACCGCTCTTCTTCTCAGATCCAAACTTGCAACCAAACAGATGCATCCCCAGGATACTGACACGGGAAGGAGGGGAGAGCCAGGAGAAAACACAAACAGGAAACGGAGGGTAAATGTTTACATCGGGCCAACCCCATTAGATAGAGTACAAATAAACATGCTGAAAAGACTTGTTTTGACTCCGGCATACTGATTATACCTGCTGCTTGCAAGACAGCTGAGGCAAAATATACTGAACAAGAATGGTAATTACTGCCCAGGGGACTGTCATACAAAAGCACAAAGAGAAGTATTCACCAGTTAGTTTTATGACCCAGAAAAGCAGAAAAAAATAACAAAAAGACCATATATGGAGTACTGCCAGTAACTGGTTCATAAACAGTTGGCCCCTTAATGCATTGTGGCAGTAATGTTGCCAAGAAAGAGAGTGGAAATAAGACTGCTTACGCCAGGTTAAGTTCAGCACCATGGAGAGAGTCACAAACCAAGTCAATGACACTTTATACTCATTCAAACAAATGGAGATCACTGGCATTAGAAACAAAGACACAATTCCATCCAACTAAAAGGTGTTGGCAGTACTTTGGAAATTAAAGGAATAGTTTGACAATATTTGCTTTTCTTACTGAGAGTGAGATGAGAGGAAGTACGGAGCTAGAGCCGGGAGGTGATTAGCATATCTCAGCACAGCGACAGGAAGCAGGGGAATTACAAAGAAATAGAATCGAAGTAGAGCGGACATTCCTATTCAAATAATAGTAGGATGGTCAGAGCGGCGACCATTTTTATGTGCGCTGTTGCTATTTGCGACCGTGGTGGACTTCCGTATAAACGTTGGCTGTCAATCGATTAAAATATTAAATCATGATCAATCGCAAATCAATCATTTTTTTTATCTGTTCAAAATGTACCTTCAAGGGAGATTTGTCAAGTATTTAATACTCTTATTAACATGGGAGTGGTTAAATATTCTTGCTTTATGCAAATGTATGTATATATGTATTACTGGAAATGTCCAAAAAGGTACTGAATTTATCATAAAAAATATGCTCAAATCACAACATGGCAAACTCAAGCCCAGTGTGTCAGTGTGCTGACTTGATTATGACTTGCCCCAAACTGCATGTGATTATCATAAAGTGGGCATGTCTGTAAAGGGGAGACTCGTGGGTACCCATAGAACACATTTTAATTCACATATCTTGAGGTCAGAGGTCAAGGGACCCCTTTGAAAATGGCCATGACAGTTTTTCCTCGACAAAATGTAGCTTAAGTTTGGAGTTTTGGAGTTTCATATGATACCAGTATCTTCACTCTAGTTTTAAAACTGAGCCCGCTACAACCTAAAAATCGCAAGTTGCGTTAATGCGTTAAAAAAATTAGTGGCGTTAAAAAGAATTTACGTTGACGCGTTATTATCGTGTTAACTTTGACAGCCCTAGCATAAACTAAACCGACTTACGGCAAGTCGTGGACTCACTGAGGTGAGGTTTTGCACTAAAACGAGCAGTGGAGTAGTAACGTTACGAAGCACAGAGAGCCAGAGTACATGAGCAAAATGTAACAACTTAATGCTTCATCCACACACTCCGTTGTCACAGCGGAGGAAAGCACATCGCTATCGTCACATCAGTGACAACTTTGTTCGGTTAATTTTCTGTAACCAGTGTAGTATAGCACCGAACAGTGGGTTTGGTCTAACAGTCCCTCCGCCTCACTCCCTGCCACTCCAGAGAAGGACAAGCTACCTAGCTAACTCGCCCACCATCTGTCTTTGGAGCTGCATCCGCTCTCTTCTCGGCGAGCTGCGACCACACTGTACGGCCCTACTGATGTGTGTTCTGTTGTCGCCATAACAATTAACAACTTTTCTTTTGTACTAGTCAAATGACCACTGGAAACAGGTCAATGTCCGTTCTACTCCTATTTCTATTTCTCTGGGGAAACAGCTAGCCTGTCTCTGTCCAAAAGTGACAAAATATGCCTGTGAACACCTCCAACGCCCATTTACTAACTAGCTGCACTTCATTTTTTAAAATTTGTACAAAAGCAGCGCAGTGAAAAACACTGCAAGAAAGAAAGTAAGAAAGTTCACCCTTACGTCCAGTAACACTGTATGTTACTGTACGGGGGTGTTGTTATTATGAAGCAGCAGTGAGTCTGCACTGCAGTCTGTCTTTAATTCAGAAACGCAGACACTGAAGCTCAACTGGAGCTGAGGGATCAATGAACAGGCCTCTGCTGTGTCAACTTGGCAACTCCTCACTCAAATCAGAGGGCTGTTTATATATGCATATACGAGGCCCTTGGAACTGTGTGCGTGTGACAAATAACGATGACAAATATTGTCCAGAAACCCTCACAGGTACTGCGTTTAGCATAACAAAATATGCTCAAATTATAACATGGCAAACTGCAGCCCGACAGACAACAACAGCTGTCAGTGTGTCAGTGTGCTGACTTGACTATGACTTGCCCCAAACATGTCTGTAAAGGGGAGACTTGTGGGTATCCATATCACCCCTTTTTATTCACATATCTGGAGGTCAGAGGTCAAGGGGACCCCTTTAAAAATGGCCATGACAGTTTTTCCTGGCCAGAATTTAGCTGTAGTTTGAAGCATTATTTAGCCTCCTTCACTACAAGCTAGTATGACATGGTTGGTTCCAATGGATTCCTTAGGTTTTCAAGTTCATATGAGGTTTGAAGCGTAGCGTAGAGAAGTTTTGTTGCATGCGTGTTTGTGCATTATACAAGTGCAGAAAACTTCCACACATTGAATTGGCCTAACCAGGCAGAAAGAAGGGGTTGCTGACGACAACAGGGAACCACTTAATCTCATCACCCCATCGACGGATCTTCCTGTCACACCGTCTTTACTGATCACTGCTTCTCTCTGCTCCTTGCTTTCCCGTGTTGAAGTCACAATGTACTGATCTACCAATTTACTTTCATTCCACACCTTTGTGCTTTCAGCTCCATCTGCAGAATTTGTTTCACAGTCACTAATCAAACGGTTTTCTTTTTTTCCCCACAAGATTGTAAGATCAATACATTTATATATTTTTTTGCAGTGTGAGACAGGATGCGAGGTCGTTTACTCTCCCTATACCTGAAGATGAAGATAAAGAGCATGAGTAGCATGCAGAAGGTGGCCACGTTGTCCATGGTCTTCATCAGCACCACCAGCTGCCTCTGCAGGGCCGGCATGAAGCGGACCAGCTTCAGCACCCGCATCAGCCGGAAGGTCCTCAGCACCGACAGACCGCCGTCCTGCTGACCCACGATCTCCCACACGCTGTCCAAAGAGAGGAGACACACACACACACATACATTCATTTTGGAAGTGTCATGAAGAACTGCTGCTTGTACTGTATCCATTTTCACTATTTCTAAACACGATGTGCAGAGAATTCACACGTTCAATAAATGTTTGAGCATTGTAAACAGCGCTTACAACTCGATAGGGAGCTGCACATGGCTTATTTATACTTAAAAACATGTGTTCGTCATTTATTTATACTTGATTAAATCATTAAAAGGAGTATTTATTGATTTTTTTGGCCATAAAGAACAGGCTGTAAACACAACAATGACATATCCCCTTATGAACGTGTTTAACAGTTGCCTATTTACACCTTTTTTTTTTTATCTCCTTTTAGCTCTGTGTTGTTCTCCACCAACTCCTGAGGGAAAAATATGCCTTATCGCACCACTATGTTCACCAGCCAGTCAGTCACTTTGTAGTTTATTATCTTATGATAACATCTCTTATTACTAACACCAACATCAAACATTAACAATTATAACTGTTCACTATTTGTAGTTCATTACAAAGTGTTGGAAATCAACTAATTACGTATTAACTAATCACAAATGTATGAAGAAAAATATTATTTTAAATGGTGAATTGACACTTTAATTTTGGATATTAGCATTAAAGGTGCCATGATAATGAGGGCAAGAATACGCAAAATTCAACCAAACTGCTGAAACTTCGAGAGCCGGTCAATGTAACACTGCTATCTCACAATCTTCATGTGTGGCGTCGGCCTATATTGTATTTACAGTGTAACTAACTGGGGGGCTGTACGGTGCATGTGCAATTTGATAGTTTGTTTATGGATTAAATCCAAAGTGAAAGAAACAAGAACACAACTAATATTTTCCTTTCGTCCTTCCCGCCGCCAGAAGAATACTTCGCCGGGAGGAGAGCATGCGGCGGCTCCGCGGGAGACGGACCTTCAGTTAGCGGTTAGCTGTGGATCAGCTACAGCTAACAGCTAGCTGAAGGTTTGTCTCCCAAAGCCCCCCGCCTGCCCTCCTCCCGGCGAAGTCGGCTCCTGGTGGCGGGGGGAGGATGAAATGGAAATACAAGTTTTGTCTTGTTTCTGCCATTTTGGATTTAATCCAATAAACTATCTAAACGTACACAGACCCTGTACCTTCAACGTGATTGACAAACCCTTGGGGCAGCTCTACTTCTTTGTCCTCTCATGAAGGCAGACTGGACGCTACAGTGACTCACTATCGCCTCTCGAGGAATAAGTGGTATTACAAGACATGAGGGGCCGGGGCTAAATAGCTCGGCAACGCAACACAGAGACATCTTTGACATCACGTCAACACTGAAACCTCTCGCATTCTGTCGATAATGTTCATTTTTATATTTTTATATATACAAGCAGCTACTAATCTCTATTTCATTTGAAGCCCATACGACTGACATATGTGAGCGTGCATTTCCTGTTTCAGTGAGCTCTCCTGGCAGGTCACTTTTCTTCAACATTTACCTGCCTTGAAAATAGCAATAGCGAAGCACTTTTTGTAGAAATGGAGAAACCGTTATTGCAGCGGTGGCCTGACCGTGTTTACTACCAGACTACAGAATCGCTCTCTATTTACTCCCCACATTGGAATGGTTTGAGTGTGGGTACATTTTATTGGATGGAAAGCTAACGTGACTGTATTACAGCATTAGGTTATTCTCGTATAATAATAATGGGTACAATGTAGGGCCTTTAGGTTATGTGTTCCCACTGGTATCATTTGAAAGATAGAGACCGAGAGCAGGTAAAAAGGATCCCTGTATCATTTCAGGGCTTTGTGAAAAGGCCCAGACAAACCAAGCCGACATCAAAGAACTAGCGGCGATGATGGTTGACTGTTGCGTCGCCTCACATCGCCTTTGTTTTGCATTTGAACACACTGCAAAGACTACAGCCGACGGCCAGTTAGCACGTACGTTCTGCGCCTGCGTGAGAGGAATTTTCACACCGCTCTCACTCACCACTTAGCTTCATTCCAGATGGCCATGTTGCTGTGAAAAAATCCGTGCATTGGAATGATCAGATGAGATGAAGATGAAAAAATGGTTTTCCTCTTGACTTTACTCGTTGGCTTGCTTTCCTCACGTCCGTTTCTCTTCTCCTGCACTGATTCGCTTAAGCCGAACAGCCAATCAGAGAGATTTCTCTCACCAACGAGCTCTGCTGTCGATTCAACATGCTAAATCGGCCAGAGAGCCGCCGTCACGGGCAGACGACTAGAGCCGAGGGGGCGGGACACACCAAAAAAACTAGGCCAAAGTACGCTCACCGACAGACCCAAACTCTCCGACAGCCGACTGTCAGCTTTTTGTGTCGGGGCCTAAAAATCCCCATGTCAGAAAAAATCCTGCTCACCTGATCACCACGATGATGCCATCGAAGATATTGTAGGGGTTCTTGATGTAGCCGAAGGGCCCGTAGACCAAAATCTTCAGCAGCATCTCCAGAGCGAACAGGCTGGTGAACACGATGTTACTGATCTCCAACGCGTTGGTCAACTCTTCGGGCTGGAGACGGAGACACAGAGAGACGAAGAGAGAGGAGAGGTTAATGCATGGTTGTGGCAAGCTATGCTCCTGTATAAACCTTGCCTTTGCTTTCAGGTTGACTTCCGGCACTTTGAACTTCTTCCAACAGTACTGGATGTGTATAATAGCGAGACATTTATATGACTATGGCAACAACACCTGCTGCGGAAAGCAATTCAAATGATCAAATCTGTCCTTTCACACTTGTATACAATACGCACGCTGAACCTTTATCTCGCACCAGGACACACACACACACACACACACACACACCGACCACAATGCTGCTGCTGAATGTGCCTGGGACGTCTGCTCAAAAGCTCATCAGAGAATTGGGCTGCCAATCACATCTAGATCAAACGACACGGTGTGTATGTGTGCCAGAAAAAAACCCAAAAAACAGACAAGAGAAAAAGAACATGAGCCGGGAGATAAAAGGCGCGGCACATCCAAATACGACACAGTATGTAAATCAGGACATCCGTGGCGAGCATCGGTAATTATCGGCGAGGAGAAAAAGAGCCGGTGAGAATGCTGTTATGTGTCTGCGGGGCTGTGTGCAACAGCCCAGACGAGCTTCCCGAAGGCCTTTCATCTCCACGCCATAAACAGTTTACACAGCTCAAAACATGGTGTCATACACACACACTGCGCTGACATGACACAGAGGATGGAAGGTGTTGAGTGCCTGATCTGTGTCTGCATGTTCTCCATCATAAAAGTGGAATGTGTGACTGCCTATCTTACAGTCTCAATATCCCTCTGTGTGTATAAATAGCGTCCCGGCAGAAGCATTATCCCCGGGCTGAACCAGGAGGTAATGTAATGTAATGTAAACACAGTGTGTGTCATTAAACCCGTCCTGGTGGGCTGCCACTAATCACTATACACCATGACTGTTTAAGCAGCGATTAGTCAACGCTAGCATGGATACACAGAGAAAAGGAATAGAGAGATTAACATCACCAGTTGAATAACAGCTCCTCGTGCTACATTACGGCACCAGTTTGTCTAGAGCTCATGAGAAACAGTGACACAGAGTCTATTACGAAATATTCATATACTGGTGGTGTTGTTTACGCTGCTCTCATTTCATATGGGGAAAAATGGTTGCTCCAGTATCCCTACTTTTAAAGTAATAAACATATACAATTATATTAAAGCCCATCCTTCATCAGGTACAGTGTGTCAAGTTTGGCAGTAGACCCTAATTTCTCTTTCAAAAAGGAAATATAGCACCAATAGTTAAAGGTGCTAAATGCAAGATTGGGAGCTTTTCTTGTTGCCTCTGCACGGCTCTCAACATGGCGACAGCTGAGCTGGTGGCTAGTAGCTAACGGTGCTAACAGCGCTTACACTGAAAACAACGGCAACACTGCTGACAAAGCTAACAGTCTTAACCTGGGGGGTGTGGGGTAACTTAACTCCAGCCGAAAATCGTATTTTGTTTATGTCCTTTAAGGTACTCTCAATGATATCCAGGGGCCTCATGTATAAACGGTGCGCACGTACTAAAATGTTGCGTACGCTGTGTTTCACGCTCACGCCGGGATGTATAAAAATCAACGTGACGTGAGAATGTGCGGACTGTGCCGCAAACTCTAGACCAGTTGTGAAAATGTGCGGGCCGTCCTCCAAACTCTGTCATCTGGCAGTGCCAAACTACAAAGTACTGAAACTCGCCAAATGTGTAAAAATATTTTTTCCACTCAACTTACTGAGCTTTGTTTATGAACTGGGATTAAAATAACACATATTTCTTCACTAGTTTGAGCATAATATTTAACATCAGAAAGGCACAACAAAAACACATTTAAACTAATGTCCCAGAGATGACATGCCTTAACCACTGTGCCAAAACCAAGATCGCGTGCTGCACAGTGTGGCAAACCAACGTGGTGTGTCTGTGCCCCAGAGGAGCTACAGATGGATGAACCGGACCCTGGCCCACCTAACAATGAGCCAAATATAGCGTTTGATACTGATTCCCAAGGAAAGACCATCAAATAAAATATGTTTTCTAGCCTCCACCTCAATAACAAGCACTTCAATTTCACATTTGGTGACATTCTTCTTTTTTCTTCCTTTTCCAGCGTGATTCGCCATCGTTATTTGGACAATAAGTGACAGCATGGAGCGTGTGTATAGTCATTTGCATAGTAATTAATGGGAGGAGACAAGGCGGACCAAGTGGCACGTGCAGCTGCGCTAAATTTCACGTTCATTGAGATGTATAAAGGAAAGGTGCGCAGGAACAGGCGTACGCACGGTTTTATACATGTGAAAAGTTTTTTGCTTACGTACTTTTCCAATTTTGTGAGTACGCCATCTTCCAGTGTGAAAGCTGCGCAGTAGTTTATACATGAGGCCCAAGAGCATTAATATAACAGCAAAAAACTATTATCTACGTAAAGATATAGAGGAGTAACGTCTCCCTGAGCAGAGAATGAAGTCACTCTCCGTCTGTGTGTGTTGTAATCCAAGTTTCTCGGTGCTTTGTTGACATAGCTATAGCTAATCACCGCCACTCTGCACTGTTCTCATACCATTAGCTGCGAGCCGCCGGCTCAGACATGTTGAGAGCCGTGTGGAAGCAATCCCTCTGCTCTGAATATTGAATTTAGCACCTTTCAAGGAACATTTTAGGGACTTGGAATGTGTTTTCACTCTTGGGTTTTTGTGGTGCTAAATGCGAGATCAGGAGCATTTCTATTGCCACAGCACGGCTCTGCATATAGCGGTGGCTGAGCCATCGGCTGGTAGCTAACGAGTGGGTGATACACTTCCGCAATGTCGTCGTCGGTGGGGACGGTGTTATCAGCTGTAAGTGCCGTATGAGAACAGTGCAGAGCAACTGTGGTGAGCTAGCCAGTGGGGCACGCTCACTCGCATGCACGAACATGCACTTAAGGTAGGTATTGGCGGAAGGCCCGGCGATGTCAACAAAGCACGGAGAAGCTCGGATTACAACACACACAGAAAGAGAGCAACTTCATTCTCTGCTCAGGTAGACATTACTCCTCTATATCTTTACATAGCAAATAGTTGTTTGCTGCTATATTAATGCTCTGGATATAATATAGAGCACCTTTAAACAAAAGTTTTAACATGATAATTATTTAGCTGTAGAGGTCCTGGTAGGTGGATTTTATTACTGTTGGACAGAGCCAGGCTAGCTGGCTTGTTTCCAGTCTTTAAGCCAGTGGCTCTCAAAGTGTGTGGCATGACAGGTGGGGCGGAACTAATGTTTTGACCTCGGAATCTTTTTCGCAGTTGAATACTAAACAAATCAATTTCATAATAGCACTGGTTTGCATTCAGACAGTCTGTCGGTTTACAGAATGGACAGATACGGAATTTGACAGGGATGATAAAAAAATAAAAAAAAATTCTTCCAAAGGGGGGGAATGACAAAAAAAGGTTTGAGAACCATTGCCTCACTAGATTCATATTTACTGTACAAATATGAAAGCAATATCATATTAAAGTATTCCTTTAAAGGTGCTAAATACGGGATTGGGAGCATTTCTATTCCCTCTGAACGGCTCTCAAAATGGCAACGGTGAGCCAGAGGAATTGTGGCTTCATTCTCTGCTCAGGTAGACATTACTCCTCTACATCTTTACATAGCAATTGCTTGCTGCTTTATTAATGCTCTAGATGTCGAACTTAGCACTTTTAACTTATCACCTTGCTGCGGTGATGTGGAAGTGTACTCCAGGGTGTGTTAGTACGCTGTAACATCACTTTGCACAGGTCGGATCACACCTATCAGTGGTACTAGGTGCGAACAGAGATGCAACAAATTTCACAAAAACATGGCAGTGGAACAATGCTTTTCAGTCTGGTGTTGACTCATTCTTTAATTTGATTTAATAAAATAAATAATTTACATAACAGCAGCATGGTAACTACTTGCAGAACTTTTTGAAATGTTGTGGTTAAAACTTGAAATAGGTCATTCACTACGGGCATGTGTGCTCAGTGTCAGCAGTCAAAACCAACCACCGTCTACAGAAAACTTTAATAAGAGCATCCTGACAGCGTATCTGAGTTCGAACAAGTCAACCCTTACAAGTCATTGCTTTAGTATTAAGTCATTACTCCCATAAGACTAGGATGCAACAGTAGGCCCTGAGGCAGAAAAGAAGGTCCAGCACCAAGATGTAATATTGCACCATAATTGAGAGCCTGAAGGTTCAAACCAGAATTTCACTGGCTTGTTATGAATTACCACACTTGTTGTCACTGCTACTTTTAACAAGTCCTCATACCTAAAAACAAAATAGGTTGTAACTGCCTTCCAAAATGACCCATAGCAGTATGAACTTTACAAAAATTATTAATATGAACATAATCTTATCCGGCGCCTCTATGATCACACCATAAGACACGGCCCGTCCATGAAGATCAAAGTTTTTCTATCTACACGGACGCGGATGAGCAGGGAAAATGGATAAGGTTTTGAGGAGCTTTGAGAATGGCCGTTTGCCACGCGGAGAAACCCGCACAAAGTATAAAAAGACACAAACGTTTCACGATTCCACGTCGGCTCCTTGCAGAAAGTACGCTGTTGCATTTCAGTTCTGGTCCGGTTCCTGTTCACACTGACTTTTTTTACAAACGAACCTAGAGGAGTAAACATGAAATTATACAGACTGATAAGTGACTCGTTGATTGGACAGTTTTGGCGATTTTGTAATCACGGAAAATAACCGTGATTGCTTCCCGAACAGATTTCATGATAAGCAGATGGATTTATTAATAGTTTAGCTTTTGAAATCATGCTAAAATCACATATTGCTATCAAAAAATCTGATTTGTGTGCTCTTACACCACAAACGAATCGCACCAGCGTCCGCTTGGAAGACCAACCTCATCAAGTGGTCTTGGTTCGGTTGTTTGGGTTTGTTTGACAACTTTCACACCAGCCCAAACGAACGCCCGAACTAACCGGGCAATCGGACCTGAGCTTGTTTTAACCAAACGGGTTAGGTGTGAAAGCACCGTAAAAGCACTTGGTGAAGATGGGTGGCTGTGGTTCAATGAAACTAGCATTGACTGTTGATAGGGAGACGGGATGAGAACAGCAATCTCCAGGGTCAAACTAAGACAATTTCTACGCCCAGCAATCCAACCTGACAGGGCCAGATTAACCCGCTAGGAGCCCTGAGGCAAACAGGAGCTGTGGGCACTATTGACCTCCTATCTCTTCCCACTCTCTTTGCACTGTGTTGGTAATGCAGGTTCTGCTTTAAAGCCGTTTCACACCAAGCAAGGATTTTTGTCGCACAGAAATTTACAAAAAATGATTTTCTGGGTTCTTATGAATGCTTACACACCCCTGCGGAACATTCGTCGGCGGATAGAATATTTGGACGGACCTCAGTTTTAGCGGATTTCCGCCTGGAAATATATGTTTGGCCAATAAAATCCTTTGATCGCCGTCATTCTGCATAATAATTAGCCATGCACTTGTGTTTGTTGCACGGAGAGTGTAATTTCAGAGCAATGGTCATGCAGAACAATGGGTGGTTGTTTTCGGGGTAACGGACTGTTGGATAAATGGACTTTTTTTCTGCTCTATGGGACATTTTTCGGACTATTGGAGTTTGGGAATAACGATGGGCTGTCCCCTTCGCAACACCCAATAATGTTTGACAAAACACTACTACCTCAACAACCAAATAAAAGGACAATATATGGCTTGAGATCGCCAAGCAGCTGGGATACAATGAAGATGGTAGCTGATATGCACTTGTTACGTTATATGTTAGTCACAGAACGGGGCTAGCCATAACAGCTAACAGCTAATATTTGCGTTATAGCATCACATTTGGGGTTGGTTTATGTATTGTTTAGTTAACGTTAGCCCGGTTTTTGTTGTGCGGAGTGGACGCGGCGCTATAAGGAAAATCATTTGGCCTCACTGACGAAAATGGAATGTGGAAACGCAGGTACAGGCAGCACCACCTCTTGGATATTTTGTATTTTATAGGATTAGTCTGAATGAAATGAATGAGGGCTGAATGATACCACATCGCAACAATGTCGGGGCTTGTTTCTTCCTCATTGAAACCGAAACCGAAAAGCTGTGCACCTTTCAAAAATCATAATTCAATCAGCTGTGATCAGCATATTAGAATTAACAATCTTCTTGTCATCCTTCTGTTCAATAAATCTAAGAATATATCCATCTCCGACAAGTTCAGTTTTTTTTTTTTATTGCTCTTCTAAGTTAGGCTTGTCGAATGAGATGACAGCAACTGATAATGAGGAGAAATAATTGGGGAATCAGAGCGGAGAAGCTGAAAAGTGATTTAATATAAGTGTATTTCATCATGTTAGTTGTTAAGCATGTTAGAGGAAGCACTGTTGTGCAATACATGTGCAATGTCGAATGGACAGTGTAAAAATGTGTACAGAGAAGAGGGCGACATCTTTCCCCTCCTGCCTCTGCCAAAAAAAAATAATTTGCCCACAAAAACAAGCTTTTTCTCCGTTTCATCTCAGCTCTTTGTCGCCGTCTGTCTCTTGTGTCTGTCTCCGGGTTCACAGACGCACACGAATGTGTTCGTTTGATCCCGCTGCCTTATTGTGTCCGTTCGTTTGTACACTGATGAGCGCGGCGGCGGCGGCAAATCCCTTCATGAGCGCACACATTGTGCGATTTAGAAGAGTTCAAAAGGGTAAACAAATGCGGATGATGTGTGTCCTTTCAGATGAATGCCGACACACACAGCTATGTGAAAAACACACACACACTCATGTACAGACTAGTGTAATGTACAAAATACATTTAATGCCTACCATGCACTAGGAGACTTTGAAAAGACTGAAGTCTGACACCCTCTCACATCTAAAGCCAATGTGTCTGAATAGTGGAGCGGATAGTGGAAAAATGTGATGGTGATGCAAGCACCAAATTTGGCATGATGATTCCAGAGAGGACACTGAGCAAATATAAACGATTGGCCATTTGAAAAACCAAGATAGCGGCCATTTTTCACGATGGCCGCTAAATTGACCAAATGGTTTCTCTCATAGAAATTCATCTACTTGGTCGATTTGAGTGATCTTTGTGTCAAATTCTATGTTTTCTAGCATGCTGGATCTAATTTTGATAGTTTTAAAACATTTTAACTGCAATATGGCAGCCATTTTGTGTCTGCTTCCTCATGAGAGCATGGGGTCACAGCATCCAGGGATTTCCTATTGTTGCTGATGGCTTTGTCTCCTTGTGTCGCCATGACCGTGCAAGATATTTCAGCTTCACACACACTTTCTTGGCATCTTGAAAAAATGGCCACCATCTTGGATTTTCTGGTTGCCAGTCGTTTATATTTGCTTAGTGACCCCTCGGCAATCATCATGCCAAATTTGGTGCTTGTATCACTATTTGCACGATTTGACTGAAAAATGGATGTTATCTGCTCCACTAGAAGTCTCAGAGCTTGAAGGGTCACTATTTAGACTACAACTAGATTCCTTTAGAGATGATGTCACATCCTGCTCCTGGTGGAAATTTACACAAAGAAAAACTTTTAATAAATGAACAGAAATGCTGCAGCCCTCAAAATCCTAGCTAGGGGGGCTACCTGCAAGCTAATGTGAGCTTCTGGAATGTTTGTTATTAACCTACGAGCTAACTGTATTTTTCAGCTGAAAACTGCTAGTTTCAATCATATAAATCGACACACACACACGTGTATACAGTATATGAAAGAAAGAGAGAGAGCGGGTACTGCAGCCAGATTCATATGACCGCAGCCAGAAATCTCCAGCTGAAACGTACAGTTAGCTCGTAGGCAAACATTCCGGTAGCTAACGTTAGCTTGGAAGTAGCTCCGTTTGTGACATTGGTTAGCTAGCTACAAGAGAACATATATTGCTAAGAAATGAAAGTCAATTATACGTTCCATTGCAATGCCAGCGCCCAGTAGCAGACTTACGCCTCCGCCATTTTGGACTGTAATCGAATTGACTACCATAATGATGCCAGTTAAACGTCCGCCTACAAAGTGCCGTGCAAAAGTAAAACAAAATGATTTCTAATCTATTGTCATCATTTTAATGTATCTACCAAAATGAACTCTGTTGAGCAATACAAATATTATAAATATGCATACTATTATAACTATTTACTTATTTATTTATGAAACTTTTTTGCCCAGCTGCTTCCCACAGTGAGCGATGGCCATAAATTCGAAGTTCGAAAAATCCAGCACACAGATTTCATGTCAAGGACCTGCAAATAGATGTCCAATAGACCACAGACCATGGATGTAGAAGAGGTTGTGTTCTGGGCTTTTGCCCTGCGTGTTAGTAAATAACCTACAACTCCATTAAATTCTGTTTATGTCATGCTACTAGCACTACTAGCTACTGGCCGATAGCTGGTTGTTTGGGAACAGAGACGTTAATACATCCACCACGGTACAGGCTTACAGCATACAGCCCATGGGTGTATTAGAGAAGATAATAAAAGTGATGAATTACAGCCAATCTATAAGTTATACAGCCGCATACAGCTAGCAGGAAGCTGGCAGAACCGGATATGTCATATGAACGTGCAGGGCGGTGCAGTCCCGTGGGTCTCGATATGCTGAAGAAAATAACTCTGGATTTGGATTTAAATGAGGGCTATTTAAGCGTTCGTACTTAGAAGTTGATTTACCTAGAAAAAATAATGATCCTCTGATTTACAGACGTCTCTTTATACATCCATGGCTATGGACTCACTGGCGTTTTCAGTCCAAAATGGCGGCAGCGCTACCGCAGCACCATCTAACGGCTATAGTAGAAAAAAGCACCGGAGTTCCAGTCTCTTTGCTTCTATAGTCTTTGGCCCACCTATTGGTTGTTGACAATGTTTGCGCCATCTGATAATAATGAACTTGTTTGATTTTATCGGAACGTCAAGACGAGGTAAAGACAGCTTGTACCCGGTTTTATGACATTTTTATCACGGAGGCACACTGCAACTCGAGCAAAACTCTCGTGATTTTATTCCAACATTTAGAAATGTGTCTGCGACCGTGAAATCACTTGTAAAGTCGTTTGGTGTAAGGTCGGCGTTAGGTGTACCCCCAAAGTTACACTAACAACCATCACACATCCAGGCCACACACATGAACCCATACTGTGAGCTCTACTGCTCCCACACTCATTACCATGTATGCACACATACTGTAAGCAACAAAAAGCCCTGCACAGACTCACACTTATAGCCAGCTTTGTAATAGATGCGATTGATAAGCCAGAACAAGGAGTACAGTTTTTATGAGGTGAGACTTGGACGGCAGACATCTGGCCTTGAGGTTCGGGTCATTATTTTTTCCCCACTGTTTCTGCTCTGCTATTGTTCCAGCTTGTATATTCCACATTCCTCAGACATCATGCAAGATTACCGCAAGAGAAAGAGACCATAAAAGCCTTTCTCACACACACAGGAACACACAAGAGACATGGAGGTCGAAGAAAGCACCACACATGCATGCTAAGGCAAAGGTTCACAGCCATTAGCTTATCAAACCGGAGAAACGTCTTAATTGACAAATGAGCCACTGAGGTGTGCGCGCTACCTAGAGGGAGATGAATGTGTCCATGTGCGCTAGTGAGAAAGACGCCCTTGCTTTTTTTTCCAGTTGCTTCCTTCGATGGCGGTGTCCCGGGTAATGAGGCTGCTGTAGCATTAGGAGGTGAAGTGTGCTAGATGAGGAATAGTGTAATCTGGTTAGCGCTAATGTAATGTCACCTAATCTGATGTGATCTAATCTAAACGGGATGCTGCGCTCTGCTACGCCCCAGACTGTCAACGATGCAGCGCCATGTAATGTGTGTGTGTGTTAGTTCAATCAAGTGGTTTGCATAGGCGTGCTGCAGAAGAGGAAATTTCAGGCATCAAATGGAGAATAATACACTCACCATTATGGGTGGTTGGTTGTGATTCAATAATCGTGGTGATTTGTCTCAGATGACTGAATGATCTAAAGTCTGCATCAACAACTTAACATGTAATTTGATGGAAGAACTACACAGAGATAACTATAATAACAAGGAATTCACAGTGTTTTTTTTTATCTTTCCTGAAGCATTTGACGTGTTGATCATATACTGCTACAAAATTGTAGAGGCTAAGTGTGGCCGATGATGCCCTATAATGGTACTCCTCATGGTCACGATACACCTACCGATTCGATGCTATCGCGATACTTGGGCGCCCATTCGATATGTATTGCGATTGCGACTCGATATTACGATTTATTGTGATTTTTGTTAGCTTTTTTAACACTAGACCATGGGGGAAAAGTTGAATCATACACTTCTAGGGACTTCTAGTTTGGAAAATATCTATATTAATAAATTAAAATGTTTGATTTTCATGTCCCGAAGTCAAATATATCAGTCATTGACAGGAATTATTTATTAAAAATGTTCAAGCAACCCAAAATATAGATATGATTTCACACTGGGAAAGCACTATATTATGTTTATGTTATTCTATGATTTACCTTTGTATAAGCTACTTTCATATAGTTCATTCAAAACTGCAAAATATTTAGCATCAGTTACAAAAGAGATCTATTTTGTCCACACAGATTCCCTGTTTATAAGTTGTTGCCTTTTTCATTATCTTCCTACATCAACTGTAGGGTGTTCAGTTTAGAAATTATTATCTCAAAACACACTCTTGCATATTTTCTGCCACACAAAAAGCTGAACTTCATGAGACAATGCAAAGAGGATAAAATGGCAGATTCAGAGCGAGAGCAAGGGAGGAGATCTTGCTAAATGCAGGCAGCATGTTATTTGACATCTCACTGAACCAGGAAATAACTGAATCCATAATTTGATCACTTCATTGATTCTCCCTTTTTGATTTCATGGCCTTCAGGGCTGGAAAAGATCTCCCTCTATAAACCAGGATTAGGAGCTGTTGTTTTGCCGTCTACGTCTAACCGTTGTACAAATTAGAAAAACACTTTTCTTAGGCCCGTCTTGGAGGGAGGCCAGTAGTCTTCAGATGCCAACTCTGCATTCTTCAGGCGGGGCAGGATAAAAGCTGAATAAATATTGTCTCTGGTTGGAGCAAAGAAGCGCAACAAAAGGGTCTTTCCACTGTCTCTCTGGGTTTGGAATGGGAGAAGCTAAAGTGTGTGTGCATAATAAAGCACCAGAACTCATCAAGGGACCTTTAAACACACTGTACATTAATTCCGTAACCTATAGAAATGAAACAAGCCATAACCTTAAACTAATGTGAATGTTAGTCTTTACAATAACTGAACCTAATCACTCATCTCACTCATCTTCCACCGCTTATCCGGGGTCGGGTCGCGGGGGCAACAGCTCCAGCAGAGGACCCCAAACTTCCCTTTCCCGGGCCACATTAACCAGCTCTGACTGGGGGATCCCGAGGCGTTCCCAGGCCAGTGTGGAGATATAATCTCTCCACCTAGTCCTGGGTCTTCCCCGTGGCCTCCTCCCAGCTGGTCGTGCTTTGAACACCTCCCGAGGGAGGCGCCCAAGGGGCATCCTTACTAGTTGCCCGAACCACCTCAGCTGGCTCCTTTCAACGTAAAGGAGTAGCGGCTCTACTCCGAGTCCCTCACAGAGAACTTCTCACCCTATCTCTAAGGGAGAGGCCAGCTACCCTGCTGAGAAAAACCCATTTCGGCCGCTTGTACCCGCGATCTAGTTCTTTTGGTCATGACCCAGCCCTCATGACCATAGGTGAGAGTAGGAACGAAGATTGACCGGTAGATCGAAAGCTTTGCCTTCCGGCTCAGCTCTCTTTTCTTTCCTAATCCTACCTCACAAATTTAAATGTCAGGGTGCTTTCAATTTGAAGGGAACTGGACTTCGGGAGTAGGAACAGACATTCCTATTCAAAACTAGAAGTGCATTCGGAGAGCACACACCCTGCACACACCATGGATGTATTAAATGTATGGATGTATTAAAGGAACACACTCGCCCAGGACAGAGGTCTAGATGGGGGCGGAGTCTGTGATGTATGTTTGTGTGAGAGAGAGCCGGACTGACGAAGGGAGAGAAGGAAATGCCAAAGTGAGTCTCATGCCAGCGGGGTGGCTTAAAAACATTACATGACAATTTGTAGTCGATGTTCGCGATATAGTCATTTTATATACCGCGCGTGGGACAAGCCGCGATACATCGACTATATTCGATGTATCGCCGACCCCTAGTTTATGGTCTCAATTGCTAGTTTCAAGTCTTCTTCAATACAGCATAATGTTTATTTAGTAAATTATGGTCCCATTTAGAGTCAGATAGACCATAAAGCAAGGGATGCTTTAGGACGTGATTACCTTGTGATTGACAGGTCGCTGCCACAACGTTCTGTGAGTCCTCCGTGTTTTCGTCTTAGAACTTTAACCTTCAAGTTCATTGTGACTTTTTGGTCGCCTAAAAATTTCTTATTCAGCGTTTGGTTGTGCTTAGCTACACCCTCTCGTGTCACTTCTTGTCGCAAAATAACCAGTTGGTGGCGGCCAAAAACCAAGATGGCAACAGCCAAAATGCCTAACTCCAGGCTTCAAAACTGTAGTCCACAAACCAATGGGTGATGTCACGGTGACTATATCCATTTCTTATATACAGTACAGTCTATGCACCAGGACACGAACGCCGGTCCCCTGAGTAAAAATCTTCTGTTTGTCCCATCCGCCACTCCTTCCACCCATCCTTAGAGGACTCCTCGCTCTTAAATACTACGTCCGTTGACTCTAAGCGTCTAATAATGACATGGATGCGATTACATTGGAGTTCAGTGCGTCTCATAGTGATGCTGAAGGGTGTCTTGTGCGTCTGTATCAAGATGCCAAGGATCACCGCCCAAGCGTCGGTATTTGACGCCCTGGGAGTGAGAACCAGGCTGATTTGTGCTAATCAGCAAATGTTAGCACGCCAATAAAGATGGTGAACATAGTAAGCATTACAACCTGCTGAACATTGGCAAGTTTTTCAGAGCACAATACTATGCTTTAGCATGTAGCTGTCAGCAGAGCCTCACAAAGCCGCTAGCTTGGCTGACCCTTGTGATACTGAATAAAAGAGACAAGTTAACAACAGGAAATTACTTTCTTTCAATGCAACACTGAGGAAGATGACCCACATCTGCCACTGTAATTTGTAACAGTAACGTATGACGGTTCCACTGGTACTGCATGTGACAAATCACTGCTGCGAGGCAGGTGGTGAAACAGCTTTCATTGATTTTCAAAGGGTATTTTCCCTTGATGCGTCATGGCTAACGGCTGTCTTAGAGCATGAGTCACGAGAAAGGCACTACAAAGTGTCAGCCATCACGGAATTTCACTTGAATTTCGGTGGTTTCAAAAAGACTAGATGCCGTTTTGTTTTTGAGTTTGGCCATGATAAGCTTCTATTACTGCAAGGAAACAGAACAAAAAAATAAAAATAGTTCATGTCTCTGTAGTTGCTGGGAGTAACAAAGCAAGTCAAAGCGGTTGAGCGAAGCAAAGCTGAATGCCATTTTTTCCCCGGTGTTTGTTAAACAGTGTGTTTTAGCTGCAACTATCTGCACTTGGGATGAGTACCATTAAAGCTGCCGTGGGTTCAAATGGAGCAAATATGATTAAAAAAAGTTATTTTTATAAAAAAAAAAAAAAAATCACGTGCCTCTAGTGTCCTCCGGTGCTCCTAACAGCATCTGCAGGATTTCACAGACCGGAGGAAAACAAGCAGTAAGAGCTGATTTGGAGTCTGTCGTCCAGCTGCCATCTATGAGAGCCACGAGTCAATCACTCGCGAACTCCGACCAAACGGTCAAACTAGGCGGCGCTGATCAAATAGGAGTCAATATTCTGTTACTGTAATGCCTATTTCTCTCCTTAAATGTTTTCAGAAACATCATGTGGTGTACTGTTTCGCTGTAAAATGAGAAAGTTTGTGACACGGCAGCCATGTTGAGATCTGCTGAGGAGATACCAAGCACCGGAGCACAGCCAATAGGAACGCTCTCTCTCTCTCTCTCTCTCTGAAATGACCTGTGATTGGCTAAAGTCTCCCGTCACGGTCTAGATTTTCTAAAGCCTGATAACAGAGCTATGAGGAGGTGCAGAAGTCTTCTCTCAGAACACTTGAATTAAGTGCCCTTTTCAAAGTGAACATCCCCCATTCTATCCTCATGAAGTGACTAAACAAGATTGGATACACACATACTGGACCAACACCAACATGTATCACGGCAACTTTATGCAAGGGGAATACCTTTCAAGGTTAATAAAGTCAACCTGTCGCCTGTGGGAAATGTAGACCAAGTGACCCAAAAGTGAGTTCAGATCACTTTGTGCTCATGTAGCAGCTACACGCTGAATCAATATTCATGTCAGTGCTAAAAGGCTTCCACTATAACAGCAACAACAATTTTCCAAAACAGGAACCATGCGTTTCACCACGTCTCCCTCGACACCCCCTGTCGTTTCCTACGCCTCTCAACTTCTCCTCGAGCTATTTTGGCATCATCGCTGTTCATCGAGGGAGCGGAAAGACTTGACAGGAGAGCTTCAGGAAAAAGGATGCAGGGAAGACGGGGACGGGCGGCTCATACAGACAGGGGGGGAAGTTCCTTATGTAAAGCGAGAGAGACGTTGACCTTCCCCGAGTAAATAGACTATGGGCTGTGTCACATAGTTGGCCGACGCACAACTATTCCATCAGCTCCACCATAAATGGTAACGCTCTTAAAACTGTGCAGGGAGATAAAGCAGACGCCCTCTCCTTACTCGTCCAGCCCGTCCGCCCTCCACTCCTCCACCCGTCACCCCCCGAGTCCTTAGACTCTGTCATTCCTATCCAACACTCTATTTAATCATCTTTTTATCCCTCCATCTCTGTGTCGCGAACACGCATTTACATTCACTGCACTTGCCACTTCCGCTGCCCCTCGAAGGGAGTGTTTTTCCCGAGCAGCAGAGTGTTTGTGTGTACGTTATTTGTGCGTTGAAGAGATAGGAAGCAGAAGGGGGGTGGTGGGGTCTGTTGTGTGTCATGGACAGTGAGGGGTTTAGGCCCTGTAGCTCCGTACACATGAGTTGTCTGTGTTTGAGGGACACATGTGTGGATGTGGAGTGTCTGTTATGGTCTGTCTGCTCAAGAGGCCGGTTTATATCTCAGGAGTCAGGTCACAGCAGTTCATACTGTACGTGTGTGTGTGTGTGTTACAGAGTCTCAGTCCCAGAGTCACAAGTCTTGAGCTAAAGAGTCAATATTTAGTCTTCTTGGAGCAAAATTTGAAGCTCAATGAGCCACAGAGAAGTGTTAGAGCTGCTCTTTAAAGCTGAAGTAGGCGAGATTTCAGGTAACCTGAAAAAAATCATGTGCCTCTGTGTCCTCCGGTGCTCCTAACGGCATCTGCAAGATTTCACAGACCGGAGGAAAAACAAGCAGTAAGAACTGATCTGAGGTCTGCTGTCCAGCTGCCGTCTATGAGAGCCGGCTGTCAATCACTCACAAACTCCAACCAAACGGTCAAACTAGGCAGCGCTGATCAAATATGAATCAATATTCTGTTACTATAATGCCTATTTCTCGCCTCAAATATTTTCAGAATCATCTTGTAGTACACAGTTTAGCTGTAAAATTAGAAAGTTTGTGACGCCGCCGCCATTGTGAAATCTGGTGAAGGAACGCCAAGTTCCGGTCACATAACCGGAGCACAGCCAATAGGAATACTCTCTCAATTAAATGACCTGTGATTGGTCAAAGTCTCCCGTCACGGGAAGTCTAGTTATCTCTCAGAGCACTTGAATTACAATATGCTGAAAGGTTATTATGGAATTTTTTTCCCAATGATGCCAAAAATATACTGACTACTGCCACTTTAAGCCTAATAATGAGCAGATATTCCGTTCGATGATAAATGATAAATACATAATTTTCGTTCAACCTTCACTTTAACTCGGAATACAGTATGAAGAAGAGACCAAATTTACAATATAGCCTAGTAACAAAAAATAAGCAAAAAAATCCTAGTTCAGTATTAATCGATGTTGGTGTAGAACAGGGAACATTTTGTGCTTGATTTGTGCACCAATGAAGAAACTTAAAAGGGGTTAGAAAGGATTAAGCCTCCTAAATTGCTGGAAGACTTTCACTGTGAAGCAGCTGCAGGAAACGTTGTATTAGCTACTAATGTATGTTAGCATTTGAGGGCTAACTTCGTGCATACTATATGTTCATTACAGAGTTGGTACACAACTTTCAAGTCGTAAATATCACTTCCATCCATCCCGTATGGCGTGAAAGCCAAATTGCTTTCTCTTCTGTGTTTATGACTTCAGAACGGGTGAAAAAAAAGAAGGCTTTGCCAGGATTATCATTCTAAATTCCTTACAAAAAGAAATCTGTGTAGGAAGGTATAGGAAAAAAAAGTTTTGTCAGGATCATTTACTATGTTACTTTTTGTTTTATCTGTGAAAACAGGTTATTTTTTTTGCCATGATCATTTGTGTGCATCAAGTGTTTGTCGTTGTAATACTCATTCCAGCCACAAGAGGCTGAAGTGCAACACTATCCCATGTGTAAATAGGATTAAAAGTAGTTTTAATGTACATAACTTAACATAACACACAATATATGCACATTGTGTTTAGAGTACTTGACAAAATTAAACCCTTTTTCACCTGTTTTCACAGATTAAAAAAAAAAAAAAAGAACTTAGAAAAGTAATCATGGCAGAACTTTTTTTCCACATTTTTGACAAATAAAAAAAAAGTATGGAACTTAGAAATAAAACTGTTTTTTTCTTCACCTGAACTTAAGTCATAAACACAGGAGAAAAAAAAATATTTTGCTCAGACGTGAAAATGGATCACCACGATTAGTTTTTTCTCACTTGCCTCTCAGGGCTAGTTGTAACTGTTCCCCAATTAAATATATATGCTATAAAACATGAAATAATGTTGCTAATACTGAGTTTATCAGCCGGGTGCCGATGAAAGTTTGATTTTTAACTTTTGTAGCGCTGAAGACAATCGGTAAGTCTCAACCTAATTCCTTAAAGTGGCAGTTGCACGGGGTACACTGTGTGCTATACTCCAGCGGAAAACTTGGCTGAAGGATGTATGGAAATTGAAACCTCAGCCTCTCCTCCATGTGGACAGAGTTACAGAGACAAACAGAGGCTTAGTGATCCTCGCGTCGATTGGATGTCGATGGGTTTGAGATCAATGAAGCGTCTCGGTAAAAGTTTTCAGCAGCCTGTCTGGAGACTAGAGGGATCCAAACTAGGACAGAGCACTTCAGAGAGGGAGAGATGGAGGAGAAAAGACTTAAAGAGGAGTGAGACAAGAAGGAGAGGAAGGAATGAGAAAAGTGAAAAGAGAATGACGAAAAAAATTAAGAAAGGGTAAGAGGAGGGAGATAACATAGGAAGAGAAAAGGGGGGAAGAAAAACAGAATCACAATAAAAAAGAAGGAAGGGGCGCCTGGGTTAGCTCAGTTGGTAGAGCGGGCGTCCATGTATCAAGGCTTGGTCCTGACCGCGGCGGCCCGGGTTCGAATCCGGCCTGTGGCCCTTTCCGCATCCACTCTCTCTCTCCCCCTTTCCAAGACTCTATCCACTGTCCTCTGAATAAAAAATGGAAAATGCCCCCAAAAAAATAACTTTAAAAAAAAAAAAAAAAAAAAAAAAAAGAAGGAAGAAGAAAAGGGGAGGACGGAGAAGGAGAAGAGTCAAGAAAAGTACGGATTGAACAAAGCCTAGAAAGCTATAAAACCTCCTGTATGTGTGCCAGTGTGTGTGTGCTGAGGATGGCATCTGGATGTGTTTATAGGCACTGGGTCAGGGACCGAAAGTTACCCCACAAACTTGGCCACGCTTCAAACTCCTTCTAAACACCTACACACACACACCTCCACAATACTTTTGTCACTTTTACTTGCGTTATATAACTTTATACAAAATCACACATGCCAAAAACACAACACAACAGCCTCAAACATAATACACACCTCACAACTTCAACCTGCACTTGATAAAATGTTTTATGTGAAACAAACATCAGAAAAAACACAAGTTCTTGATACAGTATTTGCTCTGAGTAAATACATTTGATCACTGGAGAAAAATGTTTTACCACAGACAGGAAGTAAGTGAAAAGCAATATCTGTAGCAAGTGGAGGGCTCAACACAAACTAATCCAACTTCACCACCTCCAGACCCACAGCAGCAACCTCCTCGCCAACAAGCTATGTTTATATATGCTATTACTACATCGCTTTGCGAGTGACAATGTGGTGGCAAACATAATCGATGCACCGGAGCCAGAGGGAAGTGGTCCAGCGAGGGACTGCCCATTGTTCCGACGGACCATTATTCTGAATAGTCCGGAAAATGTCCAAAATGAACCGAAAGCCCATTTGTCTGACAGCCCGTTATCACGAAAACAAATGCCCACTGTTCGGAAGGCCCATTGCTCTGAAACTACAAACTCTCACGCATGTGATTATTATGCAGAATGACGTCATCTGACCTTCTTGAATTTCTTCCCTCTGCTATGGCGAAGGCAACACCCGCTGTACTCCGCCTCTGATTGGCTAGTAATCGTTGCCTTCGTCGGTTGGATTGGTTCGATTTAGGCATGAGGGGTTGAGATTCGTTAGGTACGGATTGAACAAAGCCTAGAAAGCTATAAAACCTCCTGTATGTGTATGAGTGCTGAGGATGGCATCTGGATGTGTTTATAGGCACTGGGTCAGGGACCGCAAGTTACCCCACAAACCTGGCCAGGCTTCAAACTCCTTCTACACACCTACACACACACCTACACACACACCTCCACAATACTTTTGTCACTTTTACTTGCGTTATATCACTTTATACAAAATCACACATGCAAAAAAACAAAAACACAACACAACAGCCTCAAACATAATACACGCCTCGAAACTTCAACCTGCACTTGATAAAATGTTTTATGTGAAACAAACATCAGAAAAAACACGAGTTCTTGATACAGTATTTGCTCTGAGTAAATACATTTGATCACTGGAGAAAAATGTTCACCACAAACAGGAAGTAAGTGAAAAGCGATATCTGTAGCAAGTGGAGGGCTCAACACAAACTAATCCAACTTCACCACCTCCAGACCCACAGCAGCAACCTCCTCGCCAACAAGTTATGTTGCTATTACTACATCACTTTGCGAGTGACGTTGTGGTGGCAAACATAATCGCTGCACCGGAGCCAGAGGGGGGTGGTCCAGCGAGGGACTGCCCATTGTTCCGATGGACCATTATTCTGAATAGTCCGGATAATGTCCCACTGGACCGAAAACCCGTTTGTCCGACAGCCCGTTATCCCGAAAACAAATGCCCACTGTTCGGAAGGCCCATTGTTCCGAAAATACAAACTCTCACGCATGTGATTATTATGCAGAATGACGTCATTTTTTCCCTCTACTATGGCGAAGGCAAAAGCCTCTCTACTCCGCCTCTGATCGTTGCCTTCGTCGGTTGGATTGGTTCGATTTAGGCATGAGGGGTTGAGATTTTTTAGGTTTATGGTAAAACTTTCTTTGACCATGAAACCCAGTGTTTCGCTACAATTCTCTGGTTTGTAAGTGAAGCATATGAATTACACCACACACTGTTCATAGTTATACCTACAAAAAGTAAATGCACTGTAATTCGTGTACATACCACAAAATCAATTTGTGTGTAATCCACGGGGTGGATGTGTGGGTCAAAAAACACAGGACTTTCCCCCAGGAGACCGGTGTGTCCCTTGTGAAACCAGAAGTCAACGTTGATATACGCAAGTTGTGTACTTAAGTAACGCCACTTCCAGAGTTATTTTAAGCCAAACCACAATCTTAAAAGTAGTTTTGTCGCCTAATCCTAACAACGTTGATCTTTTCATAAACCTAACTAAGTAGTTTTGTTGCCTAATCCTAACCAAGTCGATCTTTTCCTAAACCTTACTAATTACTTTTGTTGCCTAAACCTAACTAAGTAGTTTTGTTGCCTAATCCTAACCAAGTCGATTTTTCCTGAACCTAACTAATTAGTTTTGTTGCCTAATCCTAACAAAGTTGGTCCTTACCTAAACTTAACTAAGTAGTTCTGTTGCCTAAACCTAAGGAAGTTGTATCTTGTAAAGACGGAAGTTTGTTTTGAAAAGACCTACCTACCTTTTTCATAACATATCATACGAACTGTTGTGTGAGAATACGTTGACTACACTTCAGACTGGATTCTCCAGTGTGACAAACAGAGGTTGACTCATATGAACGGGTTGAACACACATTGGCAGGGTCTACGTTATATAACGTTTGGTGTATGAAACGGCTGTATCGTCACTGCGCTGAGTTTTTATAAAATAAAATCATAATCTGGTCTCGTGTCACATCTCTCGCCCTTGTCCAGGTGGCATCTCATTCCCTCATCCTCTCCTTGCACTTCTCATACATATAGAACTGAAGTGACATCCAATCACTACTATTTTTCTCTTGTGATTTCTTTTTTGCTGAGGCAGCAAAGATGCATGGACTCTACACAACCAGGGTCATTTCAATCGCTCGATAGACTGCAAATACCAAGTAGAACAGCGATGTGCCTCACACACAAACAAGCGCAAACGCCGTCGCCTCAAACAAAGCAGTGGGTCTGCCTCACACACACACGCATCACATAGGTGCTACAGTGGTCGTTTCATTCATCGCACAGACCGATATCTTCCTAGCATATTGCACCGTACAGCCATGCAGGTTGCATTCACACCTGGTATCAATTGATATCTACTCCGCCTGTGTTAGCTGGGTGGAAACTTTTCTTGAGACTGTACAGGTTGCGTTCACACCTGGCTGAGATCTGATCACAATGAACCCCAAATGACCTCCAGATGTGGTCTGGTCTTTCAAGTATCATTCCGATTGCAATGTGTTCTGCGTGCATTTGCACCTTGCGTTAACATGCCTTTTTACCTAATCCAGATAAGCTGTCCTGATACAGATTGCATGTTAATATGAGGTGTGAATGGGGTCAAAGAGAATGAAACCCAGGAGTTAAAAAAAACTGCAGATTGAGAATGAACGAAAGAGAGAAAATCTCTGTCAGATGTTGTGGGGGCCTTCCTCGCCCGATAAATCACCCCTGTTCCTCTGTCTGTCTGTATCCTCTGTCTCTCATACTCTCTCACTTCCGTTTTCTCTCTCACATGGCTGTAATTACGCTCGTGTAAACAACCAAGGCCAGAGAGAGACATCAGGAATTCCACTTGGGCCTGTGGGAGCTGTGTAGCTGACACAGCCACACAGAATGACACACACATACACAGAGGATCTATAAGTTGAACTAGTACCTTCCTATAGTCTTTCATTCACCATATTCACATGGCTGCTATTTTACTGTTACGTCACGCTCAGGGTGGGAAGGATCTCCGGAAAACTAGTCAGGCAGCTATATATACGGCGACCAGACGTCCCGGTTTGTCTGAGACTGTCCCGGTTTGTCCGAGACTGTCCCGGTTTCAAGCTGATGTGTCCCAAGTCCCGACAAATATCTGTAAAACACTCAAATGTCCCGGTTTTCAACAGTCACTAACAAATTGTCTCGGTTTTCACCACAATTGAAATAATAACAATATTATACTTACATAAACGTTTATCATGTTGCACTCATTAATCAATTTGTGCGCACGAGATCAGTGTATGTAGAGAGCCAGCACAGCGCACTTCGCTGCAGTCTCTAACTAGAGTGATGTTGCACGCTGTCGCGCCACAATTACGTACGGAAACAACAGATCCGCTGTTGACATTTTGTGCAATTTTGAATTATAATTTGCCGCTACAGTTGTTGTATTCCTTTGTTTGGATTCTTTTGTAATCTACAGACTTATCTGTCCACATTTCGATTGTTTCAACACTTAGCTAACAGTCATGTGTTTGGACCACTTCACCATCTGGCTATATTAGTCAGACTAGTTTCCAGGAGTTTCCTTCCCACGCTTAGTGTGACGTAAGAGCAAAATGGCCGCCGTGTGAATATGGCGAATTAGTTCTCATCTGACAGCCCGTTACGCACGACTGTACCTCAATGGAATACCATCCAACAGCTGCATTCAACTCCAGACACTCACACTTTTCTGAATGAGACACACAGAAACGCACATACCTGCTCATGGTACTCGATCCCCATGCTCAGAGTGTTGATCAGAATGGCGATCATAATCCCTCGTCCGAAGTACTTGCTGTCCACGATCTTCCTGAACGTGTCGCACACCAGCCTCCAGAAGTGCACCACCTTCGCCGCCGTCTTGCCCAGGCTGCAGGACTTCTTTTTGGGCTGCCGGCTGTCTCTCCTGTCCCTGTGGTGGAGGTCCTGGGTGAATTCATATATGCCCTCGCTGTCTGAGTCCCCGGGGGTCTCGTTGCCGCCCTCAGATTCGTTGGCCAGGGCCTTGGCGCAGTAGGGGCAACTCTCGGGGTCCAGGGTCAGTGCGGCCGCGTCCATGGCGCTGCTGGAGGTGCTGAGGTCACGGGCCGACAGCTGGCAGGAGAGCTGGGCTGCAGCCGAGTGAGGAAAGGTCAGATGGCGAAAGTTAGAAAAAAGAGAAGGGAGCTGCAGTGAAATCAGCACCATTGTGTGACAAATTACAAAAATGAAGTGGTTTAGACAAATTGTCAAATTCAATGAAATAGATCGGTAGGGGAACAACAGGATTTTTACTGATGTGTCAGAGGGAATGTGTTTGACGGTGATGGGCAGTGTGTGCTATGAGTAATGCATCGGTCTCTACAGGCTGTGCTGCTGCGGCCAGTCTGGCTGGCTGCCAGCATCTCCACCGTCTGTACAACCTGAACAGACCTGGCCTGACTTTTGCTGAGCCCGCTGCCTTTTAGAACTTGGCCGAGGGCAGACCGAGCTGGCTGCGAAGCTTTGACATGAGGGATTAACATTTATTGACTGTAATTAGCACTCTTTCCGTCTCTCTCACGAAAAAAAAACAAATCTGGACACTGTTACAGTTTGAGGCTTAATCACGACGAATCGATACCGTGCTCCACCAAATGGATGATTGCAGAAAAAGGAACACTTCCAGTGGCGTGTCACTTGATTTGCTTTGACACTGATATGGAAATGAAGCACTGATTGTGACTGAATGAGATACTCTTTGTTATTTTCATGGGAATACTTAGCAAAGAAAACTTTCCAACACAGCACAAAGGAATGCAGCTAATGGAGCTAATCAAACCCTGTCCAAGTTTTGATTGCATTTGCGATCATGATTTTTAATGAATTTGTGACAATATGCCTGTGCGTTTGTAATGATTTTTAGGGGTGGGAAAAAAATCGTTTAACCTATGTATCGCAATTTCTTTTTTTTCCGATTAGATTTTATAATGCCTGTATCAATTTATCTGCTTCATTTGAGTACATGCTGAAGTAGAAGGAAGTTACCACTTTTATTGTTGTAGTCTGAGTAACATGCCGTCATATACAGTACGTTCCGTATCCGTCACCAGAAAAAAGCACAACAAGCCGACATGACAAAGCAGAAATCGGCGGAGGGTCCGTGTGGATACGACCTGCAACCTCACGTTTTAAATCCAAAATGGTAAAAACTACACATCCAGTAAAGTATGAAAACACTTTGGGTTTCACAGATTGGAGGAAAAGCAGAGCTAGACATCACGGCTAAAGCTGCATGCTAACTCTGTCACGCACAGGAAACGTTATCGTATTGCGGTAACATGCGGTACAAGTCAGCTGTCACTGTCATCTCCGCGGTCAAATGGGCCGACGCTACAACTGTAGAGGACCCATATAACAAGAGAGCTAAGTTAGCTTGGCGAAGTTAGAGGAAGTACACACGTGTGACTACACTGGTTTTCAAAATAAGGTGATAATAAAGGGAACAGTGTAAAAATACGTACATGGAAATAAGATTGATTGGATTATATTCACCAGAAGTATGAAACATGTCCCTTATAGATTAAAAAGAAAATACCACTATATTGTGAAAGAAATGTCTTTTTCTTAGATTTTTATGTAAAAATGTAATAAATAATGCCAGACAATGATTACATTTGACTTCAGGACATCTCTGACTACATACATGCTGAAAATCAAATATGTTTACTGCATCAATTCTGATATTTTCCAAAGTCCCTAGAAGTGTATGACTCAACTTTTGGTTTAGTGTTCGCAATAAATTGTAATATCGAATCGCAATACATATTGAATCAGCACCCAAGTATCGTGATAGTATGGAATCTTGAGATAGGGTGTCGTCCCAGCCTTAGTGATTTGTCTACCTGTGGGAGTGTGCGTATCCACCAGGCTCGACGGTCGTCTCTCCAGGGCCGTGGGTGGGATGTTCAAGTTGAAGCTGATGTTAGTCAGAGTGCTGGCGGCGCAGCTCCCTCGTCTGGACTCTGCCAGGGCTCGAGCCTGCAGAGTGGGGTAGTTCTTAGGCCCCGGGGCCGCGAAAGGTACGGAGTTCCTCTTCATGGCCCTGGACGAGGGAGCCGGAGCGAGGGAGAAGGGGCCCGGGTTCGGCCCCAGGTTCGTGGGCGAGGGGGTGCAGCGCAGAGTTTCTGCGTAGAATAAACTGCGAGCTGAAGATGAATTGGGATTGGATAAAATGGCCAGGTTTGTATCCGAGGTGGCTGTTGTGATTGAAGGCGGCGGGGCTAAAGCGAGAAGCCCCGCACCGGCGGTTGCTACAAGAGCCCCTCCGTTGTTGTTGTGAGCGCCGGCCTCCACGTCCCTACCCTCCAGACACCTGCTGCTCCCTACTCCCCTCACGCTGCCGTTACCCAGGTGGTAGTGGTGGTGGTGGTGATGGTGGTGGTGATGGTGCGCCATGTGATGAACCGACACGGACCCCTGCCTGGAGGACTTCCTCCGCCTCCTCTGGCTGCGTTGAGGCTCCGTGGCCGGGGGAGAGGCGGCCACGTTGAGCCCGGCGCGGCGGGCCAAGAACCTGCAGACATGGGCCACCTGCCTGCCCCCCTTGCTGACGACATGAACCAGGTACTTGATCAGCTCGTCGTAGCAGGAGCCCGGCTCGGAGAAAGAGGCCAGGGTGCTGGCGTTGGACAGGAAGCGCACACGCTGCTCCTTCATCAGCTGACTCTCCCTCTGCTTGGTCTCCGAGAACTGAGTGGCGATGACCACCAGGCACAGGTTGATCATGAAGAATGAGCCAATCTGAGGACAAGGAGGGAGGAGGGGGGGTAGGTGACATTGTTATTCACACACTCGCACAAGCGTCCCCCCACGAATGACCCGCTTGTTCAATCATCAGCAGGACATACGCACGCACACAGCTGGTGGCACTTACAATGATGAGTAGGATGAAGTAGATGAAGTTGTAGAAGGAGTGAGCATCCATCACAAAGTACATGATGTCCACCCAGCCCTCCAGAGTGATCACCTAAAGACGAACACAGGCAGAGGAGAGAAAAAGACAGCTGTGATCAGACAACTCATAAAAGAAGAACCCAAACAGAGAGTAAAAATAGGAAGTAAAAGAGGCCATATTTCACAGTCTAGACTGTTCCAAATACCAAGACTCAGCAGAAGACTAATCCCCAACATTTCTCTTGTGTGCTTTACCCCATGCAGGCAAACCGACCAGACTTTTTGGGGGGACTCATGCCCAATCTGGCTTTCGTCCTCCAAAATTACCCCCCTCAGCTAGACGGGGATGAATGAACTCCCCGACAAAAGGCTTTTCAGATGATGTGGAGATAGCAAGCAAAATGGTGTGGAAAAATGAGGCCACTGTCTGGTGGCGTGGCGTCCTGCTAATCCTGTAAGTTCCTCTGATACAACAGCCGCAAAAAGGCTCCATTTCTCCCTTTTCGTGTCCATCTTGTATTACCGTCAGACCCTAATGTATGTGCCTCATTGTTAATTTTGGCAGCTATTTTAGATTTAGTCTAAAAGTGCTTATTATTTTCAGTCACATTTCAGTCATTTTCACTCTTCATAGTTTCAATCGACGACAACTCAAAACATTTTAGTCAAGTTTTAATTGCCGAAAAGTTATTTGATTTTAGTCAAAATGTTTCCTCTCTTTTGTCCCATTTTTTCAGCCCGTTATGAGACCCAATCCACCCGCCCAACATGTAAAAATATGCGTTACTCAACCACCCGAACCCGACCCACAAACCGCCAACTTTATGCATTATAGTAGCACAGTTGTCAGGATTGAGGACTGAGACAACAAGGACTAAGACAAGAAGGACTGAGACGGACGGAGTGCCGCCGCAGCGTGTGTGTTTGAGAGGAAGAAGTTCATATGTTTTAAACTACATTTTAGTCTTGTCTTTTTTCGATATTGCATGTTTGATATCGTCACCTTTAGTGTTTAATGACGACGGTGCTGTCTCGTCATCGTCTCGTCTTAGTCGTGGAAAAAAAAGGTTGTTGATGAACATATTTTGTCATAGTTTTCTTTAACGAAATGAACACCGATGTGCCTCATTGCAAAATCGTATCTCTCACAAACTGATTCTTTTTTTTCCGGGCCGGCACATTTTTTCACCTGAAAGATGGCGATCCAGGCGTAGCAGATGTTGTCAAAGTTGATGGCTCCCTTGAAGGGGTTGAACTGGCCGGTGGAGCAGTTGGTGTAGTACTGGTTCCAATTGACGCAGGTGGTGTTGTCGGTGCTGTTGTAAGAGTCCGAGCCCAGCGTGCACTGCAGGCCTTCCTCGTACACCTTGGGCACCGAGCCGCAGTCCCTCATGCCGTTCTCCGGGGGCTTGGAGCAGATGAAGGGGTTCTCGTCATCGTTTTCGGTGTGGAAGTATTTTTCCAGCTCCACAGAGGGAGGGCTTTTGGGGAAGAAAAAAAGAGAGGGGTTAGCCTACAGTGGTCTCGAGAGTACAGAAATGTGTTGAGAGATGTGCTTAAAGTTGCAAGTCAAATAATAACTGGTCTTTTTGAGTATGACTAGCATGATCCTTTTTGTCCATTCTGAATCCATGAATAACTTACAGTGTATTCTACACTTCCCTTGAAGTGAGATGATGTAACTTTTGCGTGTGTGTATATATATAAATACATACTGCATATACACAATATACACATTAAGGCTTTCAATTAAAATATTTAATCGCGATAACCGCATGATTGTCACACATTTTTTATTTGTTCAAAATGTAGCTTTAAGGGAGATTTGTGAAGTATTTAATTTAATCTTATCAACATGGGAGTGGAAAAATATGCTGCTTTATGCAAATGTATGTATGTATTTATTACTGGAAATCAACTAACAACACAAAATGATGACAAATATTGTCCAGAAACCCTCACAGGTACTGCATTTAGCATAAAAATCATAACCTGCTCAAATCATAACATGTCAAACTGCAGCCCAACAGGCAACAACAGCTGTCAGTGTGTCAGTGTGCTGACTTGACTATGACTTGACCTCAAACTGCATGTGATTATCATAAAGTGGGTATGTCTGTAAAGGGGAGACTCGTGGGTACCCATAGAACACATTTTCATTCACATATCTTGAGGTCAGAGGTCAAGGGACCCCTTTGAAAATTTGCCGAAATTTAGCGTAAGTTTGGAGCGTTATTTAGCCTCCTTCCCGACAAGCTAGCATGACATGGTTGGTACCAATGGATTCATTAGGTTTATTAGTTTCATATGATGCCAGTATCTTCACTCTAGCTTTACAACCGTAGAGTTGCATTAATGGAAATTAGTGCCTTCATCTTTGACTTTTTATTTATCTGTGACATGCTAAAATATATTATAATGAAAGGTAAAGGGAAAGGTTTCTCATACTAGTGGGGTTGCTAACTATTGTCTATTCATTCAGATGACACTGCCTATCAAACTATTGGGACCATCCACTGTAGTTTAACCTGAGCAGATTCAATGTAGATATAAGGCTGGGTCATGTATCTGCTCTCTGATTGGGTGAGAGTAGGAGTAAAAGGAAGCTTAAAGGTAAGTTAGGTCAGGGCTGGAGAATGATGTTGCCTGTCATGGGGCCCAGTAGATGTATGATGGCACAGCCTGATCTCACTGCAGGGCCTAGTGACAGGTCAAAACATCGTTTAACATGAATACTGGACTTCCATAGGAACGCTCGCCAAACTTTTGGCACATTTTACTATTCTTTGATGACTATCGGGAGATTTAGCCTCTCAAACAACTTACTTCAGTCCAAGGGGGCTTATTGGCATGGGTAACATACATTTACATTACTAAGCAACTGTGAATTCAAAACAAAAATCTGGTCCTCTCTCAAGGTTCCATGGTGGAGAGGTGGTCGTGTTCCTCTGGCTCTATCTACCTGGCGTGTAGAGGAGGTCGTGTTGCTCTGTGTTGCTTCATCTGTAACCTGCTTTTGCTGACAAGTCTAGGCAGTTAAAATATGAAATGATGAGTCTACCTTTGAATTTTTGGCATTCACTGGGTGGAATTTGAATTGAACTTTGAAGCCACAAAGTCTACAGGTTTTAATTCCATGCAAATCCTACATCAGCTGATTTCACTGACACAAAATATTCTGTCTTTTGCCCTTACTCTGAAAATCACAATATTCCTACTAAGCTGTTTACATGGCTTATGAACATAAATATTCCGCTAATATTCCTGTTTGCATGTAGACATGCATACTCTGATAAACGTAACCGGTGGCGGACATGTTAAAGTTAACGCCTTAACGCGCAACTTGTGATTTTTAGGTTGTAATGGGCTCAGTTTTAAAGCTAGAGTAAAGATACTGGCATCATATGGAACTACAAAACCAAATGAATCCATTGCTACCAATAATTGCATACTAGCTTGTCGCGAAGGAGGTTAAATAATGTCCCAAACTTAAGACTACATTTTGTTGAGGAAAAACTGGAAAAAATGTTCAAAGGGGTCCCTTGACCTCTGACCTCGAGATATGTGAATGAAAATGTGTTCTATGGTTACCCACATTCAGTTTGGGGCAAGCCATAGTCAAGTCAGCACACTGACAGCTGCTGTTGCCTGCTGGACTTGAGTTTGCCATCTTATGATTTAAGCGTGTTTTTTTAAATGCAGTACCTGTGAGGGTTTCTGGACAATATTTGTCATTGTTTTGTGTTATTAGTTGATTTTCAATCGTAAATATATACATATATTTGCATAAAGCAAGCATATTTGTCCACTCCCATGTTGATTAAATGTATTACATATTTGACAAATTTCCCTTTAAGGCACATTTTGAACTGATTAAAAATGTGTGACAATCATGCGGTTATCGAGATTAAATATTGCAATCGATAGCCGTAATGTGTACATTGTGTATATACAGTATGTATGTATGTATATATATATATATATACATATATATATATATATATATATATGTATATATATACACACACACACACACACACACACATTTATGTGATTAACTGCGATTAAATATTTTAATGGATTGACAGCCCTACTCTTAACATGAACCGTATCAAATTGGGAACATTTTCATATTCTGAATAATAGTGGAATATTAGTGTGCATGTAAACAGTCACTGTTTAGAAGTCATTCCAACAGGAAGAACTAATCAGCGAAGCCAGCTGTAATTGTGTTGACAAACCTTGGGGCTAAATAGCTGGGGAGAACCCTCCCGTGTGCATTGTGTCAGATGAGCACACACGTTTGTCTGCCTGCTTCAACACCTCTTGGCATATCTGTTGACAGAGCATTCCTCTGTCTGGAATAACTGGCAGGTGTGTCTGGTGATTGTGTCACATTCAGCTGACGGCCATTAATAATTGCATAGTAGCCTCAAACACTTTGAGGGGCCCGGACCAGTCCCACTTCAGGACCACCTTACACTTTATTTATACATTCTTAAAAGCTGTTTAACACTTTGAGATGATCTGCAAGAACACCTTTTTGGTCTGATGAGCTCAGTGCTAAACACATTTGATTTATCGCACCCCGCGAAATGACGCATGAGATGTGGTTCCTACCGGGCGCTCTCGCATATTCTCCACCAGCCTAATAAAGAGTCACTGTCAGCCCAGTTAACAGCTGCTGAAGCATTAAAATATGTATCGGCGATATGATTACAAGATAAATGGAAGCAGGGGGCGTTAACACAGATGTGTTTATGACTTTGGACATGGAGCCAGACTTTAAATGTCATTCATCCGATACAGAAATACAGACCTTTCAGATACAAGAAGAACAAATTGATGATGATGACAAAAAAAATATGCCAGCTCACCAAAAGCCATTATGCATGGGCTTAAATTACAGGCTGTGAGATGTCATAAATCCCATAGAGAGTAATGAAGCCAGGATGACACAGGGAACATGAATAAGTCATGGGGGCCCATGTTCCATATACCGTGATCTTTCTCATTATTCCAGGGCTCGTCGCTCTCCCATTCATCATTGTGATGAGACTCAATAATCACTAACCTCATTGTCTTTAGCGCATGACCCAGTTTAGTGTTGCAGGGTCAAGGTTTACTCCACAAGTCTTACCTTGGCCTCCTGTAGACCTGTTTGCAAACTCATCTGTGTTGTTTATCTCAGCTAATATATATATAAATATATAATGTTTTATAGTACTGCATGTAGGCACTTTTTGTTCATTTTGTTCTGATGTTGTTTCTTTTTCATGATCTTCCTTTCACCATTTAAAAGGATAACTTTGGTTTATTGCAACTTTAGTCTTCTTTCTCTCTCTTCGCAATTTAGGCCATCATTTCTAATGGTTATTGTGACAATGTATCCATAGCGAAACCTATAGGAATAATAGCCAAGCAAAAGCCTGCCAGAATAAATAAAAGTCAATTATGCTTTAATGCTATCATTTCCTAATTTTAAAAGAAGGGGCTTTAAGTGGCAAGTCTTCCAATATTTAATCAAACTGTAAATCAGCCGCTTATTGTCACACAATTGCACACAGCACAGCAAACGGTGAAATTTAGCCTTTGCATTTAACCCCATCGTAGTAGTAGAAGCAGTGGGCAGCGACTATACAGTGCCCAGGGGAGCAGTTTGGGGGTACGCTGCCTTGCTCAAGGGGCACCTCGGCAGTACCAAGGAGGCGAACTGGCACTTGTCCAGCTTAGGGATGTCGTGAGGACCGATACTTAGCATTAGCTGTTAGCTCCGTGCAGGACTGTGCTGCTTACCGGCTGCTAACAGCTAACGTTAACTAGCTCTCATCCTTCCGATTTCAACACGGGAGGCGTCATTGATTTGCATTATGATGCGTTCAGGCTCTGTTCCGTCAAATGAGCATTGGGCAAAGGTTTTGGTTTTTGGTGAGAAACTTGAATAAATCCAGTTGTTTGAAAGAGATGTTTTCACAGCAAGATAAAATAGATAATAGAGAGGGAATTTTGACCTGTTTAACTTCCTAACAAAAACCAGCATGCAAACGGTAATAAAGGAGTGGATGTTGAAGCAAATGGGATTTATTGTTTTACTTTTGTTTTTTACCTTGGTATCGAGAATCGTGGAATTTCACTGGTATTAGTATCCACTACTAAAGTTCTGGCATCACAACATCCCTAGTCCAGCTACCAATCCCCGCTGGTGAGGACTTGAACTGGCCCAAGCCAAGTCCCCATGCATTGAGCTACTGCCGCCCCAATCTGTAAATTACGTAAATCTATTATAGTGGAAGAAGTATTCAGTTAATTTACTGAAGTAAAAGTGGCAATACTACACTATGAAATAAGTTCTACGTAATGTTGTCGATTGAGGTTGACGATAATGTGCCTTCTACCACTTTTATCTGAATTATTAACTGTTAACTAGTAGCTATATAATGTATTACAAATAACCGTATTGTACAAACGTAGTACAATACTTCCCTCTCAGTTGAAGTAGATGAAGTATGAAGTTGCATAAAATGGATATACTCAAGTAAAGTCCAAGTATTTGAGTTACTTTCCACCACTGTCTATGATATTAGACATACATTATAGCGTGACCCAACACTGTAGCAATATTCATCCTGAAGTTAACATTAAACTGAGCATTACAGACTAGAGTGCAGGAATCGCAATAAACAAAACTCTACACACACTGGCACAAACACACACAGATAAAATATTGACATAGTAAAAAAAACGTGGAACTCACATGGAGAAGTTGCCGAGAAAGCAGCGGTTTCGGAGCAAGCCGGCCCACAGCTGGACGCCCACGATGCCGAATATGAAGAACACAAAGAAGCAGAGCAGCAGCACGTTGCCCAGCATGGGCAGGGTGTCCAGCAGCAGGGTCACCAGGATACGCATACCTGAGAGAGGAGACGAGGACGAGGTCAAACAGCCATTGACACTGCCTTGTACTGGCCAATTAGAACACATTTAGTGTCTTTGTTCATTTGATCAAATTATACACTTGCAAGTGGATGCTATAACACTTTTTACAGTTTAATAAAAAATCAAATAATAATGATACATGGTCGAAATAGTAGCCTATTACACATCACAGTCTAATGAATTTAGCCTCCCTGTGTTTTATATTAGTTAAACAGCTTAATGACTGTGACTGTCAAAACAGGGTCATTCATTGGAACAGATGAAGAGCAGTGCTGTGGGCTACAGTGCTTGTAAACAATATGGGGTCTGGCTCTTGACGAACACAAGTGATTCACTATATTCATTTGTCAGGACGATGTTTTTCTGCCACTGGGAAGGATTTTAAGGAGAATAAAATTAACAAACTGTTACCAATAAAGGAGCAGTGTAGAAATCAAAAAGTGTCTCTTGCTCATGTTGATTAACTCTCTGCAATTCTACTGACTCATGATGGCACTTACAGTATAAATGGTATGTCAGTCCACTGTCATATACCACTTATCACTGCTTTATACCAATTCTTATTAACGTATGCCACTGATGTGTGGCACTGATAAATTACGTGTCACTGCTGTTTCAATGGTTGGTACCGCTGTCCTTGACTGGTAATCAGACAAATCTGCAAGCTCATGTTTTATTTGGGTATTGTGGGTGTGAATGTGTGTAACTGTGTAAATATCAAGCAGGCCATTGTAGAAAACAGAACGTGTGCTCAGCAACATCCTTCCTCAGATGAATGAAGGTTAAAAATACATTTGGATAACACAAATCCTGAGTCAAACGGAAGTTCAGAGATTTGTTAGCAGTTCTGTGAGAGTGTCAGCGGTACACCTACAGTTTGCTCTGAATTAACGCCACACTAAAAGACCTGCTTTTTTCGCCTTTCATGCAGTACATCCCTGATTCTGTCAGCTCTGGACAGTGTTCCCTCAAGTTTCTGACAACACACACACACATGCGCGCGCACGCACGCACGCACACACACACACACACACACACACACACACACACACACACACACACACACACACACACACACACACACACACACACACACACACACACACACACACACACACACACACACACACACACACACACACACACACACACTTCCTGCCGCCCACACACTCCCTCTGCTAAATCTGGCTGTGTCCCTCTGCTGTTGCAGCTCTGATTTTGCTCTTACTTTCCTGCACTGATTTTCTTCATTCTTTTCTTTCCATCTATCCATCCATTTATATATCCATTTATCCATCTATCCATCCATCTATCTATCCATCCGTCCGTCCGTCCATCCATCTATCCATCTATTTATTTATCCATCTATCCATCTATCTATCCATCCATCCATCCATCCATCCTTCCATCTCTTTGTGTTGTTGCTACTATGTAATCTCTCTGTCTTTGTCCTTCACTCTCTCTGTCTGCCCACATCTCTCTCTCTCTCTCTCTCTCTCTCTCCGTCCCTGCAGGCTTCCCTCCCAGCAGTAACCTGGCGAGTCAGGCATCAATAATGAGGATCATTTTTTTCTGATCAGGGGTTTTCTGGGTAATCGGAGAGACCGGGACAGTCCCTGTCAGAGCGCCACCAGAGGTCCTCTGCTTGGCTGACAGCCACCGAGGATCACAGGAGAGACAGGGAAGGACACCGAGATGAAGGAGAGAGCAAAGGAGAGAGAGAGAGAGGAAGAGAAAAGGAGAGATGAAGAGAGCCAGAGCCCTTTAGATGAACTCAAATATATAAATGTTAGCATGCTAATGCTTGTTGCTTTAAATGAAACACATGCATTTACAGAAAAGAATAAATAAATTCCGTCCACGTTCCTACCCCTTTCAACTATACTGGGCCATCTGGGAGTGGCACACCAAACTGCATGAGCAACTTTTCATATTTGCAGATATTCTGTGGGTACACACTGAGACAGAGCCTTTTTGCTGTTGACGGATGGATGGAAAACAAGGAGGATTTGCTAAGATATGGAGAACAAATAAGGAGAAGACAGCCAGGAGACGTAGGGAGGAGAGGAGCCAAAGGTACTACTGAAGGATGGGATCGATGGGCGACAGTGAGGAGCGTCTGCGGGATAACATGCATGTTTGGATTGTGTCTTTCACAGCATCATTCTCTCAAAGGGAGCGATCTGGATATGAGACCCAGCTGGGGAGAAAGTGACAGCAGTGAAAACACAGAAACTCTTGAATGGCATCCAAGAAAAAACACTGTTTTCAAGTTATTTCAATTCAATAATAGCTGCCATATCATGCATTATGCAATTATCAGCATAGCAATGTATACAATCACAGTGGGAGATGACACTAGGGCTGCCCCTCTTCAGTCGACTAAGATTTCTTTAGTCAATTAGACATTTTTTATGCTTTTTTCACACTTATTTCTAAGAAACTTATGAGCACATCTCTGGGCTTTTATGTGATTCGTTGTGGGGAAACTCAGTTTCACAGATCTGTTCATTAAATCAACTAATCATTTAGTCGACAAAATCGTATGAGTGATAATCAACTAAGAATCTCCAGCCAATTGTGAGACTGCTATCAGGTCATTAAATGGGCATAATCAGAGGGTCAGTCGGGGCCTGCTACACCCGCTAGTAGGTTTTATCATCGATTCACATGGGCGATCACCGAAAGAAGGAATCAAAGAAGATGACAGCTAACGCAGTAATTATGACAGGAGCAAAAGCGGATGTCATGCGCTGTACAATAGACAGCATGACACAAAACTGAGTTTTTTTACCCAGGAGACCAACAAATTGTAGTTGTCTTTGTGTTCGAAACCTTAAGTTTCACTTTTCAAACATAGTTATTTTAAGCCAAAATACGGTCTTTAGCCCAAAACTTAACTGACTGGTATTGTTGCCTGAACCTAAACAACCTGTTTTGTTTCTTTTCAAAAAGTAACGTTTCATGCAGTTTTACGTGTTGCTTTTTTAGTTTCACTTTCACTTTTCAATCCTAGTTGTTTTAAAGGTCCCATATTGTAAAAAGGGAGATTTTCATGTCTTTTATATTATAAAGTAAGTTTAAGTGATATATAAATACTGTTAAACGAACACTCAATATACGGAGAAATAAACACAGAAAGTATTCATAAATTGTGCGTTTGAAACAAGCCGTTAGGATTTCTGTCCATTTGTGATGTCACAAATATACAATATATAGACCATTACACGGTTTTAAAAATGAACATTCTAAATGTTTCCCAGTTTATTTCCTGTTGCAGTGTTTGTAAATAACATGACAGGAAGTAAACATGGACCCAAACTCTTGCCTAGCAACGCAATTACGTTGGCTGTATTCGAAACCGCATACTATACCAGTAGTACGTACTGATTTGGCCAAAATGTAGTATGTAGTATGCAGTATGCGAACAAAAGCAAAATCTCCAGTATGCCAAAAACACCCGGATGTCGTACTGATTTGGAAAAATTCTCCAGTATGCATCAGACCAGTCTATCTCGCCTACTGTATCCCACAATGCAAAGCGCTGGAACAGCACAGGCTACGGGTACAAAAACAGCAGCCAAAAGCTGCTTGTTTTTTACTTTTTTTTTAGCTATTTCAACACTAAATTCACTTCTGAAAGTTTTTGAGGCGAGAAATCAACTGTGTAGATTATTAATATCGGCAGTTTTACGAAGTTAGATGGCGAATCGAACATTTGTTCCACCGTTGTCGGAGTTCAGAAGCTCCACAGAATACCGTGACAGCAAGCTATTGCCTGCCCGGGTCGCTGCCAGCAAGCCGGGTAGTCACGCTCAGAGACCGCTATGAGCTGCTGGAGCTCACTCCGGTCTCGTAGGCAAGAGGCTTTTATTTCCTTGTTGACGGATAGTTTGTTTAAATATCACAACACAGATGTCCATTATAAATTAACAAGAACCTGTGTTTATCTGCCTTTTTGGAGTTGAAAAGCTCCACAATCGCCCGCGGGCGTAGCTCGCTGGAGAGCCGGCCAGTGACGCTCACAGAGCGGCTGCAGAGCAGCAGAGTGGCGAGGGAAGATGAGAGGAGAGGAAGAGGAGAGAGAAAGAGCAGCTTCTGACGGGGCAGAGAGATTCCTGATGAGACAACATGACACTTTTTTTAACATTTCTCTAATATCTGTTGGGAGATCAGTCCACTTTTTTTTGTTGCTGTAACTGAAAAAGCAGTTTGAGTAAAGTAAACGTTGTGGATGAATGTTATATATTTCCCGTCTCTCCTCGTTGATGATCCTGTTTGTCGGACTTCATTATGAAGTGTTAGAATAAATAGTTTAAACCTGCAGTATCTTATAAAGTAAACAAGCATAACATGAACAACAAAATCAAACTTGTATTTTTTGATAATATTGTAATAGTGGTACAAGTTTGTTTTTTTGTCCTGTGCTTTAAGAGCTGGTTTAAAGGCTTAACCTCGTCTAGCATACTGCTAAATACATCACTTTAACTGTCACATACGGCATACTACTCAGGAACGCAGTATGCAGTATGTACTGTATACTGCATACTGCGCTCCTGAGTAGTATGCAGTATGCGGTTTCGAATACAGCCGTTGTCATTCCATTGAAATGCGTGTTTCAGACAGAGCGTGACTACAGGTATATTCAGGCAGACAGTATGAGAAAAATAATGTGTTTTTTGAACATTAAAGCATGTAAACATGTCCAAGTAGAAACACAAAATAGAAGCATGAGCCTGAAGATAAGCATCATATGTCCCCTTTAACCAAGTTGTTTTGTTGCCTGAACCTAAACAAGCTGTTTTGTTTGTGTTCAATAAGGAATGTTTCATGCAGTTTTGCAACGTGTTAGAACGTGTTGCTTTTTAAGTTTCACCTTTCACCTTGTTTTAAGCCAAGATATGATCTTTTCCCCTAAACTTAATTAAGTAATTGTGTTGCCTAAACCTAAACAAGCTGTTTTATTTTTGTTCAAAACGTTTACAACGTGTTGCTTTTCAGTTCCCTTTCACTTTTACAAAGTGGAAGGTGTAGCAGGCCCCTACTGACCCACATCTATGAGGTTTATAATGACCAATAACAAATTGGGTGAAATTTCTTTGGTCGAGGACAGCCCCTAGATGAGACTCACAGAGAAAATATATCTCTGAAGCTCTCATAAATGCACTGTGAAAACGTTAGTAAATGCTACGCTACAGCAAGGGAAACATCATGTCATGATTCAAGAGAAGCCATCCAGTGCAGGGAGTTATGCAAAAGCGGAACTGTGAGTCATTGCCTGTGGCCATTTGTTGCCACTTGCTCTTTGGTAGGATATCTGTTTAACATAATTGCCCTGAACTCACAAAGAAAAGAGTATTCTGATACATTCAAGCTGCTGTCACAGAGGTGTAGAGGCTCCTACACTCTGACAGACCTGACTCGCTGCCTACAACAGCAACTTTATCTCTATCTTTCTCTCTCTAGCCATTAATGAGCAGCGCAGGCACGCACACACACGCACGCACACACACACATCCCTCGCCTGGCTGTAGGCAAACACACATACACAGAGCACACATTGAGCAGCAGCTCCTTCAAGTGATTGCCCTCATAGTGTAATGTGCTGAGCTGTTAGGATGCTGCTTAGCTGTGCCATGAGTTAGCGGCAGCAGCTGAGATTAGTGTCTGCAGCAGGCCGAAGGCACACTAACTGGTTTCATACGCTGCGATCCAGAGTGGAGATAGGTTTGATGCACAGAGTTTAATGCTTAAACTGCCCCGCGCTGGTTTCCACACATCTGACAGCTGCAGCCATGGAGACCAACACATCTTTTGCCACTTATTTTCTCATTTATCATACAAAGGAGTTTGACAATCCTCTGAATCTTTGATATAGAAAAAAATCTCAATGTAACAAATTATTACGGAAGTAATCATTTTAACCAATCCGTCCTCACCGAAAACAAACATCCGTATAGATCCTCTGTGCAAACAGCATATATACGATTCATATTTATGTTTGTTGTTACGCGGAGACCTCTAGTGGCCGTAGTAATTATGACAGGCGCAAATGAGGAAGTCCGGTGTCGTAGTAGAAAGAGAGACAAAATCTGTGTAGGGAAGAGATTGGGGTGGATGGACGTTTGTGTCCCGTGTGAAACCAAAACTCAGCGTTTACTTATTTTAGTTATATATATATAGTTATGTTAAATGTGCAAGTACATAAAGTAGGCTACGTAACTGAAGTTGCATTACAAAAACATACTTGTTTTAATCTAAACCACAATCTTTTACTAAACCTAACTAAAGTAGTTTTGTTGCCGAAACCTAAGTAGTTTTGTTGCCTATACATAACCAAGTAGTTTTGTTGCCTAAACCTAACTATGTAGTTTCGTTGTCTGAACCTAACCAAGTAGTTTTGTTGCCTAAACCTAACAAAGTAGTTTTTATTGCCTAAATCCAATTAAGTAGTTTTGTTGCCTAAACCTCACCAAGTAGTTTTGTAGCCTAAATCTAATTAAGTAGTTTTGTTGCCTAAACCTAACTAAGATTTTGTTGCTTAAACCTAACCAAGTAGTTTTGTTGCGGAAACCTAAGTGACACCAAGGGGACCTGTGAAACCAAAAGTCAACATTGACTTATTCTAAGTTACACAAGTACGTTATGTACATAATGTAGGCTTTGTAACTGAAGATACCTAAAAAACACACTTGTTTTAACGCAAAACCACAATCTTTTACTAAACCTAACCTAGCAGTTTTGTTGCCTAAACCTAAGTGACGCCAAGCGTTCTTTTGTAACGGGTTGGGAATGAGAAAAGGTTGCATATACATGTTTAAAGCACAAAGACTACTGCAAAAACTCACTTTATTTTATGAAATGGGGTGAACTTAAGGCACAGTTTAGAGAGAATGAAATTATGCTGCAGCACACTCAGTAGGGTCACAAAAAGACTTTCCTTGCAAATAAAGTTTTGTTTACATTCAGCATTTCTCACCAAACTGCATGTATCCTTGAGGCCAACAACTGTGTTGAATGCATTATCTTCCTCCTTTTAATCCCTTCAATAGCAAAATGATCTGGTGACCATAAGAAAAGCAACCTCCTCTATCATTTTGATTTAGCTCATTTTGATAGGCTATCATCAGAACAGGTCAGCTCTTGATTTTTAGCAATATGAGTGATGGCAGTTAAAAGCAATTCAGCCTAAGGTATAAGGGTATAAAATATTTGATGTTATTTCAATGGTGACATAAATCAAGGCATCAAACAATACATCAACTGGACGGGAGCCATATATGACAACAACTCTTGATTCAGGGACGCGGGCAAACATGAATATCATATAAAGCGCCTCTGTTTATCTCCCAGATAAGAGAATCAATCCTCTGAGCCTCTCCCGACCTGAATAGCCTGCTCATTCCAAGTGATCGACATTTCATATTCAATAACAATCATCTCCTCCTCCGCCTGCGCGCCCTCTCCAACCTCGCTGTGGGCGGCCACTCCATTCCAACAGGCTGGCAGGCGGGTGGCTGTGTGTGATCGGGGAGCCATCTGTTAGCAGGCAGATTAGGTCTGCTTCCTCTGCTCTCCTGTCCAGGTCCAGCTCGGGCCTAGCCAGCTTTGTAATCTGTGTACTGTGAACTAATGGGCTTTCTGAGTCGAGGGGCAGTGTACACCTGTGTCTCTTCTTATTTGCTCCGAGCGGATGGTAACTAGCTCCGTGTCGGCGACTCCAGAAGGAGAAGACAAGACGTCCCTGAGATGGAAACGTGCCTTTGCATGAGCGAGCCATGTGACCCGAAGAGAGGAGTACATGCAGAGAAATGAAAAGTGATGGAGAGAAAAGAGGACAGAGAGCCCATCTGAACTCCGTTCACCTGCTGGTTTTATTTGGCTGAGTTGAATTTACTTGTTTTCGTGTACACCAATTCGTATACAATTACAAAATCTGGGGCCTTTGCTTACAGTAAGCTCATTTCAACACATGGAATTTGATTTAAAAACTTCTCCCTACTTGTGCTTGAGAATGCGCGTATGTTTAGAGACACACCTGACCAAGCGTACAATACCAACAAAGCCGCAGCCGTAGGAGGGGGTGGACAAAAAAAACACCAGACTTTTGCCTAGGAGAGCGCCTCGTGTTCTGTGTGAGACCAAGTCAGTGTTGATTTATTTGTCACGTAACTTCCATACTTATGTTACGCCACTTCCGGTGGTATTTTAACACAACCCAAAATCTTTTCCTAAACCTATCTAAGTAGTTTTCGAGCCTAAAACTAACCAGGTCGATCTTTTCCTAAACCTAACTAAGTAGTTTTCGTGCCTAAACCTAACCAAGTTGATCTTTTCCTAAAGCTAACTAAGTGGTATTATTGCCAAAACAAAGTTGTTTCCTTTGAAGACGGAAGTTTATTTTGAGAAGACTGGAAAGTAAATAGAAGCTGGACATTCGTAGGAAAAAGCTCAAAATGTTGTATACTTTTCGTAAAATGAGAATACGTTAATCAGGAACACCAACGTGATTGTTGGGAGAGGCGAATCAGACCCGGAATCTTATCCTCCAGTGTGGGGCCAGTTATAGTGACACAAATTGATTCCTTAATTACAGGCACGTAATCCCTAACTCTACTTTCAATCGAGTGAGCATAACTAATAGATTTTCAGATTGTCTGGTGATGTTCATTTCCATGTTAAAACATTAAATATAAAAAAAGAAAACACTTTTTGCCAGAAATACTACAGTATCTTAACCTTATTGTCTGTGTTGATGATGATGGTTTTTTGTCTTTATCTTTCTTGGTTGCTACTTTTGTCTACTACTCAAGTCCTAGTAGCTTTAAAGTAGCCTCTCAACGTATTGTCATACAACGGTTCGTATGATATCTTACGAAAAGTTAATATATATACAATATATATATACGTTTTCCTACAAATATCCAGCAACACGAGCAATCAGTGCACCTATGCAAGCCCCTGCGGTGTTCAGGCAAAAAAAAACTACTTGGTTAGGTACAGGAAAAGATTGTGGTTTTGGATACAATTACTACGGAAGTAGTAGTACGCAAGTTACGTGACAAACAGACGTTGACTTCTGATTTAACATGAGGCATGAAAGGCGGTCTCCTGGGCGACAGTCCGGTGTTTTTAGACCCACGCATCCACCTCCCTACACCACCTGTCCGGGCTCACGATTACGTGGATTATATACGAATTGATTAAGTGTGTTATATAAGAATTATAGTGCTTTACTTTTCGTAGGTATAGCTGCGAACAGTGTATGAGAACAGCCTAAGCTTCTAAGTTAAAATGACTAAGACTTTCAAAGGGATGGCCAGGGAAAAGGATAGCCAGAATGTATACGAGCAAATGGCTGTAGGACCGTTGAAATGTAGAATTGCTCATTGTGCAAAGATGTGAGCATGCATGTTTGATAAATAACAAGCTAAACTTATTTAGAAGTTGCTCTAATGCAATGTTTTCCCACAACATCCCATTTAATTTAATTGGACTAAATCATTCTCTCAAAAGAAAGATCATTAATGCCTTCCACTTTTACACAACAAGATGTTAAAAAGCAGCTTAATCTCAGATCTCTTTGACACATCACAGCTGTGTTGGGGAGATGGTTGCGTACCTGACAGGCTATCTGGGAATACCATGCCACAGCACGACTCCGAGTGATCAAAGAACTGAATTTCAAGCTTTAAAAACCTTGAGCTGAATTTGAACTGAAAAATCAAAGTTAAATGGAATCTTTTCTCTTTTCAAGCAACAGAATAACAACTCGCATGCCGAGAGCTATCCGACTAAAAGGATCTTCTGTTTTTTTAGCGGCGAACGGATTGACAGCGAAGAGGAGAAGAGGATTACGCTGTGACATTCTTCGCTCCTGGCAGACGGCTTCCTCCTCTGAACTCCTTCTACCCTTATCAGTCTTTTATTTCCTCAGCTCGGCTCACAAACAAGGAGCCCCCTGGATTAAACCCCGTCCCCTGACTCCTCTGAGGCTCTCCCTCTCGGCCTCACAGCACAATACACCGCCGAGCAGGAGTCAAGGGGTGACTTGTAGGCCTCGCGAAGAATAGAAGATAGGATGTTCTTTGCCAGCTCTTTAATTACAGTAATGAGGCACGGCAAACAATGTGCAGTAGGAGGTGGAGGGCATGAGCGCGCGGGGAGCTGGGAGGTCGATGATGTTGTTGTTGCCTTTAGGGGCTTATCTGAACGGAAGTACAAGACAGTGTGCATGAACCAGGCGCTGCTCAAACACCGGGTCTAACAAAGCATGGAGAACAGGATGAAACGCTCGCGAGTTATTGATGCATGAAAATAACACCACACACACGTGCATGCACTGCAAGTCTGTGTGCATATAAGAGTGTGAGGAAAATGTGTGTGTGTGTGTGTGTGTGTGTGTGTGTGTGTGTGTGTGTGTATGTACCAGTTTGATAAGGCGTTGGGGAAAGGGCACATGCAGCGGCTTACCAATAAAGAAGCGTGCAAAGGCTATTCTGGGCTCAGTCTCGTTAAGACGGAGACGTGTCTGAGTGTGTGTGTGTGTGTGAGGTTTGGTGTCCTGCCATAATCACCTATTGACTGCTGCCTCTGGCTTATCAATCAACGCTGCCTGCCTCACTCAAACGTGGCTTACTGACATTATCGGGAGTTTCATAAAGACTCGTCAACTCAGAGGGAGAGCATGTTGAACGCCTTTGTTCTAAGCTACAACAAAGGATGTAATTTTTTGAAAAGGCTTAGACTATATGGTGTCAATAGTAAATTAATGATCCTGTTTTATCAAACAATATTAGAGTGTAATTAGATATGGCATCCAAGTGTGGTATACGGTAACCTGTCAGCACAGTTAAAGTCCAAGCTCACACGCCTTACTAAAATCAGCCATGAAGATCATAGGGAGAAAAGAACATCACTATCTTCAGCCTTTATATGAAACCTCTATGCTCAGGGAGGCTCAGAAGATTCTGAACGATCCAACACACATTCTGAACCCAGAATTCGAGCTGTTACCTTCAGGTAGACGGTTCAGAATGCCAATGTGCCGGCTAAATCGTTACAAAAATTAATTTATTCCGTCATCCATCAAAATATTAAACGGCAACAAGTAGATCTAGTATTATATGATATGATTTTATAGAGTACTATAATATAGTAAATTGATTATTTATTATCTGGTATGATTATACCTGGTCTTAGTATTTTAAACTATTGTCTTTTATTACCTTTTATTATTTTAAAAAACTACTGGTTTTAGTATCAGAAACTATTTGTCTTTCATTACTTTTTATTATTTTAAAGAACTACTGTCTCACACTCAACATGTGAATTTAAGCACGTTCATGCATGAGTGTATGTATGATCCATGTTTTATGCGTGTATATACATTGTGACTTTGGTATGTTGTGTGATGCAGTGGCCTAGAGCCCAAGACAAATTTCCCTGTGGGACAATAGAGTAGAGTAGAGTAGAGTAGAGTAGAGTAGAGTAGAGTAGAGTAGAGTAGAGTATAGTATATCTTATCTTATCTTATCTTATGTTAGTGTTTTATCTTATGTCCCAGGCCTGCAAACATAACATACATGCCATCTTTGCCCTCGAACCTGAAGCTGAATATTCTCCTTCTTTAAATAGCTACCAATGACTCATTTAATTTCCAAACGAATCTTGTGTGACGAACGGGATCAGGAAAAGTAACCAAATCTAAGCTCAAAATTGTGAGACTTCATCAAAATCACTTTATTCAATATGTCTCATTTAAAATGCTGCCAAAAATAAACTGTTTGCATTGACCAGATCCTGTGAAAAACATTAAATTCTGTACTTCTCAGCGCAACTGGGAAGCCACGAATGACTCGGCTGAGACCAACAGTCACGTGACAAAGATTCAGCAAAATTTCCACTGAACTGCAGGCTGTTTACACAGAGAGAGGACGAGGGAGGTTGTAAGTAGAGGTTATAAAAATGTAAATAGTTCAATATTTATAGCATGTGGAGCCCCCATTTTTTCAAATATCGGTAACACTTTTGGGCACTTGGAAAATGTTATAAATAGAGTCCAATTTTTGTCAAAGAAACTCAACTTATGTTTCTTTTTTTTTATTAATGACACTTTAACTGTTATACTGCATAAAATACATTTCTGAGTTCTCCCAACTTGTAGCCATGATTGTGCCGTTTCCATAGAGGTGCAGGACTTGTTTATTGCAGTGAAAGCGAGGCCACAGTGAGTAAAATGTGGCAGGAGTAAAGAAACGGGTTGAAGGGGTATTTCAATGATTTAAGTATCGGGATTCGGGCTGGGTTTGGGTAATTTCGTTTTGTTTCAGTGTAATTCTTTAAGGAATTTCTCAATGCCCAGTGGGGAGAGGGAAAAGACAATGAAGCCAAGGTTTTGCATTTTCCCAGTAAGCTTACAGTCATTTAACATTGAGTAAAATAACAATTAAAATACAACTTTGGGTCTTGGGTCGGGTTTGGATCTCAAATTTGGCATTCGGGTTCAGTCAGGTTGGGTCCTAAAGATGTGGGATATGGGCTGGGGCTCACACTACTCACAAAAGGCAGATTACATAAAAAAAAAAGACTGGTCACCTAGAGCAGCAGAGGGTGAGATATTCAGATTTTTAGCACATAGTATGGGCCAAGCTCCAAAAATCCTGAATCCTACATTTCCCACAAGGCAAACAGTGGTATGTTTTTATTAGACCGTCCCTGCCTGGTAAATGTCAGTCTCCATGCCCACTGCTGTGTCTGTGAGGCTTTCTGATAGGAATTTCAGAAGTCTCCAAAGCCTGATGACATCATAGTAGTAGAGTAGTACTCCCCACATCTACTAAACTGACCTATACAGAGTGCATAAAATTGTCGGAGTTCCTCTTTAACTCCAGCTGGTCTTGGCATTGAGGAACTGTTGATAACCAGGGTGGGAGAACACATGAGCAGGAAAGTAATGAATTGCAAATTCAGACAGCAGCTGGCTGGCGTGGCCACCAAAGCAGGCGCTTTGGCAGGCGAGCAACCGTCATCCTGAGGTCCTTTTCTACTCCAAAAAATGTTTGACTTGAATACAAAATTGTGTCTGCTGGATAGTGGATGTAAATGTGTCACTTTAGCCTGAGGATAAAAATAGTTATTTTACTTCTCCGTGCATAACAATGACACCTTTACTCCTACGAACAGAAAAAATTAGATTTCAGCATTTTAAAGTCAGTATTCTAGGTTTCAGTGCCTTGAGGCTTGAAACTGAAACCCATTACTGTAAAGCAGCTCCTCACATCTATTTGCATATTGTAGCAGCAGAATCGAGGTTACGAAAGTGGCATTTGCTGACAGTAGATTTTAAATGTTAAAGTATGCAGTTATAGAAGCACACTTTGCTTTGAAACAGCAGTAAAAAAAAAGTAGCGATTTGGGTTTCTCAATAATTTAGCAAATCTAGATTTCTTTTTTTTCCTTTACTACACAAACTCATTCCGATTCAAACTCATAATACGACCTCACTATAGCACCATGTCTGTTTCAATGCCATGAGCAAATGATTCTTTCCTTCCAGAAGAAGGGGATCCCCCTCTGTTACCCAAGAAAACATAATGTATTCTGGACATGCGCTCCCTTTGAATATTAAGACCCATACAGAGGTAAGCCACAAGTTATCATATCTGCCTTGAAGTAGCCAATGACAGGCCTGGGACAAGTTCCCAGCGGGCCGGCACTGGACTTGAGGGTAATAGCCAATCAGGTGGTAGATGGTGGGTGGTGATGTGGTGGTGACATGGCTCAAGATTTTTTTTGGGCTTTGTTGGCAGTCGGCAGGATGAAGCCTGCGAAATGTATCCGTCACTTCCACTGGCAGGAGTGCCATGTTAGCGGATCAATCAATGCCAGAGCCCAGGACGTGGACACCGGCCCAGGAACAATGTGTTCGTTAATACAAGTCTGAGGGTGTGTTTTAAGATGAGCTCCAGCCTTCTGTTCCAAACACAGACTTAAGGTAACAGACAGAGAGAGAGAGAAGGTGAGAAAAAAGAGCAATGTGGGGCTGTAGACGGCGAGGCAGAGTGATGCGAGTACTAACAGTTTATACATCTGCTGATCCAGGTTCAGATGGCTCACATTCTGGGCAGCAGTGGACAAATATCAACAAGAAAGTCGACTAAGACGCTGGAGATGGAAAGTTTACACCACATTGGACTGACCATGGACTGGATATAAGACGTGGATGTCGTCACTGTGACGTCAACCGTTGGTTTGTGGACTACAGTTGTGAAGCCTCGGCATTTTGGCCGTCGCCATCTTGGTATTTAGCCGTTGCCATCATGTTTTTTGGCTGTCACCATCTCGGTTTTTGGACATCGCCATCTTGATTTTTTGCAATCAGAAGTGACACGAGAGGGTGGAGCTAAATACAACCGAATGCTTTAGGCGACCGAAACTTTACAATTGATTTTCATGAATTGAAAATACACTGTCAAAGGGTTAAAGTTCTAAGACGAAAATACAGACAACTCCCACACAGGACAACTCCGACCCGTCAATCACAAGGTAGCCACGCCCTAAAGCATCCCCTGCTTTAGGCTCATAGACTTCTGCACAATTTGACTTATTTTTGCAACCAAAGCAACCCCCTGCTGGCTATTAGAAAGAATACTAATAGTTTAAGGCACTTCTGCATTGGCTTCACTTTTCAGACCCAGGTTTTGCCCACTGGAACTGACAGATTGAGTGAACCCTGCTGACCTGTAAATGCATACCGATATGTACTAGCTGATAATATGTATCAGCTGAGGTGTGCAGCTCTGTTTGGCCTGTTTCAACCCGGCATTAATATGCACCTCATATTCTTGACTGTGTCAGTTCATGATTTACTGGAGTACTCTTGTTGAAATACAGCTACATCTCCACTATTCGCAGTGACAATACATTTCTCTTGTCTTCACCAAACGGAGATTAATACACACGTCCTGTCCTCTTATAGGATTTATGATGTTTAAAATGGACAGCTCCCTATTCACTACAGTAACCTGAAGATCTATCCTGGGCAGTTAATCGATCCATATTGATGACAACCTGTTTATTTGTGTGCTTTCTAGTGGCCTGTGCAATGAAATGTATTTTCATTTACACAGTAGCTATATTACACAGATTGGATGCTCATTGCTTTCCAGTAATTGCCGTTTATGTTGCTAAGTGGCTCTCTGTCAACCGGTGGAGTGTTCAGCTGCTTTATACCTGAGCCTTGAACACTAGCTAATCATTTAGGACCATTAGCATTTATGCATATGGTAACTGCTAAAAAATCTCTTCACACTGGATTTGATTGGCCTGGGGTTGGGGAACAACAGTGTAATCTTTATCCATGCTAGCAGTACAGCATTAGGGAAGGCAATGTCGATCAGTTTGGTTGGTTGGTCGAGCAATTTGATTTTGAGTTTAACATCAAAATTCAAAACCTTTAAACTGGATTGGTATGAAATTTGGTAGAGAAATTTATGGTTCTAATGGGAAGAATCCAAATGGTTTTGGTGATTCCCTGACCGTGCATTTAGCACCACCAACAGGTCAAAATTTACACTTGACCTGCACTGAGTACTTTGCTTGCCACGGTAGTCGGTGTTACCGATGTTGCACGGTGTTCGGACATACACGGATTACATTACATAACTTGCCCACCGCCCCCACCGTCGTTAACTTTCATGTTTCAGCGCCCACGTTCATAAAAAAAAACTAATTTTTAAAACTAATTTGTAAAATACTGAGCATGTTAAATAGTGATACACAGTCGGACAATAATAATAAAAACTGAAAGTGAAAGTGTCTCAGCAAAGAGTAGCAGGAGTACGATTTCACTCACCTCGATATGAGAGTTGACAGACAAGACGATGGCGGAGGATTTGATGTCAAAGCGAAAAGCAAAAGCGCTTATTTGGCAATATTTCGTATTTAAACACAATGCTAATAGGGATTCATAACGTTTATGAAGCAATCTGTAGAATTTTTGTATGAAGCTGTGCGGAGGACGGAGCGCTCACAGCCGGTGTGCGCGGTGCAGCAGCGCCAGGCGGAAACCTGCGGCCGCGCAGCGAACGTCCGACCAGAAAGGCCAGACACACAGCCAATCCGATGTTAAAGATCAAAGTAAGCGCTCTGCATATATTGAGTGTCATCTTATTTTGTAAAATGTCCGGTGTAATCGGTAACACCGGCGCTGTCACAAGTTTATTAACGGGTCGGAAAATTTCCTCATTGTGGCATCGCTACTGAGTAACTCCAAAACAGTCAATGCTATACTTTGAGATTAATGCTTAAATACAATGCTAGCATGCTAAAAGTCAGCCTTTTATTATGCTTTTAGTCTTGTTACATTCCACAACAAGATTAAAGGACAGGTTTTCATATTTTAAAGTAATACTCCCCCTATGTACAGTACATTTAGAATAATCAATTCCTCCTGTCAACACTGACTGTGAAGTAACCCCTTTTTAGTGCCAGTCCTTGCACTGTGGAATGATCGCAGCGAACAATAAGTGTGTATTCGGACATGTGACAACTGTTTTAAGATGGAATTAGAAAAATCTGAACCTACCCTTTAAGAGCAGCAGATGAACTCTGTGGGAATAATAAACGCAGAGGGATTCTATGTGTGTACTGTACTTAGTATGACTCAATGCTGCTGCACTGATACAACTGTGAATCTGTGTCATATTTTATGTTGCAACATCTATGTCATCCCTATTCTGTACCTCTTTAGTAATGTCGCCACGGCAATTAGGCAGGTCTAATTCCTCGTGCTTGGTGAACTTTTGAAAGGGCAAACTGTAGCGCTTCCTATTTTCCGCCTTGTTTCCTACCGACCCAACAAACTGCTGAATAATGGAACAGAAAAAAAAAACACCTTAGTCAGTGTCATGATTCATTCCAACATGTAGGAAATGTATTCACAGCATCCTAGAACTGGAGCACCCACGTATTGAAATGCCTCAAAATAGGCTGAGCTCCACAATAACCATCCCAACCTCAGAGTCATGATGGATGCTGCAAGCTCCTCTGCAGGACTTGATTAGGCTGGTGAAGAGGATGAAGGCTGCCACTGCACCACCACCACCACCACTCTACCCAGTGACATTTTCTGCGCGGGGCTACAGAACCAGACCAAATCATGTACACATTAACGCCGCTATTAGTCCTGTGATTAGGATGAGGAATAGTTGGATGCCTAATGAGCGAGTGGGTGCACGACCGTGCGTGTATATGTGGCCTAGTGAGCAGCACTGGACCCCCTACGACGTCTTTGATTGACAAGAGGGGGTGAGATTACAGAAGGGGTTTGGGGGGTGTCATCGGTAGAGGGGATAGGAGGTTGATGTCCCATTCATGCACCTACACGGGGGTAAACACCTGCATGTACCGCACACACACATACATGCACACACACACACATCCTGGATTCGTTGCTCAGTTTGCCTGCAATCTCCTCTGAGCAATTGAGGGAGCTAATGACATAATTAGAGTCTGTGTTTAAATGAAAGCTTTGCAGGGGGTGGATTGAAGGTGAGACCGAATGCGCAGAGTGGACTGCTGGGTGGGGTATGAAAATGCGTATGATTTATTTAAACATTAATGTGTGCACTGGAAGTTCAATCTGCGCTGATTAAACTCTAATGGAGACTGATGGAAGAAAAGTTGAGTGGAATGTGGAACTTTTTTTTGGTGCGGCTGTTAGGATAATAGTGTGTAAATCAAAGGGGGGGTGGGAATAACAGATGGGGCGAGAGACTCAGGGATTTGTGCATTTGCGTTGCACTGTGTGCGATTGTTGCTATGAACTGCAGTCCTTTATTAATAAAAATTCGGTGAGTTGGAAAATTGCACATAAATCTGTCTGAGTCCAAAGCTGTCTTGGCTGTGGGGAAGCCAAAACACAGTCAAGGCAGCACACTAAGTGTGGATCGGCTTGTCTCTGACCTACATTCCACAGCTCTGTAGGAATTCAATCCCACCTGCGTGATCACCAGTTATATAGCAAGCATTATGACAGAGGAGCAAAAGTCCAATAAATTAAAATAAGGTACATTTATACAGCTCCTGCTACCAAGCCAGATTAATTATGAGAAGCGAGATATTACTTGTTCGCCATGGGGATACGTTATTAAATGTCAGCTAATGTTGGATTATGTCAGGTTCCATGTCTGGTTAACAATTGCAATTATTATCACAATTTCATTTAGCGGACGCTTTTGTCCAAAGCGACGTGCATCTGAAGGTTCGTACGATACAAGCGAGGATCTAGATAGGAGGAGGAACGACGTGAGTAAGAGCCAACAGCAGCTTCAAGTCCGATCGGACACAGGTGCCGACAGGCAATGCGCAGAGACAACGCACAGGGTGGATAGAAGCAGATTTTTTTTTCATCATCATCATAATCATCATCATTAACAACATCAACAATGTCATTAATATCATCGTCATCATCATCATCATCATCATCATCATCATCATCATGAATATCCTAATCAACATCAACAGCATGCTCAATATCATCGTCATCAAATCAATTTAGATATTAATACCGTTTCATCGCAGAAGTCAGCTTGTACGCATGAAAGAAAAGACGTGTCACTTTTTACTGTTGGCTGCTCATGGGCTGCAATATGGTGCTATTGGGGCAAGCCGAAGTGGAATGTAAAAAAGAAGCTACAGCCAGCAGCTGTTAGCTTAGCTTAGCATAAAGACTGGAAATAGGGGGGAGACAACTGGCTCTAGCTTCGTATACAGACGTGAGAGTGGTATTGAGCTTCTCCTCTGACTCTCTACAAGACATCGAATCGAAGCTGTTGAAGCAGCTACAGTATGAGCACATGTATTTAGTTAGCACATGTTAGCTACGCTAGCTTAATCGTCCAAACAACAATAACCCGTAAGATTACAATCGGCATATTTAAACAAAACTAACAACAGCCATAGTCCTAACGACCTTAACTAATATGTTGTCACCGGTTAGATTGACAAAATGAAAAAAAAGAACAGCTTCGTTCTCTGAGGAGCTAAGTTAGCATCTTAGCATTAGTGATGGTTGAGTCCAGTTAGCTAAAGTTGTAGTTCCCTCAAACAAGGTATAATGAAGATGCGTATCAGAGGAGATTTAGAAGTGGGTGGCTGACTGGAAAAGAAGTAGGTATACGCCGTATACTTCCCTGCACTACACCACTGCTTAGATGACAAGCTAAATGTTACATTAACTACATAGCCATGTCCTCAGATTACCATAAATTACATTACATGAATGTTGAAACACCACTGCACAAAGTAACCTAAATCTATAGCTAATGTCTAGCTACATGTTGCAAAATGACTTCATTACTCTACCATGAAAAGATTCATCACTTGGCATGTCTGAGTCTCACTCCACTCAAAAATAAGTGGAGCAACAAACTGGCAACCACTTGTTGTGAAGTGCAATGAAACAGTTGGGAGAGTGCGACATCTAGTGGTTGAATGTTATTAATTGCACCTTAAATGCATACTTCTAGGTTAATTTCTCTGTTTAGTTTTTTTCTTTTATTGCAAACTCTGAGAATACCATCTTGCTGTTAGCATTAGCCATAACATTCAAACATCACTAAGTGACGGTGACAGGTCATTGTCACGGTAATGACATTACATAATGTAAGGATATGTTTTCTGGTGTTTGAGCAGCGGGAGTGTGATGGAACCTAACCACATAGTTATTAGTGGTTGTACGCGTACAGTGTCTGTTGCAGGCTGCGGGGACAGTCGTGTGATTGGCCCAGAGAGGATGGACATACTGTACTGTACAGAAACTGGCAATGGGTACGCGCACACGCGTGTGTGCGCGCACACACACACACACACACACACACACACACACACACACACACACACACACACACACACACACACACACACAGCTCTGTGTAGTCCTGCAGTCTGCAACGGATGTCACACACTGTACGCGTACAACCACTAATAACTACGTGGTTAAGTTCCATCACACTCCCTATGCTCAAACACCAGAAAATATATCCTTACGTTATGTAATAACTCGTCTGCTTCGGATTAAAATTCAGTCCGGATCGAATGTGTGGCACACATATTGGCTCTGGCAATTCCTGCTCTTTGATCCACTATCCAAAAGAATATCGTCGCTGTCGGACGGAAACCTTGTATCTCTATATTTCGTTGTATTTTTTTTCTTCATAAATCAATGTTATTGGTCACCCTTTACATCTGTCTGTGGGTTTTTACAAAAGTTTAACCAATGAAAAGTATTAAAAAGAAATTGTGACTAAAAACTTGCCATCTTTATCAGATCCTAAAACGGTAGGCAAAACCTCATAGCTCCACCAACAACAGTCTGCCCGGGGGATTCAACCTGGCAACGTGGCCTAAAGCAATGGGCTACCTAAAAGTTGTACACAGTGTCCGTATCTTTGGCAGCCTGGCTTTAGTTTGAGATCAAAGAAGTGTATTTGCCTCCAGAGGAAGCCGAAAGTGTTGTGATACAGAGGACAGAGCGTTCGGGTTAGAGAGCTGAAAGTGTGAAGTAGGTCTGCACTCACTTGGCACTCGGTTGATGGCTCTCAGAGGCCTCAGCACGCGGACCGTCCTCACCGCTGAAAAACTGACGCTCTGCAGGTTGAGGGAGTACTCCAACATCCTGCAGCGTGTGGAGAGAAAGAAAGATGTGTTAGCAGAGCGGCAACAAACCGAATACTTTAATTGCTATTGCAGCTCAGAGGCTGCTTCATCAGCTGGGAATAAAAACACAGAAAATGTAAGGGCAATATTATGTAGCCAATTATGTATTGCAAGTATTACATGCTCTCCCGCTCTCGCCGTGCGAGTCGTAATTAATCATCTAATGTTCATTTACATTCGTGCCTTTAGAGATGGCTGCAGTGCATGTGTTCTGGCAAACAATAATATGCTTTCGTTCCGACTGCAGCTAACGGAGCAGAAAGTTAGAAAAACACCTCACACACACACACTGTGTTTGTGCTTGTATATGGAGCGCAGCGTACACGCAATGTTTGTGTGTCTGACAAACACATGTATATATTCGTATGCGCCCTCGCACGATTGACCTTCAAAAGGAGCGAGCGGCTTATGTCCCCTTTGAGACGTCAAAAGTGGGTGAATCACTCGTCATTGAGAGGAGAGCGTGGCATCCACGGTACATAAAAGAGCAGCATCAGATCAGGCCGCCTCGTAACCTTGAGACGGCGCTCACACACACTCTTAACAGCCTCTCCAGCAGCTCTTTAGATGCTCTTTCAGGCTGTGATGAGAGGTTAGAAGGACAGCGCTTAAAGAACGAGAGCGACTGTGGAATGCTTAAAAAAATTCTTGTTTCTTGATCAGTGTTTATCGTCATCTCCTCTCCCACTCACTCTCTCTCTCTCTCTCTCTCCTTGTGTGTATGTGTGTGTGTGAGTGTGGAGCAGATGCTGAGCACATGTGCAGCTTGAAGGGGCGTGCAGATGAAGGAATTCCCTCCTCGCACCGACTCCAAGTCTGCCTGTCTGACAAATTTGCAACACATGTTGGGCAATGTGTGTGTGTGTGTGTGTGTGTGTGTGCGCGCAAGCCTGTTGGTCACCTTAAGTGCAAGAAACTCCCTTAATGAAAGTGTGTGTTTGAGGTGTCCCAGTACGAGCGTTTTCTGGTTCGTTACACCAAAGCAGTACACACACTCTCACACACACGCGCACATCCTGTACACACACATAGTTGGAGCTGACAGATGGCCCGCGGGCTGCAGAGAGAAGGTAAATGGGTAAACAGTTAAGAGAACAGGAAAGAGATGCCCTCCCATCTCCAGCGGAGAGACGCGGGGCTAACGGTATCTGGTAGTCCCTGGGAACAGGTACATCCCATCAGCAGATGTGTGATGTTCTGCAATGGACTTTCAGGTCAAAAGGAATCAACTGGCACTTTTATGAATGTCTATGAAATCTTACTATGAGCTTGAAGACAGGGAGGGCCCACGGACTGTATATAAGAAGTGGACATAGTCACCGTGACGTCACCCATTGGTTTGTGGACTACGTTTTTTGGACGTTGCCATCTTGGTTTTTGGCCGCCCGCCATCTTGTTTTTTTGCAACCAGAAATGACGAGAGAGGGTGGTACAACCGAACGCTCAACAAGACATTTTTTGGAGCCGTCTAAAAAATAAACGTGGAAAACGCCAGCCGTGCCGCTTTCCCTTTTATCCAAGGTGCTTGGGAGGTTGCGCTCCTGACGCACCTGCCGTTACTAAGCAACCAAAACCTGCGTGCTGCGATAATGATGATGAAGTTGTGGTAATTTAACAGTAAAGGCCTCACTGACTAAACTAAACAAAGTCAAAACAAAGAGAAATAGATGTCCAGCACCGTAAATCCCTCACAGTGGCTTTACTATTTGGCTCCTTTCAACCAGATGCTTAGACGTCCTCGGTCAGAAAGGGTGAAGTGAGTACAATAGTCTGTGGGACAGATTATAAAGCTGAAATGATTAGCTTCTCCTCCATATTTACCATAAACTGATATTTACGGAAAAAAAGAAAAGCAATCTGCAAGCTGTGATTAGTTGTTCCTCATCGCATGACATGCAGTGCGGCGTTCTACAAATTGAACTGTGTTCACCTCGGGACGCAGCCGTCATGCCCTGAAAAACAGGCGCTTGGGAACACTTGCACGCCGTGACACTCTTGTGCTTGGTCGCGCCTGCCGTGCATCTACATTGACAACAATGGATATGAGGGAGTAAAAAAACGCAGCATGTGTGCGGCCCCTTTGGCGACCAAAATGTTACAATTAACTTTCATGAACTGAAAACACACTGTGAAAGGGTTAAAGTTCTGAGACGAAAACACTCCCAGACCGGACAACGCTGTGGTAGCAACCTGTCAATCACAAGGTAGCCACGCCCTAAAGCATCCCCTGCTTTATGGTCTATTTGACTCTAAATGGGACCATAATTTACTAAACGAACATCATGCTGTATTGAAGAAGACTTGAAACTAGCGATTGAGACCATAAACTCATCTTTACTGAGGTAATAAATCAACAAGTCGCCCCCCCGCTGGCTAAAAAAAGAATGCAAGTTTAAGGCATTTCTGCATTGGCTTCACTTTTCCTAAACCTCCTTAACCTAAGCAAGTATTTCATACATTGTTATTTAACCCAAACCACGATCTTTTCCCAAACCAAACCAAGAAGTTTAGTTGCCTTAACTTAGTATATGTAAGTATATTTTGAAAAGACTGTATGCATGTAAAGAGCAGAAACTGACACACGTTGCTGGACATTTGTAGGAAAACGCATAAAAAAATGAGGAATAACGTTTTGTAAGATATCATACGAACCGTTTCCTTAGGATACGTTGAGAAAAACTAGACACATTTCAAAATAAGGCCGGGGCTGTAACAGTGAATAAGCCTATTCCCCAAAATGTCAAACTAGTGCGCTCCTAGCAACCACTATTGGGAACCTCTTCTATGATGTTTGACAGGTCAAATACATCAGTCACTACTGACTTCCAAACAGAAAATGGATTATATGCCCACGCTGTAAGACTGAATAATGAAGTGACAGCAAAATGGCAATTCGGTCTGATTATCAGGCTATATGAGATGGAGAATATACAATAATTCCCATGATTCCAGAGCTGAATAGTATAGACCCTATATGGAAAATGTATGGCACCATTATCAGGATACCAATGGGAAAGCTCGTGTTTGAGTGCCACAGACTATAAATGCTATAAATCCCCAGAGCAATATAACACAAATATTAGGGCAATTTTTCGTCAGACAGAGTTGCATAAGCAAACTTTAAAGCGGATGATGAATGACGTCTGTTGAAAAATAGTCCATGCAAAAACACTTGCTGCCCCTGATGAGAGCCAGATGAAGCTTGGTGAAAACTGATCCGTCCCCCCAGCCCTCCCCACCGTCATCTGGAAATGAAGAAACGTCCGAGGAGAAATGGAGTGTATCAAATAAACGCTGGAAACGACAGGAAGTCGTGCGCTGTTTTCGTCAGAGTCCGTGCCAGTGTTGATGATGCTGATACAGGGGAAGGGCAACTGAAGGAGGGGTGGGGGGGGATTGAGAAATGAGAAGCAGGCAGGAGAGGACGGGGGAGGCCCAAACCTTGGAGGGAGTTTGCGTGAGGAGAATTCCCAAACTAAAAGCACGCGAAGCAGAATCCCCACACGGGGACGGAGTCGAAAAACAATTTCACATCTTGTCATACACAGTCCGATACGATACATCTTGATACGGGGTGAGCCGTACAAGGACAAACTCGCAGAAGAATGTAATGAGATTCATACTGTATAAGTCATGCAATAAAAAAAGCGCCCAAAGATATATGACATGCACACACGCACACTCCTCTTGGCGTGTAGCTTCTTAGCTCCACCTTTCTTATCGCAGAGGGTGAATGTTTGTGTTGGTGCCAAAGCGGTCAGACAAATGAAGGATGGTACACACACACAGCTTTCCAGCTCCACAAACAAAGGCAACAGTAGCTCGGAACAGACATACACGCCAGACATAATGCCACCCAGAAAGATCTTTGCTAGGAAAAAATACACTAGGCAGCTCAGGAATGTAGAACTGTGTCCAATGTTTAACCAGTTCCTGTTCCTTTCTGTCTGTATCTATCCGTCTGTCCATCTCAGTCAGTCCAGCCATCTGTCTTCCTGCAGCTACTGCACTGTTTGTTATACTGTTAAGCAGCCACCAGTTCTTCACCACTTTCATCACTTCCCTGGCTGGGTTTCCATTTGTTTTTTTTGTTATGCAAATCATGACGGATAGACTGAGAAAAGACAAATGGAATTGACAAATTTTGATGGAGTCTCCACAGTTTTCACGCTCGATTTGAAGCCGGGGAGTTTGTTTTATCTGAGGAGAAATTATGTGATGAATAATGTTGGAAATACATTCGCTGAATAACTAATGAGGTGAGTTGGGGCGTTCTCACTGCGCAGCAAGTTGACAAATGGTTTTGGTTGTTCTGTAATGTGTGCAGTATCGTATCGGCCCCATTGATCATTCCATGTAGAGGGCTGATAATTATATGGCTATTTATATTGTTTGTCTGGTTGCCAAGAGTAAAGGCCTTTACACAACGGGGGGCAAATTTCATGCGATTAATTCGCACATCAATATATTTTTTCAAACTGCTGTTTTTGTTAGCGGTCGCGGTGACGATTCAACGGAGACTGCGGTTTTAGCTTCTTGTAGTGAATTGTTTCGATTGTTCTACGCTACCTGCACAACACTAAATGGCAGACAAAAAAAGTATTTGTTGTTTTTAAATATATACATGTAAAGCTTCCATATAGAGCTACATCTTATTTTGAAATGTGTCTTTGGCTATTTAACCACATTTGCATACAAAACACCAACACCCTGGAGTGAAACCATTTATCCATAAAATATTGAGTCCGTAAATATTGAGCAATGCATTCAGGTAGCGGTTATTTGATTGATCCACAGTCAAAGGGCTGCTATAACCCCACTGTTATTATTACATTAGATAACAGCTTTGTTATTAGATTATAGGATTATACTGCTTTACCGCTGTGGCTGCACATTCCTCCATCATAATATGCCCTGTCACTTATCACTCATTATGAACTAACCCAGTCATCTGTCCTCTCCACTGACATTCTTTTAGTCACATATTGTTTGCTCGATTCGCCTCCACATCAGTGACAGGCAAGCTGTCACACTACATGTTCCTCAGCACATGAATTGTGAGTGATAGATGTGTGTGTGTGTGTTTAGGAGGTGGTTTTGTGTCTACAGTATATTGTTGAAATGCAACAGTGTGTGCACCATAGGAGGAACTCTTAGCAACCCCTTTATGTAACAACACACATTTAAACAATTCAGATCGCTGCACGGACACCAGCTAATGATGAGAGTCTGGTAATATTAAAGCGAAGTGCGTGTAGTTTGATTAGGGATCAGTGGAGAGAGGAGAAACCACAGAGAACAGACAGATGGAGTGTTTTCATGCTGAATCAGATTGAAAGCCTTTCATCAGCAACACGTTCTGCCATCAACCCACTCTGCTGCTTATCTAACCCAAATGTTAACCAACTTATTCTTCACAGTCACGGCCCATTACTGAATATCTCGCTTTCTCTTGCAGGGAATTCTCCTTCTTCTTCTTCTTCTTCTTCTTCTTCTTGCCCCCAAGCAGAAAAGTCAGAGGTCTTAGCTACAGAACTTGCATTCCTGCTCATGGACACTTCAGGGTTGGGAAATCCAACTACTAGACTCCGTTGATGCACCCTTTTCCACTTTCTGTTAAAGGTCTGATAGGCAATGAGCAGTTCAGAAGTAAAAGCAACACATATTGAAATATTGACCTTTTAGGCTTTTGTGCTTTTTCACTTTCCTGTAGCGTGTTATATAGATTTTTTTTTTTGTGCATGTAAAAGGTCTGCAAAGTTACAAAGCTCAAAGTCTACGCCAAAGAGAGTTACTCTCCCCCACAGAAACACTGCTCCTGAACTGCCTGAAATGCCTTTGCTTGAAGTCCCGCCTTTTCTTCCGTAACGTGGTGATGTCACAAAGTAACACATTTACATAGCGGCTAGTTAGTTTGGCACGCCGTCAAGCAAAGCTAGTTAGAGCGGAGCTGGAGCGAAGGAGGCTATATGACAGTCCAAAATTTTGGAGTGGAAAAACTGTCATGGCCATTTTTCAAAGGGGTCCACTTGACCTCTGACATCAAGATATGTGAATGTAAATGGGTTCTATGGGTACCCACGAGTCTCCCCTTTACAGACATGCCCACTTTATGATAATCACATGCAGTTTTGGGGCAAGTCATAGTCAAGTCAGCACACTGACACACTGACAGCTGTTGTTGCATGTTGGGCTGCAGTTTACCATGTTATGATTTGAGCATATTTTTTATGCTAAATGCAGTCCCTGAGGGTTTCTGGACAATATTTGTCATTGTTTTGTGTTGTTGATTGATTTACAATAATAAATATATACATACATTTGCATAAAGCAGCATATTTGCACATTCCCATGTTGATAAGAGTATTAAATACTTGACAAATCTGCCTTTATGGTACATTTTGAACAGATAAAAAATGGCCGATTAATTTGCGATTAATCACAATTAACTTTCATGCAATTAATCGTGATTAAATATTTTAATTGACTGACAACCCTAGTTATAATAATCTTCGGCTTATAGTGATCAATCTGACTGGGACAGATGTGTTCCCACTGCTATACATAACAGTAATAAAGCTGAGGGCTTACTATCATTGCCTCCAGAAAACTCATTATTTTGTGATTGTAGCAAACTCATGTCAACAAAAATTACTTTGAAAATGTGAGTTTTAAATGCGTCTTTTCTTGCATATAAAATAGTCCCAATTCAAACCAACAGCTCTCGGGTCAAACCAAATGAAACTTAACAAACCAATCTCATTGTGAATGCGCCGATGTGCCTGAGGGACTTTCCTTCCTCCTATCAAACAATAACGTGCGTGCTTTTGTTTGATAACTGCAGAGCTCGGTATCCCGCTGATACCTCAATCAAAATACAAGAAGTTATTATCTAGTAAAGTGCTCTTTAAATATGAACTATCAATGTCAAACTTAGTGTAAGCGATACTTTTCTACAGCAAGAGACAACAACTGAAACTACCCAAAGTATCCTTTCAGCTTTCATAATAATTTCATACTATAATGTCGATGGTAAACCTGAAAGTTGTGTCCATCCTCCAGCCAATCAGACACGAAGATTTTCATGATTCCTGCGTGTTATTAGCTGCTACAAAATCTGTAATTGCAGCACATCCTTTGAGCCAATTTTGTAAATTGCAGGCTTCAACTCTGAGCCTTAATACCAACAAATCCTATAACATGATGTCAGTACTTTGCAGAGATTAGAATTTGTTATTTTTCCAATCCTGTCAGTGATCACAATACTGGTGTAACTGCAACTGAAACCAACAGTGTCATCTGACTGTCCAGCTGCCAAAATCCAGAGGACAAAATGTTGATATGTTTAATCGCTACCGTTTGCTCATGGCAATTCAGATTTACGAGCGGTCGCAAGGGCTTTATGGACTTTCCTTTGTCCTGGATTTGTGCTCCCAGTTAACATACAGACTGCCATGACTTATTGGTGAAGAGAAGTAATTCTTTATGATGACTTCATTACATTACATTGTTGGTAACAAAATGCACAACAGAACACAGCTGAGTCCATTATCTGGATGAATGCTTGCACTCTAAGAGTATTCACTCTCTGTGCACAGAGAGGGTTTCCCCACTATGACTAATGAAGGCAGGATTTCATTTAGGGACACGGGGTGAATCAACGGAGGCTGCAGGATGCGTGCCTTCATTGCTACAATGTCATTTTGGTTGATTATACAGACACAGATTCACATGCAAATGCATCTTCGAGAAACTTTAAAGAGGACCTGTTACGCTTTTTCCCTTTCCTTTAGTGTGTTATATAGTTTTTAGTGCATGTAAAAGACCTGCAAAATTACAAAACCCAAAGTCCACGCCAAAGGGAGTTACTCTCCCCCTCACAGAAACACTGCTCCTGAACCACCTGAAACGCCTCACTTGAAGTCCCGCCTTTTCTTCTGTAACGTGGTGATGTCAACAAGTAACACATTTGCATAATACCTGCCTTACGGCAAGTTTGGCATGCCCTAAAATAGTGTTGTCGCCATACCAAAATTATGACTTCGATACGATACCCTGCCTAAATATCTCGGTACCAACAGTGAAACGATTCCACGCCAACAAAAAACAAAAAACTGGAAAGTAATGGAATAATAGATGACAGAACATGGAAATTATTTATTTTCTTTTTTATTAATTAAAAATGTTAAAATCGATGCAAATCTCACTTTCATTCTTAAAGTACCAGTACTAATAAAATGGGGTATCATATAGTTTTTAACAGCAGGGTATTGCAATACCTTTTCTAGTATCGATATACCGTGCAACACTAGCTTCAAACAAAGCTAGTTAGAGCGGAGCTGGAGCGGAGTCCGAAGAGTTTGGTTCGGTTGACCAATTATAAAAAGTGGGCCAGTTAACCAATTAGAACAGACTGGGCTTTTCAGAGCATTTCAGAGAGAGGGTGAAAAGAGGTGCTGCAGCACAGCAATAATGAGAAAAATAAAATGTTTTTTGAACATTAAAGCATGTAAACATGTTCTAGGAGAAACCCATAATACAAAGTATGCACCTGTAAATAAGCACGATAGGTCCTCTTTAAATTATTCTGCTCACACTTCCACCAACTTTTTCCATCTGCATTTTTCTTCCCTCTATCTCCCGAGCATCCCCTCCCTCCCCCTGCTCACTCTGACTGGTAATCTATGGCCGATCTGTGCTGACCCACTTGTAGTGAGGAGATAATATAGCTAATGGAGGAGAGCCAAGGTGGATAAGGACACCCAGGACAAGAAAATGCAGCGGTCCAGTCCGGATGCTATACAGTGCAAGCTCACAGAGACAGAGAGTCGAGGGAGGGAGGGGGAGAGAGAGAGAGAGAGAGAAAGAGACCTACTGCTGGACTCCTGACAGTGGACAGTTTGTTTAATGGCCATCATTGTTCATGGATGCTGTATCCTTGTCTGTGTCCTCTCTCTCTCTTCTGGACAGCAACATTACTCCTCCACACTTTTTTCTCTCTCTCTCTCTCACACACTCTCACACACTCACACGCACGCACGCACGCACGCACGCACGCACGCACGCACGCACGCACGCACGCACGCACGCACGCACGCACGCACACGAGGAGTGTGTGTTAAACAATAGAGATATGTGTTCATTTCTCAGCTCGCTGGTAGGTGTATTTTTCCCACTTTGCAATGAGTGAAGCTAGCTGTTTCCCCCTGCTTCCAGTCTTTATGCTATGCTAGGCTAACCATGTAAAAAAAAAAACAGCTACTGACCAGTGACAGAAAATAGTAATAATGATGGTAGTAGTGTATAACTAGGGCTGTCAAAGTTAACGGGATAATAATAAAACTGTGGCGAGGAAAAAACTGGCATGGCCATTTTTAAAGGGATCCACTTGACCTCTGACCTCCAGATATGTGAATGAAAATGGGTCTTATGGGTACCCACGAGGCTCCCCTTTACAGAGATGCCAACTTTATGATAATCACATGCAGTTTGGGGCAAGTCATAGTCAAGTCAATGATTTGAGTATATTTTTTTATGCTAAATGTAGTACCTGTGAGGGTTTGTGGACAATATATATATATATATTTTTTGTTGTTAATTGACTTCCAGTAATACATACATACATACATTTGCACAAAGCAAGCATATTTGCACACTCCCATGTTGATAAGAGTATTAAATACTTGACAAATCACGCTTTAATTTACATTTTGAACAGATAATGTGCGATTAATTGGCGATTAATCGATTGACAGCACTAGCAATAATGTGTGAACTAGCTAATATATGATACAACGCTCATGTTTGTCCATTACTTAATTAAGGATTCAACGATCATTTCTGTTGCACTTTGATGGCTTTTAAAAACATAAAAGGTTTTATAAAGATGAGGATCGTTGTAAATACGGTCATAAATAATAACAACATCAATAAAAGTGTACATCTTGCCATAAAGGACTTTGCCAAAGTCAACACCTGAACAGTTCCAAGTTCACTGAGGTGCAAGCCAAGTGAATGCAGCATAACATCCCAGTTGTGCCCTTGTATGATTCGAGTAACAGTAACTGTCTCTCTCTCTCTCCCTTCCTCTCGACGTCTCTACCACCCTCGCCTTTCCTCCTCCATCCTCACACCCTTCCGCCGTCCCCTAAACTGGGCTGGAGCCGATCCAAAGTGTCGTCAATAAATCGTGAGGGGAAAAAAAGGAGGAGACGCTGAGTGCTTCTCTCTCACCTCCTGTAGTGCGACTCAATCACAGATCTGAAATCCAAGAGAACGTGTTGAATATTTAACACCGGTTAAAAGTGCTAAGCTTGTATTTTAAATGTCAATAAGTCGTGGCGAAATTAATAGGTATACTTTTGTGTAATTACCTTAAATGATTGGGACCGTGGTCAAGGTAATGGGTGCACCATATAGTCTCCGCTCTTTGTGCCAGACTCTTCTAATCTTTCTCAAATTTATAGTAAAGCCGCTCTCCTTTGTACACTTTTTGGCTTCCTTCCACTTTATTGGGAGAGGACGAGCACACTGCAGGCTGATAGATTTTTGCCTCTCTCTCTGCTCTCTTAACATATACTACTTTGAAAAAAGTCCTGCAATCCTTCCTTGTGTATTAGAACTTTGTTGCACACAAGGTGAAGCACAGAGGACAGTATAGAATCTTATGTCTTAAATGGATAGTTCAGGTGTTTTGAAGTGGGGTTGTATGAGATACTTATCCATAGTCAGGGTATTACCTAAGGTAGATAATGGTAGGCGCGCCCCCCAGTGTGGACAAGCAGAGTGCTGAAACGGAAGCAAAGCGGTGTACTGCTGTGGACGGGGGCAGCAGCAAAGTGTATTTTCACCACCTAAAAGAAAGGCCCAGCTAAAAAAAAATCAATATCTGTTTGAGTATATGCTATATTTAAAATATTTACACAATATTACCTCGCCATCAGACAGCCCTTTCCAACGGGGAACTGAACTGAAAGTGAAACTTATCTATGCTCTCTTCAAAGCGGCCAGACTCAGTTGATAAAAACAGTGTAGATACGTTTCACTTTCAGTTGCCTGTCAGAAAATATTCCTGTAAATGCATACGAATATGACCCAAAAAAATAATCTAAAAAAATAAATAAAATGCTACACAGGGTGCTTGTGAATATAACGACCCTGTCTCTCACTAAATGACATTCCCATACTACTAAACTGCATTCTCAATTAACATTTCGAGGGAAATGTATTTCCTCCTGGATTACGGTAGCAGTTTTAAACAAGCAGTTGACATTATAAATGGAAACATAAAAATGCAACAACACTACTTAGTAAAGTTTAGGTAACAAAACTACTGGGATAGGATTAGTAAAAAACATCATGGTTTGGCATAAAATGACCATCTTTCACACAGGACACGGACATTGGTCTCCTGAGGGAAAATCCGGCTTTTGTTTGACCCATCTGTCGACCCGTAGTGGACTTTCTCACTTGTTATACTCGTTATTATACCACGTAACTTCCGATCACATTATTACAACACAGTCTCGCAGCAGTTTGTGAAGTACTAGACACGAATTTCCCTTCTTTTTCATGATGCTCAGCAAAACTTTCAACATCGTATTTTTCATGCATTTTCCTATGAATGTGCAGCAACATATAATGCATGTGTCAATTTCCACTCCAGTCTTTTCAAAATAGAACTACTTAGTTAGTTTTAGGAAAAGATCGACTTAGTTAGGTTTAGGCAACAAAACTACTTAGTTAGGTTTAGGAAAATAACGCGGTTTAGGTTAAAATAAAACCGGAGGTGCTGTAAATTAAGCATGCAAGTTTTTCTACGAATGTCCAGCAACATGTAATCCATGTGTCAATTTCCGCTCCAGTCTTTTCAAAATAAAACTACTTAGTTTTGGGAAAAGATCACTTTGGTTAAGCTTAGGCAACAAAACTACTTGAAAAGGGTTAAAATAACACCGGAAGTGCTGTAAATTAAGTACGCAAGTTACCAGCCAAATAAATCAACGTTGACTTCTGGTTTCACACGGGACACTAACAGCGGTCTCTTGGGCAAAAGTCCAGTATTTTTTTGACCCACCCATCCACCCCGACCTCCTCCCTACGCCGCTCTTTATACTTTCCCGTTTACAATTATGTGGATTACATACGAATTGATTTCGTGCTGACCATCACAAAAAAAGGGGTAATTTGTGTCTATGAACACAAACTGCTGTGCGACTAGGCTGGTTATTATACCATGTAACTTTCAATAACATTATACCACACGACGTTCATTAACAGTCGCTCGATATACTACATCACCTGCTCTGTGCGTCACTCGTTGTACTACGTCACTTGCTGCAGTCGTCCACGGACACACAAATGTATTTGTGATAAGTCAAAGACGAATGTAATCTGCGACAAAATATGTTTCCTTCTAAACGTAATTGAGAATGCAGTTTAGTTGTATGGGAAAGTAATTTTTAGGAGATTTCTGGAATATAAATGTTATGCTATTGTATTTCAGAGGTTCCCAACCCACTGTTTGTAACAAACCAATAAAGGTCCCAAGACAAATTTGAGACAAAAATTCAACAGACAAAAATATCAGTTTCACAATATTTTTACTTGTTTTTTACTTTTTGCTCCATTTCTACTAGGAATGGCAAAGACTGTCGGTCGGTCCACCTCTTTGGTCCAGACTGAAATATCTCAACAACTATTGGATGGATTGCCATGAACTATTTGCAAAATGTAATTTATCCAAACTGACCGATACAACCAAAATTAGCTTTTTCATGCATGGTGTCCATCTTCAAACGTCAGACCGGATTACATATTGAGGGAGTACAATGAGGCGATCGACCCAAACTGCCTCAGCTTCTCTTCCTCTCTCTCCGTCTGCTTTTCTCTGTCAATCCATCGCCCTTCCTCCTGTTCCCTTCCTCACTCCCCCCTCGTCCTCCTCAGTTATCCTTTCTGTCTCTCTCCGGGAGGAATCCAGCCACAGAGAGAGTGTTAAGTCAGATCAATGTACTATGGATAGGATAGCCTGTCTGCTACAGTAAGTGCTGGCTTGGAACACTCTCCTATTTGGACTCCCTCGGCTATTGACTGGGGCTCCACTGCACCAATCAATAAATAAATACATAAATAAATGTCTCTTAACAAGTCATTCAATCTAGAGTCTAAAAATGAAAATTAGTTTCCTTACACTTGGGTGCAATCAGTTATTTTTAATGCAAATAGACTTGTTTTGAACAGTTTTACTAAATGGGCATGAAAGAAATTATCTGGCTTATTTAGACATGGTTCAAAACTCTGTCTTGTTTAATTTGAAGAGATAAATGGTACTGCATTAGAAATATATACAATGTTTCACTGTTCCACTTCATCATTTGTGATAAGATGTGTCAAATCACATTATATTTTCATGTTTCAGTCTGTGGCTTCAATCAGGGAACATCCCTCCTAAAACCTTTTTTTTTAAATAGCTAAAAATGCAATCAAAGTTACAGAGCTGATAAGGCCGATAACAAACTAGGCTACACCACAGTGCCAGATTCATTAAGCTGACTGCACTCTGTTTGTTTTGCTGACTCTAACCAAGTAGTTCCAGGCGGTTAGACTGTTATCAGGTCATTAAATGTGCGTTATCAGCCTCATAGATGTGGGTCAGTTGTGGCCTGCTACACACACCGGTAGGTTTTATCATCAAGTCATATGGGCAATCACAGAAAAGAGGAATAAAAGAAGCCGACAGCGACCTAGTAATTATGACAGGAGCAAAAGCAGAAGTCAGGCGTTGTAGTATATAGACAGCATGAAACTTCATGTGGGTGGAGCTCGGGGTTGATGAATAGGAAACAAAACACAGGGCTTTCACGCAGGAGACTGGGGTTCGTGTGAAACCAACAACATGTAGTTGTCTTTGTGTTCACAACCTTAAGTTTCACTTTTCAAATGTAGTTATTTTAAGCCAAAACACAAACTTTCCCCCTAAAATTAACTAAGTGGTTTTCTTCCCTAAACCTAAAGAAGTTGTAGTTTGGTTGCCTAAACCTGAACAAGTTGTTTGTTTGTGCTGAAAACATAAAGTTTCATTCAGTTTGACAACGCATTAGAAATGTTGCTTTCGAAGTTTTGCTTATAAGGACTGATAACACACATTTAATGAGCTGACAAATTGGGTGGTAGTTCAAACGTATATATTTTTTTTAGCCAAACCCAGATCTTTTCTTGAACCAACCAAGTTGTTTTGTTGCCTTAACAGGTTCTGCACTGCAGGGGCTTGAACAGGCGCACTGATCGCCTGTGTTGCTGGACATTCGTAAGAGAACGTACAGAAAATATCAAACAACTTTTAAGGTATCAATTGAACCTTTGTATGAGGATGAGAGGATAAGTTGTAGGTCTGGGAAATATACAACAGACTCTTGGATACCACACAAAAACACAGAATGTGTCTATGCATTAAAACCACACCCATCTTGGCTATAGGTGACGATAAAACAACTTGTATTCTGTGTTCACGGCTCTGAACAACTAGACAGGTAAAACAAACAACTTAGGAGTGTTAACACGAGTCCTCTGAAGCCATCAGGCAGTGATTTTTCTCTCACACTGGGTGCTGTCATCAGCTTTTTCACACTTCACACAAGTGCAGCTGAAGAGTGATGCCTGCGAGTTGACGCCTAAGAGCAAACCAAGCAACACAGCTCACAAATGAAACATCAAGTGATGCAATTGCAAAAAATGACTTATGTGATGACCGTTTTTGTTTGTGAAATTGAAATGTCATTTATCAAGTGTGAGCTTTCATCTACCACCAGAAAACAAGAAAAAAAAGATGTACATTTTCTCTTTAAAGTAGGAAACTCCTATCTCTTTTTATCTTTATGCAGCCTTGCTGCACTCCCTCCACCATTCACCAGCCAAAAGCTCCCTTCACATATCCCTCTCCTTCTCCACCTGTGTGGTACACCCCATCCCTCCATCATTCCCTCCTGACAGTGAGGTGATTAGGAGAGAGCGAAGACCTGCTGAAAAAGCAGCTTAGCTGTAATTATCCTCTCGGAAAGAAACAAACAGTTCATCAGAGCCTTCCTCCGCAGACTTAACAACTGTTGCCGGGGTATATCAAATGCTCGACAACCAGCCGTTACCTAGGTTACCATTGTCTCCGTATGGCTGAGGGCTCTCCGTACAGATGAGTTGTTTTTTTTTTTTTTTTTTAAATTTGTTCAGATATGTCAACCCATGAAAACACCAAAACATATTAACATTAAAACACACACATGCATGCATGCTCACACCATCACCTACACGCTCAGATGAAAGCCAACATACATGACCGATACAGACATAGAAATAGACTTCATTTCTTGTGCCATGTTTTCTGTCACGCTCCATATCGTTCACACACACACACACACACACCCAATGCCAACCTTTTTCATAAATCTTTTTTCTTTTTTTTCACAGTTAAAGATTAAAGAGTGACAGGAAATATGTTGAGGGAGAAAAAAGAGGGTGATACGCGATAACGGCGCCGGGCTCCATTTGAAAGGAAGACATCACAGTTGCATGTCAGAGCACATGCGGACTAGCTGGAGCAAAATACAGCCTGAGCCTGTGTTGGCTTCAACAGTTTCCATCAATGTAACACCGTGAAGTCGAGCAGGAGGTGTAGGATCAAAGTCTACATGTGAGAGGTATTAACAGGATTTCCTCCCATGGTGTCCATGTACATGACATGAGTATGTTGCTGCACCGGTTGTCTGCTGTATATGAGCAGAAATATTTTCTCTCTCTCTCTCTCTCTCTCTCTCTCTCTCTCTATATATATATATATATACACAAAGTATATATACAGCATATATACTGTATGTTTTAGTGTATATATTTTCACCATATTTTGCACCCAACACATCATCATACTGAAACAACGGAATAGGTTGTTTGCCAATGACAACACAAATGACCTTTGGAGAGTATTTGCGACAGGCACACGTGAAACGCTCACATTTTTAAACACATGGTTAACATTATGGATTGAAACAAAACTACTTGGTTTGGTTTAGACAACAAAACTACTTGTTCATGTTACGTTTAGGGCTGTCAAAGTTAACGCGATAACGCAAAATCATTTTAACGGCACTAATTTCTTTAACGCATTAATGCAATCGACATTTTGGATGTTGCAGCAGGCTCAGTTTTAAAGCTAGAGTGCAGATCTGGCATCATATGAAACTAAAAAACTTAAGGAATCCATTGGTACCAACAACGTCATACTAGCTTGTCGTGAGGAAGGCTAAAATAGCTCCAAACTTGAGCTAAACTTTGGCAAGGCAAAACTGGCAAGGCCATTTTCAAAGGGGTCTCTTGACCTCTGACCTCAAGATATGTGAATGAAAATGGGTTCTATGGGTACCCACGAGTCTCCCCTTTACAGACATGCCCACTTTATGATAATCACATGCAGTTTGGGGCAAGTCGTAGTCAAGTCAGCACACTGACACACTGACAGCTGTTGTTGCCTGTTGGGCTGCAGTTTACCATGTTATGATTTGAGCATATTGTTTTATGCTAAATGCAGTACCTGTGAGAGTTTCTGAACAATATCTGTCATTGTTTTGGTTGTTAATTGATTTCCAATAATAAATATATAAATACATTTGCATAAAGCAGCATATTTGCCCATTCCCATGTTGATAAGAGTATTAAATACTTGATAAATCTCCCTTTAAGGTACATTTTGTACGGACAAAAAATGTGCGATTAACTAGCGATTAATCACGATTAACTACGGACAATCATGCGATTAACCGAGATTTAACATATGAATCGATTGACAGCCCTATGCAATACATAAAATGGGTGGGTGTCTCTATTGCCATTATGTTTTATTATGAAATTCCGCACAATGATATTTCATCTAATGCCTATTTTTCACGCATGTATATTCCTTCCTGTGCCGCTGTAATGACCCAGTTTTCCCCACAAGTACATTATAGTTCCATCTGAAAGCATCAAAGTAGAACATCTCTATTCATCATGTCTTCCTTTTCAATGAACATTACACATTACACCGGCTTCTCTCACTGCCTGTTGCTATAGTTTTAATTAGAAGCTCCTTTCATTGTCCTCCTTATCACTCACTGGATTAATGCCTGAATATCAGACATTAAGGTATTTCCCATCTAGTTCCTTCTGGTACTCTGGCACTGGATCAGTGAGCAGCGACAGTCAACAGGGAAGCAGCTTTTACTGTCTATACTTCCCCTCAGATGTATGAAGCAGGTAGAGTAGAGGAATTAAATGAATGAGGGCTGCAGGAGGAAGCTCAGGGTTGCAACTGCATAAAAGAGCAAGACGGCGACCTTCGACTGCTGCTTACAGGTGTGTTATCGCATACGAGTAGGTGAAATGTATCTCATCTCTGCTTTGTCACGCACACACACGCACGCGCGCACACGCAGGGAAATGCGCCGTGTTCCCGCTGATGGACAACAGAAGCTGTGGCAGGAGGATGGCATTAAAAAGCAGCAGGGGACGTAGTGTGATGAAAATGTCAGACCGAAACCAGCAGGCTATGTTCTGTAACATGTATAATCAAATTACAGTGTGTCTGTGTTGTGTGTGTGCATTGCTGCGTGTACATCAGTGTCTGTGTGTGTGTGTGTGTGTGTGTCACTGTGTGAGTTTCTATGCCCACTGTGTTCATAGACTGTTAATATGCATCTGTATGCATAAACGCGCCTTTGTGACTGGATTTGTGCATTCATGTGCATGTGTGTGTTATGGCAAAAAAACAAATTCAATCTGCAAATGAAGTAACGTTATAGAGTTGAACAAGTAAACAACATGAACAAGTTCAAAAGAAAAACTCATTTTGCATTCACACCCTCGCTCTTTAAATCTGATCTCACTCTCTCCGGCTGCTTGACAGATTCTGAGCACTTAAAGAATCTAAGAGGGTACTTGCTACCAATTTCTATTTAAAAGGCTTTTACAGGACATTCGGGGTAAATTCATTTAATGACAAACCCAGTGGAGCGCACAGGAAAGAAGCCTGGGTGTTACATAGAGGACCGGTTCTAACAGGTTCATGCTTCAAATCCAGTGTCGTTTGCTCTTCTCTGGGGCCAGCGAGCAAAGACAGCCCCTGCAGCTTGTTGAAATCTGGTGACAATTACATTTACAAGCTCAGAAAGTCTACTAGATTCATGAATCTGTCCCTGCGTGCTCAAATCCCGACATGCAGATTGATCGCTACTCAAATTTGTTGCATGTGTGTGTATATATGCTTCCTGTGCGAGCCTCCAGTGTTTACGCATGGTTATGCTTGGCCACCTGTTGTGTTTGTGTGCGTGCAACTGCGCGACTCACCCAGCCACCACAATGAAGAAGTCCAAGCGGTTCCACGTGTCTCCGAGGTAACACTTCTTGCCAAAAATCCCCAGAGCCACCATCTTGATCACCATCTCGATGGCAAAGAACGCAAAGATGAAGTCATCGAATTTCTGCAGAGAGAGAGACAGACACAGAAAATACGACTTAGCATTATCATGGAAAGTAAACAACACAAAGAGCAGCTAAGTTCTGCAGGTATTAAACCAAGTCATAAACCAAAGTATTGGACAAAATTACAATTTACTAATCGCTGAACTTACTACAATTCATCCTCAGGGGAACACAATTGTATCTACCAAATTCCATGGAAATCAATGCAATAATTCCTGAGACATTGAGACATGTGACATTCACTCAAAACCACAATCGCCAACCGTGTGACGGTGGCGCGAGAGGAAAAGCCAAGTGTTCACCGAAAACATCAGGATACATCATCTGGGAACCATGAATGTCTGAACAAAATGTTGAGCCAATACATTTAGTAGGTGTGTGAGATGTTCCATTGGATGTGTGAACATTTTGGCTTGCTGGTGGCAAAAGAACAAAAGTCAAGGTTTCATCAAAGTCAGTTGGCTTCATCTTCTGGGAACCATGAACGTCTGCACAATATTTAAATGGTAATCCATCCAATGGTTGTTGAGATATTTCCGTCTGAACCAAAGTGGTGGACTGACCAACCACCCAACAGACCTTTCTCTCTTCTTGTTTCTTGTAATTTAGTGGTCAACATATCCTATATATACTGTATATTATACAGTATATACACACATACAACACACCACACCAAGGCGCCCTTTAGCGTCTGTATATGACGCACTAGGCTTTCATCTAACTCGCAAGTAAACTCATCCAGCTAACCTTAACTAGCTCTCGTCTTGCTGATTTCAACACATATGTGTTGTTCACAGTGTACTATTATAAAGGGAAACAATACATTTTCTATCGTCCCCGGGATGCCATTAGTCTCGAGACCTGACGGTACCTGCGGCACTGTAGAAAAACAAGTACCTATAACCTATGAGATCGGACAATATTATCAGCCATATTAATGTAATAGTCAGGCTCTGATATAAGTCATATTTGAGGTTTAAAAATAGCCCACTGAGAACCTTAGACAGTAATGTGATACTTTATTAACTCCCACAGAGGAACCCTCTTTTCTCCTTGCCCTGCCGTCAGGAGGGCAGGCTCCCTGTGGAAGGACGGAAGAGAAAAGAAAAAGAAAACAGCCTCTGTGCAGCTACAAAGGAGTTAGTGTCTTGCTCGAGGACACTTCAGCAAGCAAGATGCTTGTCGACCACATGGGTCCACTGGCCTAAGGATGGTTGTGCACACCGTGAGGCAGACCTAACAGGGGCTCAAGTGACAAATGGCCTCAGTATATAATGTAATAACCTGTAACAGGCCTCTCATAGCACTAATCAGTATTCCTGCCCTCATTACTGGGTGTCTGGCTGTCTGGTCGAGCTTCATCTCTCTCTCCATCATTATCAAACTGGACCGAAGAAGAAAACAAGGACGAGAATGAGGACGGGAATTGGACAGGAATAATAAATAAATAAATAAAAAACATAACCTTAATTTTTGAAATATGAAAATCAATAAGTACATTTCAAATCGCAGAAGAGAAGGAATTGGAGATGAGGAGGGGAAAAGAATGCGGCTCAAAGACAAAAAAAAATGAAAGAAATATTCTGGAAGGAGATCAAGGCACAGGACACCCACTGATGGATGAGTCATCCAAACATGAACATAGAAATGTATAAATATATCAAATCCTGTTAGCTTAGGCAGAAGCTAGCCTCACGCTGCTCTGAAGTTCACTGTAAGTAAAATGGAGAGGTTCACACGGGAATGTATATGCTGTGTGCGTGTGTGTTTGTGTAACTCAAAAGTCTCTTCCGTCCCATCTTTTGGAGAGCACTCGTGTAGTCTGTCAAGAAATCCCAAAAGCTTTTTACGCAACATATGGGGTTGCACTGCTATTTCCAGGGCATACAGTCTATCAGACGGTTGGTTTCTTTAGCAAACAGCTGCCCAAGGTTTCTCCCTAATACTGACCGTACATCACTCCTGATGTTTTACACACCACTCATTTACTCCAAAGAGGCAGAAGAGCCTCAGAGCAGATTGTTCAGCGATGCATAATCACCCAAAAGAAAAAGTTCAGTGTTTGATCTAAATTTAATCCGGACGGTCTCACTGCTGGAACCAACTTTTCTATGTCTCGGTACATGGCAAATCGTAACAGTGATATGGATGTTTTATGCATCGTCATCGTGTAAGCGTCGCCATTATGAATACCATAACATTACTTAATGGAAGTACTGTACCATGATCACAGCTTTCTAATTGCTGTACCATTTTAAATGGTCATATAATCAAAGTGACTGATGACTTTGAAGGTGTTGAAAGCAATTCTAATTCAATTACATGACATATTAGTGCAAGATAATATATTTGCCCTAGACGACCTCCATAATTGGCTTAGCTTTTTCTTAGCCTCATATTCAGCTTTTTCATTTCTTTTAGTGGGATAGTGGGGTAGTCTGCCTTTGGATAATTCCACTAATTCAACCAGTGGAAATTAACTTTTTTGTCCACCTGCCACTGTGGCTGGTGTACTCCAAAATCTACCTTATTGGACCAGCAAAGAAGCACTGTGTCCTCGTTAGTAATCAGCTTTTCAGAAGATGCTTTGCACAGTGGATCTTGCATGACGGATAGCAGGGCACATCAACAGTCTGCTGGAAAGATAACAAGAAAGTCCAACTATTGACAGGCGTTACGACCCAGGATGCACGACTGAAGGAGAACGAGCGATGAGAGAAATAGAGAAGAGGAGAAATGTTTACCGCCATGCTGAGCATAAAATGACTGCATTGCTCTCTCCTCTAACACGCCATCCTTTTCTTCTGTTTAAATGATGGAGCCGTTCCTTTTGTCTCTGCTGGGGAGTCATTACTCATCTATTTTGCATTAGCTAAAGCCTGCACCCCTGCAGAACCCGTAATATAAGAATCCCCTTTAAAGAAAAAAATAAAAAAAATAATGAAGCCAAGAACCAGGTGTGGACGGGCCTGTGGCACACGAGCCATTCCCTGGACCTGAGCCTGCTCTGACTATGTACAGGTATGGATGAGGTGAACTACGTGACCATACATGAATGGACACAGCCTGGTCTCATCTCACATTCATCACCATTTACTCTCTGATCACATATAAACCACATCACTGCCGAAAGGCGAGACAGATGCTTTCAAATGAAGTCACGTGTGTTAATGTCAACGCTAAAAATGTGTCCATTTAATCTCATTCTAGCATGGCCACATTAAGTGTGGAGGGGTTGTGCAGGTGGACATGGACAATAAATATATATTACATCTTTATATACAATGAAAGGGTCTCCTATAAATTACGTTCCTGTGCAACTAAACTGCATTCTCAATTACGTTTTGAGGGAAACGTATTTTGTCTTTGACGCATCACAAATACGTTTGTAAAGACGATCAGCGGAAGGCGGCATCAAGTGTAACGAGCGACGGGCAGAGCAGGGACGTATTTCACGCAACAGTTGATGAAAGTTTTGTGGTAAAATAATGTTATTGATGTTATGTTATTAAACTTAATGTCAACGTTCACTCTTTTTAAATTACATAAAAAAATGTAGTAATTTTAGCCAAATCATGATGTTTTTTTACTAGGGCTGTCAAAGTTAACGCGATAACATGTAAATTTGTTTTAACGCCACTGATTTCTGTAACGTTTTAACACAACTGATTTTTAGGTTGTAGCGGCTCATTTTTAAAGCTGGGGTGAAGCTACTGGCATCATATGAAACTAGAAAACCTAAGGAATCCATTGGTTCTAATGTCATACATGTCCATGGCATACTAGCTTGTCGCGGAGCAGGTTAAACAGGTTGTAACAGGTTGTGTTCTTAATTGATTTCCAGTGATAAATATATACATACATTTGCATAAAGCATGTTGATAAGAGCATTAAACACTTGACAAATCTCCCTTCAAAGTACATTTTGAACAGATAAAAAATGTGTGATTAATTTGCGATGAATCGTGATTAACTACGGACAATCATGTGATTAATCGCCATTAAATATTTAAATTGATTGACAGCCCTATTTTCTACTAAACCAAGTAGTGTAGCCGCATTTTTTCTTTGTGTTTTTTTTCCCCCAATTTACAACGTTAACCACATGTTTAAAACCGTTTAAAACTGCGACTGTAATCCAGGAGAAAATATGTTACCTTCGAAACGTTTCTGCGAATACAGTTAAATTGTAGGTTGGTCACACACACTTGGTCACACACACTTCAGATGTACACATACATGCATTAAAGACAACAGGACATGCTGGCCTGAGGCATTCCCCAGCTTCTGCAATCAGGATATTGATTCGCCGAAAATTTGTATCACACATCAGTGGAGCGTGAAGCATGTCGCATGATCCTGATGAACATGGAATGGATTTAAAATCCAAACATACAGGAAAAGCTTCGTAGATACAAACATCAATCAAAGGCTAATATCTCTAAGGCTTCCTGACATTGATGATACCAAGCTGAGTGTGCGTGTGTGTGTGTGTTCACCGTCACCATGCTTCACTGGCTGTACGCCCATGTGGAGACCGGAGAAGCCTAACACACACACACATGTCTGCCTCACAGGGTATAGACACAAGTGACCTGTGCTTAATGGCTCACTGCTCTCGCACTTCCCAATTTATACCCTCCACTGCGTCCTCTCTCCCTGTGAGGAGATTCACAGAGGGTGCAGAAGATTTGAACTCCGTTGGATATTTTCTGCAACTTTTCGGAATATCCCCCCAAAGGATAATGAGACTTTCACATTATGTGACAACAAAACTGAAAAAAAGTTAATTATAATATCATCCAGCCTAATCCCAGTTCGGACAAGCCTCGCAAAATTGGCTTTCATTCGGCGTGACAGTCACAAAAGTGTGAAATAGGCCAACAAATGAAAGCAGAGGACTCAGAGGTGAGTCAATCCTATCCAAAACTCTTAGAAACAGTGAGGGATGAATATTCATAATGTGGAAGCAAAGTGGTGAATTAGATAATATAAGGGATGGGTATACAATGTTCAAACTGAAACCCTTTTAACGGGTATATCATAACTCATAAACAGTTTCAAAGGGCCCAACTTTTCATTCAGGTTTGGCATGTGTTGTTATTGCATATTGTGCTCGTTGCTGCCGTGGCTTTGCACTGCATCTCACAGATAGCATTTGTCAATGAAACAGTGTTGGCAGCACTGTAAAATCTTTGTCTTTTGATTTTGTGTAGGTGGTACTGTAGACAGCACTGCTCATCCTTCTATATTTATTCCAAACAAACCACTGTTGCTGCTTGCCAGAAATGGACAAGCCTTCACTTCCTGTGCACCAGAGATTTAACAGACGCCGACTGTTGAGAACAGCAATTGCAAAAAGCTTCATACTGTCAACTGTGGGTGCGGGATTAATCACTATTAAGTAACTGTTAAGCAACAAAGTGGCAAAAATGTATATGAATTAGCAGTAGGGCCTCGGCATTGTTTCAAAAATGACGATGCCAGTGCCCTTAAAGTGATACCGATACTAATAGAGTACTTCATTCAATATCCATCATGTGAATGGAAGCAGTGTGTGTCCCACTGGCTGGCTAATCGCCGCCGCACTCCACAGCGCTCATACAGTGGTTACCACAGATAACGCCAACCCCCAACCTACAGTGGTGGGACCGCGTTGTCACAGAAGCGTAACGCCCAACCTCTTGTAACGCCCACATTTAACAACACATCTACAATTTGGATCCATCGATTGGATGCCTTAAAGTACTCTGGTCTTAAAGAGGATATAGACCTAACATGCTTTCTGTGAAGTAGAAATATTTATATATATTTTTCTTCTGTCTGTATATATATATAGCCTCCAATGTCTGTTTTGCAGCCTCCGTTGAAAAGTAGGAGTAGTTTCATTGATGATGGACATAAATTACTTGTTTCTGTGTTATTTTTTTGTGATGTTTTGTAATATTATGGTGATCATGTGTTTGCCTCCCATTGGTTGTTGATACCATATAGGTGAGGCCACATCCGCTTTGTCTGTTTGTTTTTAAGCCCTGACGGAGACCTACAGTGGTCGAAACATGTTGGCTTTTTAATGATTTAGCCGCTACAATAATTTTTTTTTTTTTTTATATATTTCCTTCCTCGTTACCACTTGTTTTAGTATTTTGGAGTGCCTTCCTGTCTATCCTGATTTCTTTTCCCCGTTTTCCAAGAGCACCCGACATATTTTGTCTTACGGTTGAATACACGGAGCGACCAGTTATCTCTCTTTCCACATCTACAATTTAGTTTCACTTTTCAAAACCAGCACATTTTATGCCAATGAAGAAAAAGAAGTGGTGGGATACACATTAAGCCTTTAGCCACTCTTATCTTGTCTCCCACTCTTGTCTCCCTGCAGTAACAGCTGGATGGGATTCCTGCTGTATGTGAGCTACTGTCATTCCTCCTCCTCCTCCTCCCGTCTACCACCGACTTCCATCTCTCTCATCTTTATCTTCCTCTTATCGTTTACTCCCTCAGCCTCCCCTTCTCTCCAAGGGAAGCCGTATCACTCCCCTGTTAGTGTGATTATGTCTCCCGCAGTATCTTACTGTGTGCACTGCTGCATCGTGGGTGCATAATCATGTGTATACGGTATGTGTCATTTTTCATGTGCTTGCTTATGATAACTTTGACTTTATTTTTTTCTGTGTGTGTGTGTGTGTGTGTGTGTGTGTGTGTTCATATCACGACCATGTGCTTCTGTGTGTCAATCTCTCACACACAATTACCCTGTATGGACACACATAAAGCATTCAGACAGTTTATTTCTCCATGTGTCCTCAGGCTTGCGTGAACCTCTCAGCCTAAACAGTGACACCACACGCCAGCTTTAACAGCCCTGTGTGTGTGTGTGTGTGTGTGTGTGTGTGTGTGTGTGTGTGTGTGTGTGTGTGTGTGTGTGTGTGTGTGTGTGAACACCCATGTTGCTTCTCACATTGCCTGAGAACAAGTGTAAACACACGTGTCCACCAGGCACACACACAGACATCAGCGGGCTTTATTGCGTGTTATCAATACGTCAAGCGAGTGCCAACATTACACGCTCTCTCATCACCTCCTGAAGGGAGCCTTTATGTTCTAAGTGCACTTAATCACTGAGTGCACTTAAAAACACTCCCTAATGACTTGACGCGGCTCACTCCAAATCCTCAAGTGTCAAAGTGGTTATTGGATACAGTATTGTGCCCAAGTGTGAAGCGCCGCAGCCCTTTGACAAATGATCAGAAACATTCCGGCGCACGATTCAAATATTGCCATGTGTTTCTGCACATGAGCACAGGCTGCTGTGGTTAAATAATCAGCAGCCAGTCAATGCAGGGGGGACTTAATGACATGAGGGTCTGTCTTTCAAGTAGGAGGAAGTCCACAGCAAGTATCCACCCTGCTAAAGTGACCCTGGAAGGCTAGCAGCTCCTTGGTGTGAGTGCTGCAGCTGACCCTTACCTCCGACAGAAAATGTTGGCCTTGTACGTTTCTGTAAGTTACAGAGACGAGAACATATTATTGGGGGCGCTGTCGAGCGATGAGCGGATAGGACGCAGCCACCTGTAGCTCCAGCAGATTTACGTTTAAAATTCCATTTTTTACCAAAACCACTCGAAAATAATTCAGGAAGGTCATCAAGAATATAATCGAAGCCTCTGGGGAAGGTAAGAGAGGAAGAAATCCGTGTGAAAATGCCGAAAAAGGCCAACACAAAGCTGGACCCGAGCGAGGGAACAGGCCCGAATGAAGCCTCGGGCTCAACTAGAGACGATAACGCCGGAGGGGTCGCCCGGACGGCGGGTAACAGCGACGTGCTGGGGGCCATAGCAGCGCTACACGCAGAACTGTTCCTTATTAAGTCGGAGATTTGTAAGAAGATTGAAACCGAGATCTCAGAGGTTACGACTACATTGAGAGGGGAAATAGCACAACTGAAGGCCGAAAGTGACGCGGCGATAACAGCGCTGAAGGCCAGGATGGACGCGCAAAACCAAACTCTGAAAGAGTTAGCAGACGCGGCTAGCGGCTCCTCGGACACGATGCAGGACTTGGAGGACAAGGTCAAGAAACTTTCTGGGCAAGTTGAAACTCTCTCAGAAAAATGCCTAGACTTGGAGGGGCGCTCGAAAAGACAGAACTTGAGAGTGGTCGGAATAAAAGAAGGGAAAGAAACTGGGAAGCAGACCAGGGAGTTTGTGGCTCAGATGCTAGCGGAGGTGCTAAACCTAGCAGAAACACCGGAGATAGACCGAGCCCACAGGGCCCTGAGGAGACGTCCTGGAGACAACGAGCCACCACGGCAGCTGATCGCGAGGGTACATTACTGTCATGTTTATGAAGACATAATGCAGAAAGTGATGTCCATCAAGGATTTAACATTTCAAGGACAACGGATCCGAATCTTCAGAGATTTCCCACCTGAAGTAGTTAAACGCCGAGCTGCGTTCACTCCAGCCAGGACGATGCTACGCGACAAACCTGGAGTCAGATTTGGACTTTTGTACCCAGCCAAGCTACGAGTGTCGCACAACGGATCAGAGAGGTTTTTCACCGACCCGCAGGAGGCTCGTCGTTATGCGGAGCGCCATTTCGGACCTCCAGGGGACGGGGTATGAGGACCGGATAACGAGGGCCCTCCACTTTGAACTTCAGAGAATTACTGAGAGGACTTTCCGTTTAGGATCTCCAAAGAGAGACTGAGATTGAGGACTCCAACAGGAGCCTCTTACAGGTGAACGTCAGGGTGGCTTTTGCAGAATGTTATTTCTTGTTATATTGAAGGTTAAAGTGCACATTCTGCCACTGTTTACATTCGTTCTAAAGTGCCACAGCCCATTTTGTTCAAAGTGTTTAAGTCTAAGTTTACTGATGTAGTTCTGCTACTGATCCGTTGTATACAGTTGGGCTTATATTAAGCAGACAATTGATTAACAACTGCTGCTATTTTTCTTCCAGTATTTTTGTAGTGGGTGCTATTGGATAGAGCACGTTTTCTATGTTTACATTCTGAGCCTGAGGGGAACTGGCTAAGACCAATGTTACTTAATTATGACGGAAATACTTAAAGAGGAGGTCAAGTTAAACATACTCTCTCTAAAATCCTTACTCACCCTTTTTTTTGCAGTTGTGCAAGATCTATCCCCTTGAATAATAAATAATATACCTTATGTTAATTCTAGAATTTTTGGTTTTGGGTTCACTATATAACTGTGGGGCTACACCGGAAGGTCAGTATGGTAGTGATTAAGAATTGGTTGTTAGGTAGTTGGTGCGGAGTTTGGACTTCTGGGAGAGAGGGCTGGTCCCGCTCCCAGAGGTCTAAATGTGGGTGCACCAAGGGGAAGGTGAGTGTTTTTGTGTTTTTGTTGTTTTGTTTAAGGGTAGGAAGGGGGGCGGGTGGGGAGCAGTGCTACATAGGCTGTATCATTTAACGACAAATGGCAATGCGTCAGAATCATTACAGGAGAATGATATTTCCTTATGGTTGCACCGATAGATAAGGACGGAGATATAGGAACGGGAGGAAATTTAACTTTTTGCACATGGAATGTGAATGGAATAAATGAACCAGTAAAAAGGGGCAAGGTACTGTCGCACCTGAGAAAGTTACGGGCCGATGTGATTTTCTTACAAGAGACGCATTTGAAAAATGAAGATCATGGTAGAATTAAGGATGGATGGATAAGTCAAGTATACCATTCCAAGTTTTCAGCCAAGGCTAGGGGGGTGGCTATCCTAATTCGCAAAAATGTTCCATTCTTACATCAGTCTACAATTGCAGATAAAGAGGGAAGATATATTTTGGTTACGGGTGAGATTCAGTCCACACCAATTACATTGCTGAACATATATGGGCCAAATTGGGACGATCCTGAATTTTTTAGGAAAGTCTTTAGTTTGATACCGGACATTTCTACCACAAATTTGCTGATTGGGGGGGATTTTAATCTAGTCCTGGACACTTATTTGGACAGATCATCTACGCGAAGAATGGCATCATCTAACGCTTCTAATTTTCTGAATTCATATATTAAAAATACAAACTTACTGGATGTGTGGAGAATTTTAAATGCAACAGGTAGAGAATACTCATTTCATTCTCAAGTTCACAATATATACACCAGAATAGACTACTTCTTGTTGGATGCCAAACTCCTGCCTGGAGTTCAGAATGCGAAATACCACGACATTGTCATTTCTGACCACTGTCCCGTCTCTCTCTCATTGAGGCTGCTCGAGGCTGAAAGGACCTATAGATCCTGGAGGTTTGATCCCCAACTGCTTACGAAAAAACGTTTTTGTGAGTACTTAGAGACTCAGATGAAGTTGTTTTTTGAGACGAATGATAAAGATGATATTTCACCGACTTTGTTGTGGGAAACTTTTAAAGCATATACAAGAGGATGTGTCATTTCCTTTCAATCCTCACAAAAAAAGCGCGACCATTTTGAAAGATCACAGTTGGAGGACCAAATACGAAAATTAGACGCAGAAAACGCTGCCCAACCGTCCACTGAGGCGCATAATAAAATTTCAGCCCTCAAATACAAGCTCAATCAATTACTCTCTGAAAAAATTTCAAGAGCTTTCATATTTACTAAACAGACATTTTTTGAATTTGGCGATAAACCGCACAAGTTGCTGGCAAGGCAGCTACGGAAAAGGGAAAGTGATAGGACCATTCATAAGATAAAATCGGATTCTGGAACTCATATTACCTCACATAGTGACATAAACAGTACCTTTCGGCAATTCTATGAAAAGTTGTACACCTCCCAAGCCCAGGCACCACCCGAGGTTATGGACCATTTTTTACAGGCATGTGATTTGCCCACATTATCACCGAGGGATCAAAATTCCTTGGAGACAGAAATTACATGTGAGGAAATAAAGAAGACGATCAAGTCGTTAAAAAGTGGTAAAAGCCCAGGACCAGATGGGTTTTGCAATGAGTTTTATAAAAAGTTTGATAATATGCTAGCCCCATACCTGTTGAGGATGTACAGAAAGGCGTTTGAGGTTGGCACACTACCACCAACACTAAATGAAGCTACTATAACAGTTATTCCAAAGAAAGGGAAAGATTTAGAGCAGGTAGGTTCATATAGGCCAGTGTCACTATTAAACACAGACCAAAAAATCTTGGCCAAATCCTTAGCTAACAGACTCGGTCCTTATATGGCTAAATTGATACACCAGGATCAGACAGGGTTCATTCCGAAAAGACATTCGTTTAATAACTTCAGACGCCTTTTTAATGTTATGTACTCTCCCAGACATCCTAAGGAAGATTTGTTCATCTTGAGCTTAGATGCGGAAAAGGCCTTTGACTGTATGGAATGGCCCTACCTATATGCAGTACTAGAAAAATACGAATTTGGCACAAAATTTATTGCATGGGTTAAGATATTGTATAACAATCCCAGTGCTAGAATCCTTACTAACCGGATAGTTTCAGAAGCATTCAACCTTTGTAGGGGCACTAGGCAGGGTTGTGCTCTGAGTCCCTTGCTGTTTGCTCTAGCATTGGAGCCTCTTGCAGAAACAATCAGGGCTCACACTGAGATTTTTGGTTATAACACAGAATATACTTCAAATAAAATTTCGCTGTATGCGGACGATATTTTGATGTACATAACGAGGCCACTGACTTCTATTCCTATCATATTGGAGACGATTGACTTATTTAGCTCCTTTTCGGGATATAAGATAAATTGGAGCAAGAGCGAACTGATGCCGGTGCGGTGTAAAGACCCAAGTATGCTCGAACAGATTCCATTTAAACTGGCTTTGGAAAAATTTACATATTTGGGGATAGAGATCACGAAGAAATATAACTCCCTATTTGAAGCTAATTTTATGACTATGTTAGACAAGTTTAAAACCAAATTAGAGTTTTGGAAAACCTTTCCAATTTCTCTGATAGGTAGAGTGAATGCAATTAAAATGATCTGTCTCCCTCAACTGTTATACCTCTTTCAAAACATACCTATATATCTTACTAAGAGCTTTTTTAAAAAACTCGACTCCATAATTCTACCATTTATCTGGAATTATAAATCCCATAGAATTAGGAAAGACCACCTGTGCAAGCCTAAGGGGGATGGGGGACTGGCTCTACCAGATTTCAGGCTATATTATTGGGCAACAAACATTCGATGTGTTTCCTATTGGCTGGATGAAACGATTGTTCTCGACAGCTGGCCGGATATGGAGCGAGAGGACTGTCTACCCAGCTCACTTGGTGCTATTGTAATGTCTCCCATTCGTCTCAAAAAAGCATGTTATAATTACAATCCGATTATTCATAGCACTACTCAAATTTGGAAACAAATAACCAAACATTTTAAACTTAGAGCTCTATCCTTTACACTTCCGATATCGGCAAACCCGTCTTTTACCCCTTCAACCCTAGATGGAGCCTTTGATCAATGGAAAGAGTCAGGACTGAGTAGTGTTGGGGACTTGTACATTCGGGGTACGTTTGTTTCCTTTCAGCAGCTTCAGGAGAGGTATGGGCTGTCAAAAACAGATTTTTTCAGATATCTCCAGATTAGACACTTTGTGAAAACTCATCTTCACAATTTTGAGGTTGCAACACCTGATAAACTAGACCAGTGTCTGAGAGACTGTATAGTAGATAACCATCCAGTTTCATTTGTATACAATACATTGCAAGACCTTCAACAAGTAGATGTGAGCTCTATAAAAAAGGGCTGGGAAAAAGACCTCGGGATAGAAATAACGGAGAACATTTGGGACAAGATCTTGAAGTATGTTCACATCTGTTCTTTGAATGCCAGACACTGTCTGATACAGTTTAAGATTCTGCACAGGTTACATTACTCTAAAGTAAAGCTATATAAAATCTTTCCAGAAACGTCACCAAGATGTGAGAAGTGTGCCCAAACAGATGCAGATTTACTTCATAGCTATGCACTATGCCCTAAAATACAGGACTTTTGGGTTGCAATATTTTCATTCTTTTCTAAGATTTTTAAAGTCCAATTAAAACCTGATCCACTTTTGGTTATACTAGGAGCTTCCGAAAGCTCTAAAATCCTACAGAACACACAATATCATCTCCTGTCCTATGGTCTCCTTTGTGCAAAGAAACTGATTCTCTTGTTCCGGAAAGGGACAGAGGTGCCAACATTTAAATCCTGGATAACAACACTGACTGATACCCTCCACCTAGAAAGGATCCGATACACCCTTAAAGACAGACTGGAGGTATTTGAAAGGATTTGGAGACCGATGATCTCCTTTATAGGAGGAACAGACAATTAAGACGCAATAGACACATAGTCTTTAGTACCCGAGGTAGCACTGCTCAGGGATGGGAGGGTTCGGGAGGGGGGGTGGGTTACACCGGTTTATGTATATACTGTATGTCGCCAATGTCTCCCTGATTTGTTTGCCTTAGGGTGCTGTCTGTGTTTTTTTGTTTTGTTTTGTTTTCCTATCATTACGTATGTTTTTTGTATTTGCTTGTCTCCATTTTGTTTGCCCTTAGTTCCTAGTTTTGTCTGTTTTTGTTGTTATGTATAAAAAATGAGGCATGATAAACACCCCACAAAGTTTGTATCACTGACATGCACATGCTTCTTAATAAAAATATTTGAAACGAATTACAGAGACGATGAACGTAGACGTTTCTGAATTCGGTCAGTGCAAGTGACGTAGAACGACAAGCGACCTTTACTGAAAGTTACGTGGTATAAAAATTAGTGTAACAAGCGAGAAAGTCCACTAAGGACGGGTGGGAGGAGCGGTGGATGGGTCAAACACAGAGCTTTCGCCCAGGAGACCCATGTGAAACCAAAAGTAAATGTTGACTTTACGCTTGTTATGTTTGTTACATAACGTTATGCAAGTTCCGTTATTTAAGTTCTGCTGCTGCGATGTTACGCTACGTTGTTACGCTACGTTGTTACGCTACGTTGTTACATTGTTGCCTTACATTGTTGCCTTACGTCGTTACTTTTCTATTGCATCCACACGGCTCTCAACAATGCAACGGCTGAGCCGGCGGCTCGCAGCTAACAGTGCTAGCAGCGCTTACATTGAAAACAATGGCAAAAGTGCAGACAGAGCTAACAGTGTTAACCTGAGGGGGAACCGGAGGGAGGGTGCTATGCTTCTGCACAGCGCCGTTGGTCGGGACGGCGATATCAGCTGTAACCGCCGTATGAGAGCAGTGCAGAGCAACGGCCGTGAGCTAGTCAGTGGGGCACGCTCACATGCACTAAAAGCATGCACGGCTTACCCGGCCATGTCAACAAAGCAAGGAGAAGCTCTGATTACGACAGACCCACAAAGGGCGAGCGACTTCATGCTCTGCTCAGGTAGACATTACTCCTCTATATCTTCACATAGCAAATAGTTGTTTGCTGCTATATTAATGCTCTGGATATCTTATAGAGAACCTTTAAGTTGTATATATAAATGTATTCTTCCGGGCAGAAACAGGTGACATCAATTCAAACATTTCCCTGCAACCTCTCCCGAAAATAAATCTCAGCCACTATGTATGCTAATTCTGCCTGTCACCAGTCTGAATGCTATTATCACCGGGGTCAGATGCCTTCATCACATGCACACACACACACACAGGTGCACTGTGCAGGCAGGCGGACAGACATACGTGCCGATGCAGGCGGTGAATGCCTTGTGTGGTGAGGACAATAGGGCAGACTGACTGTAATCTGCCATTCAGTCGAGATCCACTCCTCACAGGTGGAGGGAGATAATATTGTGAGAGAGACTTTTCAGCTCAATCACGACCATTCATAGCAGTCGGGGTAAACACACGCATCGACACAAGATGTTTCTCCATCCTCTGGGCACATGCCAGGCTGACGTGGGGGTGAACCAGTGTGTGTGTGTGTTTGTGTGCGCGTGTTTTCCAATCAGGCCTGAAAGCTCCTACAGTGGTTTCATGCAGCAACAGCACTCTGGTTCTACACAAATGACAAAAGCTCCATCTCAGCAAGGAATTTAAACTGACTAATGCAGTGCTTGTTTGGGGCGTGGCCGTTCAGAGCGCACGCCCGTTCGGAATAGGCCGATTGCTTGGCTCTAGAGCTGTGTATTGGCAAGAATCTGGCAATATGATACGCATCATGACTAGGGGTGTAAGAAAAAAATTGCGATATTATGTTTTGGGATACTGTATTGATTTTCAAAAACGCTATGGATTTTTCATTAATAGTTTACATGCAAAGATTAACTCAGTAAATACTTTATTTCACTTGCAAAGAGATGCTCCGTCTCAGTGTATGTGTTCTCTCAAAGTAGCGCTATGATTTTGGACGTTACATGGACTGAGAAATGCAAATGCAGATCCCTCTGTTCTGACTGCATAAAAAAAAAAAACACGTTTTACTCAGATTTGATGCATATGGTGGAGTGTTCTTTATACTATACTACTAAAATTAGATTTAAAAAATTGCAATATATCACCTTGCTTACAGTATCGCAATATATTAAATCGCAACCACTTTATCGTGATACGTATCGTATCGCCAGATTCTTGCCAATACACAGCACTAAACATGACACAGGGGTAACGATTCAATATACTGCGATACTGTAGGTAAGGTAATATATCGCGTGCATTTTTTAATCATATTTTGGGAAAACTGTATAGTACAAAGTATAAAGAACACACCACCATATGCATCAAATCTGAGGGAAAAAAAGTTTACTTTTTTTATGCAATCAGAAAAGTGGGATCTGCATCCCTGTAAAATCCAACATTATCGCGCTTCTTTGAGAGGGCACATACAGTATTGACTGAGTTAATCTATGCATGTAAACTATTAATTAAAAATAGAGTCAGTGTTTTTGAGAATCGATACAGTATAACAAAACATAATATCGTGATATTTGATTTTTTTTAATATTTTCTTACACCCCTACTTGGCTCCTGTTATTACTGTTTATTGGCGTTATCGGGGGGGCCAGCCGTTCAGAGCCAATGGACATTCAGAATGCGTGCCCCCTGAAGTGCTGCTTGCAGCGTTCTCGAGAACCGCTCATTGCTCGTTGACTCCAGGGAAGTGAAGAAGAGTCGGATTGTAACGTTAGTATATCTAGCATCCAGCAGCAAAGGTGAACTAAAGCCAATGAGCCGCAGCCTGTAAAGACATGCTGCGGACGACATGCTGGACTCAGTCTGCAGAGCCCTGAAGCCCCTGTTCGCCTGCTTACACAGAGTGTATTAATATTGAAAGGATCGCCTGTCACATTACATAGGGCGGCTGTGGCTCAGAGGGTAGAGCAGGTCGTCCACCAATTGGAAGGTCGGTGGTTCGATCCCCGGCTGCTCCGGGTCACATGTCTAAGTGTCCTTGAGCAAGACACTTAACCCCAAATTGCTCCCAAAGGCTTAGCCATCGGTGTGTGAATGAGTATTTAGATTAGATTCTGATGGGCAAAGTTAGCACCTTGCATTCTATGAATGTGAATGATGACATGTAGTGTAAAGCGCTTTCAGTGGTCGGACGACTAGAAAAGCGTTATATAAATGCAAGTCCATTTACCATTGACACTGCGCGTCCTTGGGTCCCCAGCAATACACCCACCAAGTGTGAAGTAGATTGGATGAACGTTTCTCGAGATAAGCGAAGGACACACACACATACAGAAATTCCTTGCTTTAAAGTAAGATATCTTCTGCCTGCCAATTCCCTCTCGCTCCTCCTTTTTTCTCTTTCTTCTTCTCTCTGTGTATCTTTCGGTAACCCAGCTTTCCCATTGTATTGGCAATGATTTAATTCTCTTTCCGCAGACGCCGTTTTGTACTGTAGCTGCGGGGGGACGATGGAAGGTTAAGAGTGTGCCGTAGCATTCGGAGCGGACCGTGTTCCATTGAAATTTCTCCTTCAGGAAAAGAGACAATCTTTGACATTAAAGCTTCTACATTATAATCAGAGTTTGACATTTTTTCTGAAACTACTCCATCGGCTAAATCACCGTTTATCCCTTATTTGTTTCGCTCTCCTATAGCGTGCTCTCTGATGTTCCCTTCTGTACCTCATCTGCAGTCTGCCCAGGTTTGTTTATCATCTGGGATTAAGTGTTCTAAGGGGGGATATACCGCAGATAAGCAACACAGGGATACTACTTTCTGCTCGCTGTTTGGTGTGAAGCCTGAAGGATATAGTTTAGCAGATCACAGATACACTGGTGTCTGCATTGTGTTAGCTGATAAGTAACAAAAAAACTGCAGTAGAGAAATGCAAAAGATGTGTAATTTAGACATTGCATAGCTTTTCTTTCATGAATGTTTGTACTGACAACAATTGGATTGCAATAGTTGTCGAAACAATACACTCAAAACTAGGGCTTTCGCAATAACGACAATATCGACAAGCTAACAGCAGGGGATGGCAAGCAACCGCCACAATTGTTATGTTCAAGTTTTTTTTCTTTTAAAATTCTTTGCAATGGGAGTGCCGCAATAGACTGGTGATCTAGAAGTTGCACTAATACAGCATTTCGTGCTGTTGAGCCAATCATTATCACTGCAGGGGAAATTCCTTCACCGTGACAGCCCTACTCAAAACCGCAAATGTCAACCTGCTGGTGGCGCTAGAGGAAAAGTTAAGGGATCACTGAAGTCATTAGGATTTGGGTAATATGAATGTGTGTACCAAATTGAATAATTGTTGACATTGTGTGGACCAAAGTGATGGACTGACTGGCATCCCTAGAGCCACGCCGCTAACAATATCTGTGGTTGGCTTTAAAAAAAACTCAAATTGAGACTCTTAAACAACAAGAAGATGTATTAAATAACAATGTAATCATAGATTGAATGATTACTTTCGATATCATCCAACCATGCTGTAATGAACCTGAAAACAAGTCAGTTCAAAGTGACTTCCGAGTGTCATTAAAAACAAATTGTCAATAGGGCCTCTGGGTAACCTTTCAACAATGCTGACACACAAAGCGTGGGTCATCTTCCTCTCCACTCTGCAGCGACACAGTGGCCTGTGACCATTACAGTAGCCATTAGCTGTGTCAGGAGATGAGAGCTCATTTAGCCTGCATCAGAGTGGAGAGCTGTGGAGAGGCCTGGATGAGCACCCTCATTAGCAGTGATGCTAGCCTGATCGGGCCTGATCGGAGAGCTCGGCCACTAAGACCGAAAGAATAAAATCATGACAGAATGGGTCGTTTGCCAATGACTATGTTTACATGCACACTGTTTATACTGCTTTATTATTCAGAATATGACAATATTCCAAAATTGATATGGGTCATGTAAACAGCATATGCTGTTTGGATAGTCTAAATTAGGCCTTATTCCGAATGAAGCATTTTCCGATTAAGGGCAAAAACTGGAATATTTTGTGCATGTAAACATAGTTATTGATTCCGAAAACGACATATATGACCATTCTATTTAACGTTGTGAAACGGTCACAGTTTTAAACACGTGGTTAACGTTGATGATAAAATGGTTGGTTAGGTTTAGGAAAAATGAATGGATTGGGTTAAAATAGATTTGTTACGTAACGTACAAGTTACTATGTTAACGTACTTGACGTGGTCTGTGAAATGGTTACTTACTAACATACAGTAGTGATAAATTTCTTGCACAGACGACCTATACAGACATTTTCTGCGGAGAGGACGGCTTATTTCTGGGATATTAACCTCTGGTTTGACATAAGGAAGAGAATGACTATTTCTGATGCCAACAGATTACCTTATCAAATGTTCTCGTTTGTTGGTTTAGTTTAGAGTTTTTGTTTACCATCTTCCCACTTAATGAGTAAGTGAGATGTTAACAGCTGCAGACTTCACACCAAAATCCTTGCATTTTTTACATTTTTTATCAAATTGTTTGCACCAGTGAATCATGCACTTTTTGTGTAATGTTAGTAACTGTTAGTAGTTGTTAGGTCTGGGGGAGAAATACCATGACCCGAAAGCTTTTGTAATGCAGTAAGTATTTCATAAATGGTTCGAGTAACCAGCGTTACACGATTTTGGACAAAATTTTGTCAAAAATGTGGCAACATCTACACCTTTTAACTACCTACTTTAAGTTTGTTTTAAGCTTTGGAGATAAAGACCACACCACATCACACAAAAGTTGATTCTGCACACTTTGTGTGGGACTGTATTGTGTTTATGTATTCTTTCACAAGAACAAGTATAGAATTCCTGGTTTAGTTGAGACTCTTGTTTACACTGCACACAGAATAAGCACACTACATGAAACCATTTTCACCACATGGCATAATTTTTCTATTACCACTCTACTGTGCTCATCAAAATCAATTGGGAAATCATGTATTGAGGTTTGATGAGGTTGTAAGGCAAAACGAGCTCTTGTTAACTTCTTAAAACCCACCTGCCCGCCGATGGGTTAGAATTTAGGGTCAGGGTTCAATGATGACCGACAATATTTTGAATGATGGTAAAATGTTTTATAGTGATCAAAATCCTTCAGGATGTTTTACAGTGTCACAGAGGTGAGCGACAGCAATTAGCACATTGTGTATTTCGATGACTATGAAACCTTTTACCACCCTTCAAAACATTGTTGATCATCATTTAACCCTGACCCTAAACCAAGATGAAGACCAAGATGTGAGAGAATGTAAATAGAGAGAAAACTGGTGAGTCGGTGTGTTCCAGACAGTGTGAGTCGGATCAAAGACGGACCACAGCATAACAGTGTGTAGTTATGCGCCTTTACGATCTTTTAACATATCGTTGCGGAGAGTGATGGGGAGAGATTGAAATGGAGGAAGCGGGGAATAAATGAGAATGCATTTAACCTTGAGGCTGTACATTCATCTGAAGCTCCAGAGAGGAGACCCACTGAATTAAATCACATCTCATATCCCTGAGCAAAGCGATGGAAGGAGTCGATGAGCTCGGGCTGCCCGGAAACAAAATCTCCGCTCTTTGTGTTGCTTTTTTTTCATCTCAAACCCATCCTATTCTCCAAATTCGGCTTTCATTTTGCACCTCTTTATTCTTCTCCTCTCCTCCTTTTTCATTTCCTCCCATCTT